>NC_071515.1:37415833-37759166 GCF_027887155.1 Malaclemys terrapin pileata | reverse complement strand
GTGATCTTGTAGCCTGCAACAACATCGATGGTGTGATGGCAGCCCTCAACATCGTTCACGATCCAGATGAGTGGAGACTGTTCATTGATTCATCGAAGACAAGTCTTAAAGCTGTTTTACTGCATAATGGCAATGTTTTGCCATCAATTCCAGTTGTTCATACAGTCCATATGAAGGAAACCTATGACAACATGAAACAACTTTTGAGGTGCACAAACTATGACCAACATCAGTGGCAGCTCTGTGGCGATTTGAAGGTTGTTGCTCTCTTGCTTGGTCTGCAGACTGGATACACAAAGTACTGCTGTTTTCTCTGCAAATGGGATAGTCGTGCAAGAGATTCCCACTACATCAAGAAAGATTGGCCACTCCGACAGTCATTGGAGTCTGGGAGGAAAAGTGTTCAGCATCCACCACTTGTTGAATCAAGGAAAATTTTGTTACCACCCTTACACATCAAGCTGGGTCTCATGAAAAACTTTGTCAAGGCCATTGACAAAACACAAGCAGCTTTCAAGTACCTCCGTGGAAAATTTCCAAGGTTAAGTGAAGCTAAGATAAAGGAAGGCGTCTTTGTTGGTCCTCAGATTCGTGAACTTCTTCGAGATGATGCATTTGACCATGCACTGCGTGGCAAGGAAAAGACGGCATGGAAAGCCTTCCAGTTAGTGGCAATAAATTTTCTAGGAACAACAAGGCAGACAATACAGGTTGTTGGTGGAAAACCTCCTCAAGGCATACAAAAGCCTTCGTTGCAATATGTCACTAAAGATACATTTTTTGCACTCTCATCTAGATTTTTTTCCACCGAACTGCGAAGCAGTGAGCGACGAGCGATTTCACCAGGACATTGCAACAATGGAGAAATGCTATTAGGGCAAATGGAGCCCATCAATGCTTGCAGACTATTGCTGGACAGTGACAAGAGATGCTCCATTTAATGAATACAAGAGACAAGCCAAGAAGCGCCGAGTAGACACTGAATAGGACTAAACTATGTCCATAATAGTTTTTTGCCTTTTGTTTCATAATACATTTTATTTATATAACCCTTTTGCTGATTTTTAAAGTGTTACATAAACAGGACAGGTGAACTATTATCATGTAAAGCAACCATAAACACATGAAAAGACCTAGGTTTACAATTTATGATGAAAACTCTACTATCTACACAATATACATAGACATAAAATGTAAAAACTTAAATATCTTAGAAACAGTAGCCAATCAGTTGTTTTAATTGTCATATTTGAATTCAGCACATCAAAATACATAATAAATAGCACATTTTATCTCTGAAGCAGACGACGTCTCAAAAATTGTAGACCAGTGTTACCAGAAGAAAAAAAAGAAATTACACAGATAACTATTATCCAATTAAAAGAGCCCCACTGATGCTCTTAACATAGACATTACTCTTCTTGTTGTTGTTTGGAAACCATAGAAAAGAAATAGCAGCTATACAATTTCAAAGTGGTGTCATTAGAGATATTTCAGCTGTTCATCCTACTCCTGTGGCTTTGGCTTTCACATCATGCATGCATTAACAAGAGTAAGCAAAGACTGGATGGCGTCTTCTCACACAATAAAATTGTGTGAAAGAATATAATCAAAGGGGCACTCTTTCATGTTGCTTTAAAAACCCAATCAAGTTGGGTAATAATGTGAACGTATAAAGAGACCAAATGGTGAAACTGGTCTGGTCAGTGGCTTGGCCGGTACCATTTAGGAACCTGAGTTTGAGCATGACCTCAGGCTGGTAGAGGCACTGGAAGCCTTTTGAAAGTGATGCTCTCATAAATTATGAGAATTGGATTCTTTTTGACATCCTACTTGCAGTTTGATACAGTCTCTTCTGAGACTCTTTGTTCACCGGGCTGCAGGGCTGACAATAAGAGAAGAGGAAACTTTACAGCCCAGCCTGAAGGGAGGGTGAAAAATCCTATGAACCTGATATACTCGACCTAACTTCTTGGGATGGTGTGTACCCTCACACAGTTGGCTTGTTTTGTTTTATTATAGTGGGGGAAAATCCCTATTTCTTTTCCTCAGTTCTGATGCTCCTTCCACTTATTGTGCCAATATTAAAGTTAAGCAAAAATAAAGTCAGTTGTGTGATTGGATTCTCAATCAAGAATCTACATTGACATAATGTAAAACAGTGGTTCTCAAGCAGGCGTACGCATCCCCTTGGGGGGTACACAGAGATATATTACTGGGGGTGCTCAATTCACCTAGATCTGTGTTTCTCAACCTGGGATTTGCAGCTCCCGGGTGGAGCATCATGAGATGGGTTTAAGGCGTTCGCAAGTGTAGGGCTGGCATTAAGGGGTGGCAATTGCCCAGGGCCACATGCCATAGGGGGCCCTGTGAAGCTAAGTTACATGCTTCAGCTCTATTGCCTGGGGCTTGGGCTTCGGACAAAGCTCACAAGTGAAAAACAGATTCAAGTATCACACTGATTATAAGTACAATATTTATATTCCAATCTTTTATTTTATAATTAGATAGTGAAAATGAAAAAGCAAGCAATTTTTCAGTAATAGTGTGCTGTGACACTTTTGTAATTTTATGTCTGATTTTGTAAGCAAGTAGTAGTTAAGTGAGGTGAAAACTTGGGGTACGCAAGACAAGTCAGATTCCTGAAAGGGGTACAGTAGTCTGCAAAGGTGAGGAACCACTGATGTAAAAGGTGTCATTAGAGATTGATAAAATTCAAAATATGGCTGATGCACCACACATTACATGTAGTACTTTGTTGTGAACTGTCCTGTTTCTATACTAGTATAAGTCTTCTTATGGTGATCTGTTCTGATGTTGATGTAAGCCAGGTTCTCCAACGAGAGAATAAGGAACAAGGTCCATCTATGTATCTTTTGCATCTATGTATCTTGGTTAAGGGGATATGGCAAATATTTTCTAGTTCTGCACAGGACACAGTGCAAAGGTAATAAACAATAGGGAGGAAGGGCAAAGGTTACAGGAATAAGATCACAGGGGAGCTAGATTGTCACTTGTTCTTATCCAGTAGTGAGTAAGGAGCTAACCCCTTGCATGTGCTGCATAAGTTCTACTGCTGCCCAAACTGGAGCCCCTCTGTATATCGGCCGCTGCATCCAATGCATGTTAGCTGAATGCTTCTGCTAAAATATTAGCAGTTTGATAGTTAACAATGTAACCATTTCTTTAACTTATCATTATAAGGTTTCTAAATTAACACACCATTGAAATTAATAGGTGCAGTTCACATTTCTCAGAGCTATTCTGCAGACTCATTAGTTTGCATTGGGTTCGTATTTAGAAGGCTGTTTTTGCAACTCTAAGGGCTAGAAATGTAAGGTCAAATTATTTGCTAGTGTAAATGGATGCAGCTCCATTGACTTCAACATGCCCATAATTGTTTAATCCAAGCTTTAAATCTACCACATAGTTTTGCAGCAATGGGTACACTATGCAGAAAATCTAAGGCTGAAGTGTTAGAATACATTGGACTCTGGTTATGCTTTGGAATCTAGATAAAATGCTTAGGGCCTGTTGTCTTACTTATGTTAAAGTCACTGGTAAAATCCTCATTGACTTCAGTGTGAGCAGAATCAAGCTCTTAAGGCACACTCCTACTACTGCCTTGAAAAGCCATGAATTTTGATATATAGTTTTTCATTATGAAAGCCACTTTCTTCTTTGCAGTTGCACCCAGGTGAGTGTCTGGCTCCAGGCCTTCATTTTAGGCTCTGTGACCTAGACATACAGTACTAACAGCACTAGGAGTTTGACATCTGCAGGCAGTAACTTGCGCATGAGAATCACACAGCTGCAGATAACATTTTACGAAATTATCTCAGAGACTATCCAGTAGCTAGAGCTATATTGAAGGCTCCAAGACTTATGGACCACAAACTTCAAGGAACTGTGGAAAGCAAAGCAATCAGGCAACAAAGATGCTATGTTGTACTTCAAACTCAGGAAATAAGAAAATGCTTTCAAATGGTAGCTTAAAAGTGTGGAAACTTACCCACGATCAGGAAAATGTAAAGCTAGTCTTTTCAGGATTATATTTGTTCCAGCTTAATGGACTGTACCTGGTATATATTAAAATGCTACTAAGAAGGCTATTGTAGTTAAGGAGAGGTCCACTGATTAATTATAAACAGACATTTTTGAGGGGTATATAGCTTAGCCATTTAAAATCACACCAAGCTGAAGTTTGACATACAAGTGCTATGCCTGAATGAAATCCTCCCTCCCCCCCCAATCCCAAATTTAATGTAAACCTGTTTAGTTGTTTTTTATTATGGAAGAACTGTGAATAAAAAAGGAATTTATTTGCGGGCAGTTTCAATACTTTTAAAAAGTAAATGAGGGATTGCAGGCCATTTTTCCTGCATGCAGAGAAAGAGAAGGGATCAAATCAATTTGACGAGTTACAGACAAGTTCACTCAGTTCAAAACGCTATTTTTTACAGAGCATTCAGCAGCTAATTTTCATAACCCTTTCCAACATGGATTGCTCTCCCTAATGCCTTGCACACATACTGTTCTCAGTTCTGCCCGTGTAGCTACCCGTTCAACTCTTGTTGCCTTTATGTGATGAGCACATGAATATTGAAAGAACTAATTTGGCCCAGTGTGAACACAATGCAGAATCCCAGAGAAGAAAATGTAGCTTTAGTTTAAAATTTACACAAACACTGTGGTGTGAAACATTTGTTCAGACTGCGTTGAAGGAGAATGCATTCTGTGGACAGGATGAATTCGGATCAAAATTCCATCCAGATGTTGAAAATGTAATACATACAAAGGATTGGTTCCATCCCAGTCTGATGGACCAGAAAAAATGTCAGTGAAGATGTGTCTATATGGGTAGCTGTAGGGGAACTGACATTTTTTTAAAGCAATACTGTTTTTTTTTCTGATTTGATTATTTTATATCAGATGAAAAGTGCTATCCAAGTATTAATATTATGTTGCTGCTAAAAATCAAGGGAAATTAAAATTAGAAAAAACATTTAAATAACACTAAAGGCATGATTCAAATGCACAAAAGCAAGAAGTTCAAATTTAATACTGCCTCTTCCTACTTAACCCATCTCTTGTATTAATGTATTGCACATCTGAAGATGGGAATGAACTGTGGATGGAATGAGCATCTTAAATGTCCCTACTCCCATTGATTTAGTTTAGATCAGACCTTATATTCTTATCCACATACTTTACATATATTATATAAACCAACTGTAGTAGATTTTGAGCTAAAGTGTTAGTTTATAGTTACTGGGTAGTTACAGGTAATTAAAATGTTATAAGAACTGGTCACATACATGAACTTACAGTTATATGTTACCTGTGTTATTACCAGCAGAAAAATAGTTAGCAACCAATTAGAATAATTTTTAAAACAGCTAATTTCAGTTCTTTTAAATATAATTTAAAATTTCTACCATATGTTTGATGTAAAGTATTAGTACAGAATGAGTGAAATCCTGGCCCGACTGAAGTCAATGGAGTTTTGCCGTTGACTTCAATGAGGCCAATATTTCACAGATAATCTGTTTCTGAAATACAATGTTTTGAAGAGATTTGAAGCCACTGGTTAATTCAGAAAGATTTAGGTATGTGTAAGTAGGGTTGCCAACTTTCTGACGGAACAAAACCAAACACTCTTGCCCCGCCTGTTCCCCGAGGCCCCGCCACCCTCACTCACTCGCTCATTTTCACCTGGAGAGGGCTGGGGAGAGCGTCCCTTTTCGATAGGGTCACCAGATGTCCCGGTTTTATATGGACAGTCCTGATATATGGGCTTTTATTTAATATGGCTTCCGATTACCCCCGACCCTCATCCCGATTTTTCACACTTGCTATCTGGTCACCCTACTTTTCAAACGGGTGTTTGGTTGAAAACTGGGCACCTGGCAACCCTAAATCAGAGAGCTGGGATAGTACAGGGTAGTGGGTTGTTTAAAATTCTTTAAGTATCTAAAGAAACCCAGCAAAAGAAGCACCTCTGAGCATAGGATTTGATCCATTACTGCCTGTTGCGACCACTGTTCACTCCCCTTATTATGTTTGTCTTCCTCACCTCTTGTGTCATGTCTGAAATGCAGATTGTAAACTGTCTCAGGTAGAAAGCAACAGAGGGTCCTGTGGCACCTTTGAGACTAACAGAAGTACTTGGAGCATAAGCTTTCGTGGGTCAGAACCTTACTTCTTGCATCTGAAGAAGTGAGGTTCTGACCCACGAAAGCTTATGCTCCCAGTACTTCTGTTAGTCTCAAAGGTGCCACAGGACCCTCTGTTGCTTTTTACAGATTCAGACTAACACGGCTACCCCTCTGATACTTGTCTCAGGTAAGGATCAAGTCTCATGTGAAGTGCCTTGCACACTTTGGCACACTATAAAACAAATAAAAAATGATTTGTGTTTTAAAACAAACAGGATTGAACTGAAAGAATTTTAAATAGGAGTTGCAGATACTCATCACCTCTCAAGATCAGGCCCTTGGATACAGTATTTGTGGGTTTTTTACACTCATTTAAATGTACAATTCCTGTTTTGAGATTTCATTTGCATATCTTGGATAGTTTTCCAATGTTACATCCCATGAAGCCAATTCGGAAAATCCTTTGTATCCGCAAGCTACATGTTCAAAATTCCCAGTATAAATACAATGCCGAGTTTAAAGAAAGTATTTTTCAAATAATTTAAAGCCTGATCCAGTAATCCATTTACTCAGATCAGCAGTCCCACGGAAGTAAATGGGATTACTTGCATGACTGAGGTTTTAACTGTGTATATATTTGGGCAGAATCAGATCCTTAGAAAGAATGCAAAGCAAAATAACCACAAATATTATATTAGTTGATATAATGACATGTTTAAAAATATATATTTAAAAGGAACAATTAAGTATACATCTTAATGTCAAAGTCCAAAGCAGTTTTTTCAAGGGTGTTTAAAAAATCAGAGCAATAAGGTAATTGCTCCAACATTTTAATGAACATGGTGATTCTTCCAGTAATGCAAATTCGAACACCTCTTCATTTAATTTAAAAACTCAATAAGTTATACACATATATGGTTCACATTATTGACATATATAATGCTTCAGTGACTTTTTAGTCATATATTAAGTTCAAAGCCTTGACTATACTGTTTTTCTACCGCACTGCATATATTTTTATAGTCCTTAAATGATCTTTTGTGACAGAATTTTAAAAATGCCCCATAGTAGTATATAAAAATAATTATTTTTTTTAATTTCATATTTAAAATACGCATTTTTTTGCAGAAGATATATTTGATCACAGATTTCTTAAATTAAGAGATTATATGATGTGGTAATTTTCTTAATCTTCCTTTTAAAAAATGCAGAATTATCTCCCAAAACATGTTCTGTACAATATTCTGTGAGTGTTGCCAATTAGTTAATAATATTAAATTAATATTAGATATTTCAAAAATAAAATGTCAGATCAAGTGTGAAGACTTTTGTTATTGATCAAATACATCATCTGCATTAAAATGCATTTTCTGTAATTTGCTAATATAACTAAATATTGATCATACAATAATATCCTCATACTTCTAACTCCAAAAGGGACAAAAATAAGGATTTTTTAAACTACTGCTTTAGCGTTCAAACATAGTGATGAATATATATTTTATGCTTATAGGTTCTACATATGCACATGGTTCTAGCCAATATCATATAGAAGCTAAAATACATATTTTGGAAACTAGCAAATGTATAGCACTCAGTCTAAAGCAAGTTGTGCCTACAGCTTACTCATTCATTAGCTCTGTTTCCTATGCCTCAAAATAATAACATATAAGTCTGTTTGTTTTTATTTAAAACTCTATCCTCTGTTGCTAAAATACTAATTGCTTGCACAATTGCTCAAATCACTCCTAAAAACAACTTTATGTGGAGTTTTCTTAATAAAAGCAAAGGCCTTGGTTACCTGTGTGTGTATAATATGTATCTTAAAACTTTTTTTTGGCCTACAAATATTTCCACAAAACATATATGTATAGCTGCACTTCTGGTTTAGTTTTACTGCATGTATTCAGCACATGTTCAGCGTGTATTCAGCACAAAGACAAAACAGGCTTATACAATATCTTGCTCTGCTTGGCTTCAGCCTTGCCACCTGAAAGCCAACTATCCTTTTCATCTGAAACAAAATGAAACTTTTAAAAAATGTCCTGTCCATAAAACTCTATAAAATTCCCTCTCTCTTAGGCAGCTTTCCAGCACTCTGGGGAGTGTCTACATGTGACTAGAACATGTTTACTTCCTTTCTGGCAACATTCAGGTAAATCCTAGTGCAGCCAAAAAAGCTAAGGAAATCCTGAGAGTGATGGCATGACACCCTGGCATTTGCCTGCTCATTTACTTCCTGTTTGCTTCAATCCTGCTTAGCCGAGTATTGTTGACTCCTAAAGCAACCAGTATACAACAGATTGTTTTCTCCCTTCTCCAGGGCAGCTGGGGCATTTGTAATCTGCACTCAGAGGGCCTCCCCGGGGCGATTTAGGTGATCCCTGAAGGGCAAGGTCCGTTCAGAGGTGCTCCGCAGACCTTTTCCCACGTGGCCCGGAGCAGGGGTTGCTGGTGCCAGGGCACAGGGCTCGGATGGGAGACGTTGTCTGCGGATTTCCGAAGGTTCCTTTCTGAGCGACGTGGGGCCGAGCCAGGACTGATGCTGCGGGGCCATTAGGAGGCCTGGGGTCAGCGTGGGCCACCAGCCGCAGCGGGCTGGGTTCAGGCAGCCTTAGGCCTGCAGCGCAGCCCGGCCCCACTCCCATGCATCCCGCAGCTCCGCCCAGCCTCGGGGGCCTTAAGCCATGGCAGGTCTGGGATAACTCGGCCCTCAAGCCCCAGCCGCTGCAGCCCAGCGCCTGCTGGCAGCACCCCCCGCGCGGCCGCTCCCTTGGCCGGCCGGCACCTCCCGCCTGCAGCGCTTGGGAGCGGGGCAGTGGGTGGATTTCCCTGAACTGCGGGGTTATTTCCGTGATCCCCCAGTCCGCTCTTACAAACACCAGCCGAGCAACCCCTGCCCCTAGTGTGTGGCAAGGCATTGCCCTGAGGGCAGCAAATGCGAGTAAAAGAGTCAACTTACTTGGATCCACGCGGTCTGGCCCCTCGTGGCATTTACGGTGCAAGTGGAAAGCACAGCGCCTAAGGCTGATGCCTTCCCCCCCATCAGAAACAGGGATCGGGGACATCTCTTCCCCCTCTGGGCTGCAGGACTGAAAGTTGGAGGAGGAAGGCATGGGCAATGCAGCCAAAGAAGCCAGCCCCCTCTCTTCCTTCCCCATGAGAAAGTCTGTGGCAGCTCAACTCCACAGCATTGTTTTCTTCACTCCATTTTTTTTTTATTTGTAAGAAAACGCCAAAAATGTAAATATAATTTTACGGTGGGGGGTGAACATTCCTACTGAGCCGTAGGGTTATTTCTATTAGGTCCCCCATTCCCTCCCTAGGTACGGCATAGAGATTCCTAGTCTCACAGCGCTCCCTAGTGGACAGCAGCCGCACCCATGACTCGCTTCCCTCCTCCCATCCCCTATTACAGCCTGTAATATATTCCCCCCCACCCCCTCCCAAAGAGGTATCGACAACCTACAGGACACAAATGACCTTAGAACGCCCCTGTCCATAATCTGCATATTCATTCATCTCTACCTTCCCGCCAATAAAAAGAAAGGATCTCCATAAACTAAATCCCAAGGACCCAGTTCCAAGAGCATTTTTCTGTCCTGGATCCTCTTTTAAACCCACTCCACACTGCTTCTCTGTCTATTACATGCTAATTTAATTTTACTATGGACGATATTTTCAGCATTTGCTGAGGACAGTAAATTTTGTAGTTTATGTTATTTCACTTTTTATGACTTTTTAACACTTAATAAAATTTTATTAGAGTACTTTTGTGTTTACAAGGCCACAAAACTCTTGGCAGGTTGTCAGAAGTCCTTTTTATTATGATCCTACTGATATACTGCGAGTAATGAAATAATCATGTCCAGAAATGTATCAAAGGCCAGAGGGATTATCCAGTTTAATAGCTCTACAGATGCGCTGTGAAAGATATGGACATGCAACCCCTTGACAGGCTAAAAAGCTTGGTGGAAGGAGGAGGCAGACTGGTTAATTCCTTTACCATTTGAAGCTAGGTCTGTTACTATCCTAAAGGCTAGATTCTTGGTCATGTGACTCCTGGCTGTTTCAATAAAAATGAATTTATTCTGTTGCAATATGCTATTTTCTTTTTATTCTTCTTAGGTGTGCATTTAATGCTGAAGTGCTTGCAACCTTCAGTAAAAAGCCATTTATTGAAAAATAGCCTTTTATAGCACCATTTGGCAGCTAACAGTGACTTTTGATCTGCTCCAGCAGCAAAGGAGAGAGACTATATTGGTGAGATCAAATATAGAACAAGGTGTATTGCAATATTCTCTGAAGCGATTGCTTTTTGTTTTTGAAAGGGTACAGTTACTGGGGAACTCTGATTGTGTATATGCCTGAGTTCCACAATGGGCTGTTTTTCTGCAGTGCTCTCTGTGCTATAGCCTGAGATACTGCAGCTGTTTTTAAGGTCATTTCCTTTTATTTTAAATAATTGTTAATTTAACATATGTCGTTAAACTCATTCTTGCGTCAAAAGGAGGAGATTATACTTCCTGACCCTGAAAGCAAGGTGGGTGGTTTTGTTTTATAATTAAATTTGCTGTGTTCAATTTCATATTTTTCTTTCTCTGCTGTTTCCTAAAGAGCATGCCAAAAAAGATAAAAGAGACCGATGATACAAGATATGTTTTTTAAATGCCAACGTTGTCTTGCTAACGCACACAGTTCTAAAGTTTTAGCTTCAGAGGGACACCAGTAAGGTGCAGTCCATCATTTTAAAAATAATTGTTTTATTCACTGTGGTTTAAAATAGCCCCTTGAAGCCTAGAACTAAAATATATTTCCATATTCAAATGCACAGTGCTTGTTTTGCCTCTAACACATACACTTGTGTGATATTGCAAGCATGCCCATGATTCTGCCAAAAGGGGTGTTTTAAAAGAAAAATGCATTAGTTAGTTTGGGTTTAAAGCATATTGTAAGAATTTACATGTACTTTGCAAAAGACATAAGGAGTGGGAAATTGATCAAACTGTTTATCTTCCAAATCAGCAGAATCTTAAGAACAAAGGACTTTCCTGCCCCAGTAATAGTGGGACACATTCTGATACCTTTGTTCATATTGAGTCCTGGGGCAGTGCCTTTGAAATCAATGGGGCTTCTGAAGGAGTTACGGGTACTACTCAGTGTTAGGAAGTACATCAGAATCTGGCCCAGTGTAAGTAAAGCAAATCCTTTAATACAGATTTGCTTGAAGACAGAAGTTCAGTTATCCCAGAACAATATCATCAACTGTAAATCATTTGTTTACAGGTCCAAGGTCAAATTAAACTTTTTAAACCTTTCATAACCCTCAAATTGGAAATCTGTAGAATGAAATGATGTGCAGAAAGGCATGATGGACTGGAAATAGTTAACCTTGCAAGAGCAGAGTTTTCAATTATTCCTTTAGAGACACAGAGAGAGAAACTCGTTGAAAACTAGCTACAACTTATTTAACCAATGAAGCATCTAACTAATTTAACACTTCCCTAGTGCCTTGGATTTTCTTCTGAAAGCCCCGAAGAGGACTGAGGAAGCAAGTGTGGAGTCCCACTGCCAGAGAGAGTGAAGAAATGGAGGGTAAGCAATACAGTGACTGTGGAGCTGGAGTGGTGCTCAGGTGAGGGTAAAATGGGTGAACAGGACTTTGAAGTGCTGATTTCATTGCTATAGCTGGAAAGGGGAAGCTTCAACAGAAAAACTCCCAGACAGGAGCATGACCCTTGAACCTCCAGAAAGCTTTGTACTTTGCTAGGACAAATACCAGTCTAATGAATGGTCTCTCACCACCACTATCAGTGTCAATGCTGGTAAGGTCAGTTCAGCAAAATATTCTGCACATGAAACCCCCATTGATGTCAGTGGTAGTGCCCTGTACTGAGTGAATGGAGAACGTGCTGCAGGAGACATCTGCAATGTAGGTCTGAGACAATATTTGTTCCTTTACATTTTGCAAACTGTTAGCCTGGTGTATGTTCTTGGCCACTATATGTGAATATATTCCCACATTTTTGACTCTACAGTTATTGTTTTTTAATAGAGCAGCAAATCCTGGTCCCAATGAACTCAGGATAAAACTGCAAACTCTAGGCCCATAGTACATCATGGGGACAATTGACATTATGGTGGTCATAGAGTGATACATATTAATAACTATAATGGGCCAATTCCTGGTCCCACTGAAGACGTGGAGAGGTTTGCCATTGACTTGCAATTATTAGTTATAATTGTTAATATGCATTTCTTTAACATTATCATGGTTTCATAATATCAACGGACATTATTCTGTACTGTATTATGCTATGGACTGATGTAATGGGCTAAATAATAATTGAGTGTGTGTGTATACATGTTTTATACACACACACACACACATTACACCATGTCCGCTTCTTTTTTAAAACAACTGCAAAAAACAATAAACAAAGAAAATCAATCCATAAACCTCTGATTAAAGAAGATAACACAGTTTACAAGAATTGCTTGGGATTTAGCCACAAAACTCCTATTGATTGAAATGTGAATTGTGTGGCTAAATCACAATTGGCTCTTTGAAAATGCAGAATGTGGGAATGATGATAAACCCACAACACCAAGTACATAGATATGCTGGAGACAGATACACTAGGGCAAAAATTCATGCGGATGATGATAATATGCACTAAATATGTTATAACAAGGCAGTGAAAGTTCTAGCTGTGTAATTTAATGTGCATATGCCAATGAACATTGTGCTAGCTGCATGCCAGTTGCTAAAGAACCCTTACAGGATGTATCATATAAAGGCTTTCCTGAGAGGAAAGTGAGATAAGCAAAACTGGGTGGAAAACTAGCTATAGACTATTTAATCAGTGGAGCATCTATCTAACTTAAAGTTCCCTAGTTCCTTGGATTTTCTTCTGTATCCCCAGTTTGGAGGGAAAGGTGGAAGCAAACCCCAGGCTCATCTGATGGGTGGACCTAGTTTGAAGACCCAGTTATCCTCTGAGATAGCTGACAGCAGCTCAGGCTATGGGTTTGAAGGTAGAGGGCAGAAAGGGAGAGCATCTCTAATTCTCAAAAGACAAGTTGGGATTTTTTTTTTGCTTAGGCACATGGTTATCAATTATAATTCAACATAGTTTGAGTTGGGTATTTCTGTATATACTTAAGACAAGTGGTAGTTCTCATATCAGTTTCTCTTGTTTATTATTTCAAGCCTGTTTCCATTTACTATACATAGCCCATTACTTGTTTTCAACAAAAAGGTAATGTTCGTTTATGGTCTGTTTCTTGTGGAGGCTACTTTATTTATCATAACAGCAGTAGTAGATAAAGGGAGGAACAGAGTCTGATAAGACCACCTTGGAAGCACACTACTCAGTATTATTAGAGGGGTCCAGAGAGGCAACCCTTTGCCCTAGTAAATGAAAACAATTACAGCAAAATAAGGGTAATTTGAGAACTTTATTCTACCTTATATTGAGAAGTTCTACCAAATTGTATTGTTCAGACAGCTGATCAGGTAGGAATTCGGGACTGCTGTAATACTTTATTCCCTCCCCCCCACACACACATTAACCCCCATGCTCACAGAGTCCTGTGTGAAAACTCAATGCACATGGCTAATAAATACAGATAAAGGGCAATATCAGAACTGCTGTGAAGTCCTTTCATTTACGACAGCTCCCAGGAGAACAAAGGAACAGTATCAGTGCAGGAACTCGCTGTATTATTAAGGCAAAGTGTCCATTGGCTGAAGAGAAAGTGATCACAAAGGGACAATGCTATTTAAGGTAATTAACATGGCCCCATTACCATAATATGTGAGCACCTCCCAATCTTTAACACACCAGCCCTGTGAGACAGATAAGTCCCATTACTCTCATTTTCAGAGGGAAAACTGGGGCACTGAGTGCCAGAAGCCATTGAAATCAATGCTACTTAGGCACCGAGGGGCTTTTGAAAATCCCACTAGGAGTCTATCTGCTTCTTTAGACACCTAAATATCTTTAATGATCTGGCCCAGAGATACTAAGTGACTTGTCTAAGTATGCAGTGTAGTTGTAGCCATGTCGGCCTCAGGATATTAGAAAGACAAGGTGGGATTTGTCCAAGGTCACACAGGAAGTATATGGTGGATTAGGAAATTGAACCCAGATCCCAGGCTAGTCCCCTAACCACTAGACCATCCCTTCTCCCGATGTGATGCAAGGGATGCCATCTTCTATAGCAAGCTATCATTACCAGTGTTGCGAACTTTACCAATTTTGTCACTAGATTTAGCGACTTGTTGGTTTCCCTAATGTGGAAATAAGTGTCCAAAGCAACCAATGACAAATCTAGCAAGTAGCAACTTTCACTGCCAATTACAGTGATATTCAGAGAAAGAAGTTGCCAATTTGCATAGTCACAAAATTATTCAAAGGCAGTTCATTAGTTTTAATAAAATCCATTCCTTGTTCTTCTTACTACATTCTGCTGCACACCAAGTCATTACGTCTCACTTGGCATGTCTTCGGAAGGAAGCTCAGTCCAGGGTTTCTTGGCCTGAGAGGCTGTGAATGAGGAGAAGGGTTTAACTAGAGCTCCTAGTGGTAGAATAAATGCTTAACACCTAACTGAGGCTCAGCTTAGATTCCTTGGTAGCAGGGAGGAGGTGAAAAGCCAGATCTAGGGGGAAGGGGAAGCTGGACAAGAGGAAGATACAACTGCTCCTAGGGGGGAAAGTTTTGATCTTCTGCTTAGTAAAAACCATTAGTGACCAGAGCAGGTGCCACTCCCTGGGTGAGGATGATGCAGGAAAAACCATTTGTCAACAGAACTTTGAGCCTTTGGCCACTGAAATGTTAACTAATCAAAATCCCTCTTCAAGGAGTGGGAAGCCGACTTGTCTAGCTGGGCGATTCCTTGGGACTTTGCTGAACCTGCCCCCATAACTAACTTCTGCACTCACCTTGCCCAGGCAAGAGGACACTCCTGGGGGGGCCCAGATTCCCTTAGTCCCTGTGGGATGAGCTGTCCCAGGCAGAGTGAACATGCCTCCCTGGAGCAGATGTTGCTGTGAGAAAAGGCTCCTGTGGAACTCGTTCCACGCTGCCCAAGAGGGGCAGTTTGTTCTCTCCAGCGATAGAAAAGGTTATTCTTTGTGCCGATCAAATCCCACCATAGGGTCATCCCTAAATCCTAGCGCTCAGCTCCCAGCCAGCAAAATCTCCAAACCGTGCCTGGGATCACTAGGGGCTTTGCTGCAATCACTACCTCTGAATTCTCTGAACTTCACTTCACTTTTCTCCATCGGCCTGCGAGTGCATTTTGTCTGCCTGGGGTTTAGTCTTCCCATGATTCTGGGCTCTCACTTTCGCTAACCTATCAGCTGAAGATAAAAGAGGGTGGGGGGGGGGGGAACTGGTGCAAGGAATCAAATGCTGCTTTGCAGGGTCACTATTTCAAATTGCCTCTCCTCTTTTTTCTATGTATTGTCTTTCCTTTTCTTTCTTCTGCCTATTCTTAACTTTCTCTTTTTTTTTATTTTAATTTCCCCTCTCCTTCGTAACTCAGCCAGAAGTTAGGGGTCTATTACAGAAATGGGTGGGTGAGGTTCTGTGGCCTGCAGTGTGCAGAAGGCCAGACTAGATGATCACGATGGTCCCCTCTGACCTTAAAGTTTATGAGTTTACTCTGGCTGAGTTTCACCAATGTCAAGTAGAGCAGAACAACGACTTCCTGTGTCTTACATATGACATTCCTGTTAATAAACCCCAAAACGATATTAGCCTTTTTTGCAACAGCATCACATTGGCTCAGTTTCAATGTGTGATCCACTATAGCAAATTGAATACAGAGTTATTTCCGCCACAAATCTACTGTTATGGCTAGAGTACCATGATTTCTAAACCTAGTTTATTAGTGCAGTAACTGGACAGCCCATCTTTCCTGTGTCCCCATTTATTGGTAAAGGTGGTCTTTGGTCTGTTTATGGGGAATGTGAGCAATTTAAAGCTGAAGGCAACTTTATCTCATGCTCTGTGAATGCACATTTCTTATCCAGCTTGTTTAGGAGCTGAATGTTGCACGCTGGAGTTGTCCACAACATGCCACTTTCTGTCAGACCACACTACCGGTCAACAGACTGTGTCTCAGACATACACCATTGGGTGGGGGTTGAGAGAAGACACATTTGGTGTCTTTTGCACTCTTTTACTATCTCTTGATCTATTGGGTGCACTGCTTTTCTGCTGCACACCACACACTTGGGTGAGTAGACTTTCAGGCCCACTGTATATGTGAGAATTACAAAACGTAAGAATGGCCATTCTGGGTCAGACCAAAGGTCCATCTAGCCCAGTATCCTGTCTTCTGACAGTGGCCAATGCCAGGGGCCCCAGAGGGAATGAACAGAGCAGGTAATCATCAAGTGATCCATCCCATCACCTATTCCCAGCTTCTGGCAAGCAGAGGTTAGGGACACCATTCCTGCTCATCATGGCTAATAGCCATTGATGGACCTATCCTCCATGAATTTATCTAGTTCTTTTTTTGAATCATGTTATAGGCTTGGCCTTCACAACATCCACTGGCAAATAGTTCCACAGGTTGACTATGCGTTGTGTGAAAAAATACTTCCTTTTCTTTATTTTAAACCTGCTGCCTATTAATTACATTTGGTGACTCCTAGTTCATGTGTTATGAGAGTAAATAACATTTCCTTATTTACTTTCTCCACACCAGTCCTGATTTTATAGACCTCTATCATATCCATCCTTAGTTGTCCCATTTCCAAGCTGAAAAGTCCCAATCTTATTAATCTCTCCTCATAGACTCACAGACTTTAAGGTCAGAAGGGACCGTTATGATCATCTAGTCTGACCTCCCGCATGATGCAGGCCACAAAGCCGACCCAACCCCTTTCCCTTGACTCTGCTGTTGAAGTCCCCAAATCCTGTGGTTTAGAGACTTCAAGTAGCAGAGAATCCTCCAGCTAGTGACCCCTGCCCCATGCTGCGGAGGAAGGCGAAAAACCTCCAGGGCCTCTGCCAATCTACCCTGGAGGAAAATTCCTTCCCGACCCCAAATATGGCGATCAGTAGAACCCTGAGCATGAAGGCAAGATTCTCCAGCCAGACCCTCATTGGCCATTGATACTATTTACCAGCGATGGCACGCTGTTCATTTGACTAAAATCATGTTATCCCATTAAACCATTCCCTCCATTAACTTATCTAGCTTAATCTTAAAGCCAGACAGGTCCTTCACCCCCACTGTTTCCCTCGGAAGGGTGTTCCAATATTTCACCCCTCTGACGGTCAGAAACCTTCGTCTAATTTCAAGCCTAAACTTCCCCACGGCCAGTTTATATCCATTCGTTCTCGTGTCCACATTAGTACTGAGCTGAAATAATTTCTCTCCCTCCCTGGTATTTATTCCTCTGATATATTTGAAGAGAGCAATCATATCCCCCCTCAGCCTTCTTTTGGTTAGGCTAAACAACCCGAGCTCCTCGAGTCTCCTTTCATACGACAGGTTTTCCATTCCTCTGATCATCCTAGTTGCCCTTCTCTGTACCTGTTCCAGTTTGAGTTCATCTTTTTTAAACATGGGAGACCAGAACTGCACACAGTACGCCAAATGAGGTCTCACCAGTGCCTTGTACAACGGAAGCAGCACCTCCTTATCCCTACTAGATATAGCTCGCCTAATGCATCCCAAGACCGCATTGGCTTTTTTCACCGCCACGTCACGTTGTCGACTCATAGTCATCCTGCGGTCTACCAGGACTCCGAGGTCTTTCTCCTCCTCTGTTATTTCTAACTGATGCGTCCCCAGCTTGTAACTAAAATTCTTGTTAGTCATCCCTAAATGCATCACCTTACACTTTTCACTATTAAATTTCATCCTATTTCTGTTACTCCAATTTACAAGGTCATTCAAGTCTCCCTGCAGAATATCCCGATCCTCCTCCGAATTGGCAATACCTCCCAGCTTTGTGTCATCCGCAAACTTTATCAGCCCACTCCTACAATTGGTTCCGAGGTCAGTAATAAATAGATTAAATAAAATCGGTCCCAAAACTGAACCTTGAGGAACTCCACTGGTGACCTCCCTCCAACCTGACAGTTCACCTTTCAATATGACCCGCTGCAGTCTCCCCATTAACCAGTTCCTTATCCACCTCTGGATTTTCATATCGATCCCTATCTTTTCCAATTTAACCAATAATTGCTCGTGCGGTACCGTATCAAACGCTTTACTGAAATCGAGGTACATTAGGTCCACTGCATTTCCCTTATCTAATAAGTCTGTTACTTTCTTAAAGAAGGAGATCAGATTGGTTTGGCACGATCTGCCTTTGGTAAAACCATGTTGTAATTTGTCGGAATTGCCATTGACCTCAAGGTCCTTAACTACTTTCTCCTTCAGAATTTTCTCCAGGACCTTGCACACTACAGATGTTAAACTGACAGGCCTGTAGTTACCCGGGTCACTTTTTTTCCCTTTCTTGAAAATAGGAACTACATTAGCTATTCTCCAGTCCAACGGTACCAGCCCCGAGTTTAAAGATTCATTAAAAATCATCGCTAAGGGGCCTGCTATTTCTCGCGCCAGTTCCTTCAGTATTCTTGGATGAAGATCATCCGGTCCGCCCGACTTAGTCCCCTCATCTGAAAGCTGTTCCATACTCCTAATCATTTTTGTTGCCCTTTTCTGATCCTTTTCCAATTCCAGTATATCTTTTTTGAGATGGGGTGACCACATCTGCACCCATTCAAGATGTGGGCATACCAGGGATTTATATAGAGGCAATTTGATATTTTCTGTCGTCTTATCTATCCCTTTCTTAATGATTACCAACCTAAATAGGCCAGTTATGATTGATATAACATTATCAGTATGACATTACACTGACAACAGATTTTATTTAAAATTCTGAAATGTCCACAAAAAAGGTCTCAGAAAGAAATGTTCTTATGCATAATACTGCATAGTAATTATAATAATAATTTTAAAATTGGTAAATACAAAATGCACCACATCAAAAGGAAGTTTTTAGAGTTCTGGTGACAAACAGAAGGCCCAGCGTAAAGATAAACTTGATGAAGGAATAATAGGCAGTGAGGAGCAAAACCCAGCACAGCTTCATAGATTAGTTTGGTTCAAAGAAGCTTCTGGACACTTACTTAAAGCTTAGCTGAATTATTATCCAGATTTTGATGCTAGCCATCGAGTGCAGACCTCACTAGGCTCTACTTCTCTCCCTCGGTGGGACTCCCCTCAGGCCTCTATCTTTGGGAGGAAGGCTCAAACCTTTACTTTCCAGCTATTCTCTTCTCCTTTCTCCTTTCATACCCAACCTCCTGGCAGCATCTTTTTTTGTTGAGGGAAACCTGTGGTCTGTACTTGTCACCTTCTCTTGAAGAGGCATGGCTTGCAGTTCTCTCTCCCACCTCACCCTCCCAGCAGTTTCTTTCTGAGCAGAAGATGTTCAAGGTCATGCTCTCATTCCCCTCTCTTAGGTTCAGGCTTTGTTAGTCTTTCTACTGCTTAATCTAAGTTTCCCATGCTGTGGGGGCTAAGCAATCCATTTTTTTCATGTTGTACCCCATAGAAGATGAGTTAGCAGCAGTTAGCAGAGGAGAGATTCTGAGAGGGACTGGATACTGCTCTAGAACGCCAAAAGACAAAGGACAGTCTGATAGAGCTTGTTAGGGGTTTGCAGGAAGGCTGTCAGGAGTGGAGGCCAAACTTGAAGGTCAAGAAAAATAAACAGAGAGAACAGAGGCCATCTTGGGTCTTCCTTCATGGGAAGGGTCCTTAACCATTAATTTTCAACTCATTTTAAAAAGTTTGCTTCAAAGAGTGAGCAAAAGTTTGGGCTGGTTCTTAGACTAGCTATATCAGTTCTCCTCTGAATAATACCTTGGGCAATTTGTCCAACAGAACAAGTTTGCACATCATGTTGCTCTGATTTAGGTGACATTCTTTTTATTACAGTGACATTGCACCAACCCAAAAGATGTTTCAAGACACTAAATCTTTCAAACTTCATATTTGGAAAAGGGCCCCTTTCAAAATTGCAGTTTTCCCATCACTGATGCCATCTTTGTATTATAGAGTCCCTTAGCTTTCATTCTAATTATATATTGGGTAGACCTGCTTTTGCAACACAGTGAAGACTTGTGGTAAAGTGATGCATGTATTTCCTCACTGGGATATAAGGGAAGGATCTTCTCAGATCCTTTGAGTTCACATTTGTAACTCAGCCATCTATACAAAAATAAGAGGTTTCAAAGCAGAGAAATGTTTTATAAATGAGATAATTAAAAAAAAGACAATAGCAATATCTCAAGAAGAAGAGTGTCTTTAAAATAGATTAAAATAAAAATCCATTTAAAGGGTCTAGAGAAGACATAGTAGCTTATTTTTAGTTTACTTTACACTCCTTTCATGATCCCCCATTTCAAAATAGGATTGTTCAAATTTTCTTCCAGATATTGTCTACTGTCTAATTTATTGATACTTCAAAAGTATGTCAGTTTGATAGAACATTCTTACAAAAATGTCATCAGAGATATTTATGGACTGATACAATGTCCATGGAAATAAGTGGAAGGTGTGTTTTCATTTAATTTAATGGGCTTTGGATTAAGAACAGAAGAATGGCCATGCTGGATCAGACCAATGGTCCATCTAGCCCAGTATCCTGTCTTCTGACAGTGGCCAGCACCAGATGCTTCGGGGGGAATTAACAGAATACAGCAATGTTGAGTGATTCATCTCCTGTCGTCCAGTGTCAGCTTCTGACAGTTGTAGGATTAGGGACACCCAGAGCATGGGGTTTCATCCCTGACCATCTTGGCTAATAGCTAGAGCCCTACCAAATTCACAGCCATGAAAAACGCGTCACATACTGTGAAATCTGGTTTTCCCCATGAAATCTTGCTATTGTAGAGGGGTTGTGATATTGCTACCCTCACTTCTGCGCTGCCTTCAGAGCTAGGCAGCTGGAGAGCAGTGGCTGCTGGCTGGGAGCCCAGTTCTGAAGGCAGCACCACCATCAGCATCAGCGCAGAAGTGAGGGTGGCATGGTGTGGTATTGCCACCCTTCTGCACCACCACTGACAGCAGTGGAGAAGTAAGGGTGGCAATACCATACCATGCCACCTTCACTTCTGGGCGGCTGCTGGCAGCAGTGCTGCCATCAGAGTTGGGCTTCTGGCCAGCAGCCACTGCTCTCCAGCCACCCAGCTCAGAAGGTAGAGCAGAAGTTAGGGTATCAATACAGTGACCACAACCCAGTTGTCTTGAGACCACCATTTGGTTCATGATCCCCAATTTGAGAAATGCTGACTTAAGGGCTTTATATGTTTATATTTTTAAATACATATTAATGATTTGTGACAATGTGAAATTTAAGATTTAAACATCTGTAACCATGAAATTCAAGATTTTTAAAATGCTATGACCATGAAATTTACCAAAATGGACCATGAATTTGGTAGAGCCTTACTAACAGTCATTGAAGCACCTATCCTCCATGAACTTATCTAATTCTTTTTTGAACCCAGTTATACTTTTGGCCTTCACAACATCCCATGGCAACAAGTTCCAAAGTTTGACTGTTTTGTAAAGAAGTACTTCCTTATGTTTGTTTTAAACCTGCTGCCTATTACAGACCCACAAAGAATAATCCACAGAAATATGTAGATAAAGGATATGAAGATAGATGAGTTCTCTGCTCTGCCCTCCCACAAATTGTGGTCTGGTTGGAACTTCTCATGGCTCTCTGTGTATTAATGTAGTAGGCACATATTGATTCTGTGCCTTGTGAGTGCGTTGTACACAGAAGATATTTAAAGTAGGTGCTGAGTAAAGAAAAGGAAATTTCTAACCAACGGTTTGGACTCCTATTGGAAGTGCACTTTCATATCAAACCTGTACCACCTGCAAGTAGGTTTTCCTAGTGATCAAATCAGATTGCAGCTAGATGAGGGTTTGCTTTTAATTTTAGGATGTAAAAGCACTGTTAAATGCTTCCAGTAGATAATACTTAATTGGGAAAGGAACCAAAATGCAGTACAGAGATTGACACAAATTATCCAGACCTTTGTAAGTTAACAAAAGTATTGAATACTTCTCACTAGAGTCCATTTAGATTTTGTAATCTAAACACTTACCCATGGGGCCTTCCTCCTGAGATGAACTTTTGGCAGTGGATATATAAACATACTTTATGTGCTAGGTCCTTTTTCACTAACATGCTTTGGTTTGGCACAGTAAAAAGTAAGAGGAGCAAGGGCGGAGGGGTCAGCTGCTTCCTGACTTCTAAAATCTTTATCAGTACTAGCAACTCCTCAGTTTGTCTCGGTGATTTGTGGTATTGTTGTTTATCTGTATATCAGTCACTTTGGACGCACTGTTTAGATCTAGTGGTCTCAAGACCATTTACAATCTCTGGTAGGCTTGTTGTGCCAGACAGGGCAGACATCTGGTTGTCAGTTATAATTGCATCCTACACCAGAAGTTGTTTTTAAATACTCTTGATTCCCTTTGAACGCAGCACTGTGATGCACAACAGTTTCAAGCCATTAATGCAAGAAGCAGCGTCAATACATGGCTCTAGCCTAGTTTGAAAGATTTATGAGATATGGTGGGGAGGGGGGTCATTTTACAAAAGGGTGAAAGGGTGGCTGTTTTAGCCTGCATGGGTTTTAATGATACAGCAGTTTCCTTTCCAGCCCGTACAACTTATTCTTTGAACACTGACAGAAATAGTGCATCAGAAAATTATTTTGTGGTGTTGCCATGTTTACTGTTTCCTGTTATCTTTCCTGGGAAGTATTTTAACAGAAATTAGGGCAACAGATAAAAACCAACAACCACTGGATGAAAGGATTTACTATAACGCTTCCTTCTCTGTCTAATCTGGTGGACTGTGATTTAAACCCTACAGGCTCTCGACAGGATATGACACCAATTAAAAACAAGAAACCTAATTTTTTGACAAAATAATCACATAATCTCCTTTCTATTATCTGGCTAAAGGGTTACTGACACCACATTTATTTCTTGACCAGAATTCTGGATTTATTAGGCTAGCAAACTGTTCTTGTTTAAGTTATACGATCCAATGAAAATCAGTGTATGTCAAGACACAAGACAGCCTTCAGTATTGTAAAGAGAACTTATTTTCCCCTGATAATTGTTGCATTGGGTCAAGAATGCACAGAAATATAATTTGAGCAGCTTATCTTGGTTGGGTTTGGATTTGCTGTTTAATACCAAAGAAAATTAACCGTATAAAGTAAAAACCAACTCTAGAGGGAAAAATTAAGCTTAAGGGGCTTTCCTTAGCTTTGAATTGAAATGGCAGAGAGCGCTTAAGTTTAACTGAAAAGCATTATTAGGTTAGAGAACAAAATGATAAAGTGCACTGCTTCTCTTAGTTCCTCTGTGATGGTTTGAGCCTAGTGTTATCCATGTTTTGTTTTAAAGGCAAAAACTTCAACAAGGTAAGGAGATGACTGGCATAACCTAATAAGTGAAACACTGGTATTTGCCTTTTTGACACCTGTTTAAGACCAACTAATGGTCCTAAGGCATAGTAGTCGTGGTTTCAGTTCAGCCCCTGGTGGACTGTGTTATATATTACATATGGGCTCTAGCAATGTGTTTCATTCACATACATTTTCCACAGCTCTGTCTTGAAAGGGAGAAATTGCATTCTCCCACTCACTCTTGAAGCCTGCAATTTTCTTAATCACTAAAATTCCCTTGCCATACATGTAATTGGTCAACCTTTCATTACATCCCCAAACAGGTGTCCAGTAAGCAGAACCCTGTAAAAATGAGACTAACCACACTCCAAAACTGCCAAATCATAATATTAAAAAATCTCCTCCTTGGTGCATCATTTGCAGGGATAAATCTAATTTCTGCTTGCACTTGGATATAATTATTTTTCAATCTGGTTTTATTTTTTAAAATACTTTCCTAGCTTCTTCAGCCTCACAAAGTCACATATTGTGCTGGAGGTTTGAATCATCTTATAGCCGCATACTCTAAAAGTAGGATACACTTTGTTGTAGTTATTAAAGTATTTCACAGGAGGGCTGCTTTCAAATGAATAGATACATTGTTTCTCTCAATTTCAAGGTTAATTTTTACCCAGTGTGTTTTGCTGATGCACATCTGATATTTTTCTCATTTCCTTGTCTTTTCCCTAATCTAAAAACTATTGCTATTTAATAACAACAACTACATAATGTTTGCAGGGTTCTAGTTGTAATTGAGGTTAGTGCGAGCAGAGGAACTCTTATACTGAGCTAGATGTGGTAGCTCTCCTCTGTACCACCATTTTATTGCTGTTGTGGGCAGACAGCAAAATGGTGGTTACTAGGAGTTTCATGAACAAGAACATGTAACATATCATGGAATATTTCATTGCAGTGACAAAAATAAAGGAGGTTTCTAATGGACATGCTGGGCTTCATGAATATATCAGGATGCTTCCTGAGCCCTGCATCTCCCCACATTCCAAATCCACATTTTCTTTGTGAAATGTACAAAGCCAGCAAAGCCTGACTTTAAATTAACAGTTCCCCAGGAATGATCAGATAATTGTGTACGTTACATACACCTCCAAACAGTAACAAGAATAATCATAGTAACTTTGTGAGTGTGTATATTCATGTTATTCATAGAGCCCCGAATGTCACATAGTCAGCAGCCCCAGGACCAGCTTGCATTAAGAATAAATGTTTTGCTTGTGAATAAATGGTCCTTCCAGATCAAGGTTGAGGTCATTGGCAAGATGCTGTGGGTTAGCTCATTCTGCAGCTATGTGCATGTGTTAATACAGGAGTTAATTTTTAGATTGTCAGTGTCTTTCTTTCACAAGCAAGTTATTCAGCCAATTTAAAAAATATATATACAGATGAGCAGCTGATTACATACGTCAGTGTAATTGCCTTGTGGCTAAACAGGAGTCATAATAAACCGTGACAGTGGGCTATCACTAGCTAGATTTCAAGTAGTGCAGTAGAAGGAGAGCTAGAAAAATGGTAACTGAAATGCAAATTGCCTTTGATTACCCACAGCAGAATTAGCATCTTCATTTCTCTGCCCAGAAATAATTTCTTTTCCCCCAGGTACACAGTTACTATACTATACTTGAGAAAGCAGAGGTTCACAGCACACAAGCAACCACCAATGAAACAGAAATATGCTAACAGTTGAGAGTCAGTGTGCAGTTTGCCCTATATAAAAAAGATCTGCAGCAATGTATTTATGTCCCACACAACCATATTGTTTTCTGTCTTTGGTGTGCAAGGATTGTAAACAGAGGGAAAAATGTGTAGGCTATTAAATCTAGTAGTAACAAGGCTCTTAAAGCCAAGTTTATTGTACCAGTGTAGGCAGAAGCTTTCCTTTTTTTATCTGTGGGTGTTAAATCCCCTGTCTGAAACAGGATTCTTGCTCCAATAATATTAATCTCACTGTATCTTTGGGAAGGAGGGAATGGATGCATGTCCATAAACTAAGGGCACCACCTGGTGGTTAACTCACCGAATGTGGTGTTGATAAAAATCAATGAAAATTCACACACTAAGGGGGGTCCACCCCATGAACAGCTTTAAATATCATGATCAGAGATGGATTTATATTTTGAGGAAAATAAAATGAAACAGTTCTTAGTGTTTAGATTTTACTGACTTTTATGAGCTCAAGCCAAGCATTATCCATTTCTTCCCCATACAATCTGTTTTGTGAGCTGGCAGTGCATTTCAAAATGGTTTATTTTGATGACGTGGTCATAATTCTAAATAATTTGATTTCCAAACATATACATTAAATTGTGGTCTTTCCAGAAAATCATTGCACAAAAAAAAGACTGTCCTAAGCTAAACAGAAAAGAAGCAATTACATGATCCAAATACCTTTCCTTAGAGTTTTGGTGCTGTTTTCTGGGAAAAGCTAAACAAAGAAAATATTTGCCAAAACATAAATGCTTCTTTTGTAGGTCATAAACTAGAAACAGAGATATCAAGCGTGTTCTCAAAAATCTAATGAGGAACTGAGAAACAGTGCCTGATGAACAATTTTTTATTTTATTTTATTTTTGCATTTTAGAATGCTTGTAAGTGCATTTGTATTAGAAATATTCAGAAACAAATGTATTTACAGCATAATTTTTCCACCTCCTCAAACTCAGAAATCAGAGAGCACACTAAACATACACAAACACACACAGATGCTGTACATCTGCAGAGTTGAAGTTCCATTTATATAAATGCATGTAAGGTGGAATTTAAACCTTCAGCCTCCAATAAAATTGTATGTCTGTTATAAAACTGCTGCACCTTGACTCCAGACTACACTGAATCCCAAATTAAACACCCCATTTACTCTACTGCAACAAGCAGAAAGGTTAGCAACACTGAACAGTGAACACAGACAGGAAACACATATTATCATTCTCTTTACCTTCTGTACATATGATAGCAACACCTAAGCAACCCCTGTAATCCATATTTTTCTCCAGTTCCTGCCTCCTCTTACCAGCAGGTTCGATGAGGGGAAAAAAGTGAGTTGGCACATAACGTTTAATTTCACATTGCTTCCTTAATTATTTAGCTAGATGAACCGGCAACACCAGTGGTTTAAAAAGCAAGCAGGTAGCATGTTTTACTACAAAATGTCTTCCTGGATTTCATCAATAACTCAGTGTCATGAACAGAAACAGCTGGCATGTTGAAGGCGGTGTAGATTTCTATAAGCATTATATATAATGTATGTGCTTTCCTTGTAATGCTCATGAACGATCCATTCCGTAGCAATGTCTGTACTCCACAAATACCGCTAAATAACATACAGGGGATTTAAACTTAGGACCTATTAATTCATATTACATAGTAAATCCATTGCTTTAGTGACCAGTTGTCTATTTTTTTAAAAAAAGGTTTTGATGGCTAATGTAATTTGAGATGCATACTATCCTTGGATGCTAATTTTCCCTGCTGCCATGTCAGAGTCATTACAGAATTTTGATGTTTTTGTTGTGGCTTATTAAACTAGAAGCTGAAGCTCAATGTGTGTGTGTGAGAGAGAGAGAGAGAGAAAGAAATGAATGTTAATATTGGTTTGTCAGGCCAAGTAAAGTGCAGGCAAACAAAGCAGAGAGTTGCTCAGATTGGTTTGAAGTGTTTCAGTCTTTATCTGAAGGGAGCTACCCTCTAGTGGATTGAGGGTGAATTTTACTTTCCTTTCATATCCCATTCTGGTCTTCATTTATTAAATGCAGTGCACCTTCTCTCTAAGGATATTCTTGGCTATTAACCTTCATGCATGATACAGGAGCTGAATGTTAATATTGAAAGTATTTCTTATCAAGTGTGGCGTTGGAAAGCATGGAGAAGTTATGCTAGCAGCCCAAGAATGCAGATTCCCATGTTTCTTATTGTTGAAGCGAATATGAAAATGGTTACAAGTTTAAAGTTATTTTAGATCAGATGTCTGGGGCTATAATGCAGACCTCCATTCCCAGACATCTGATCTAAACCTCTCTGAGCCTTGGGAATTTTAAATCCAGATGCAGATTCCAGCTCTGTGGATGGTCCTTATCTGTATAATAGACCAAATCAAAAACCTAAGAGTAAGGAATAGGACAGGGAATAGGAAAAGTAAGAGATGTGGCTGAAGCACAGGGCTGCCTGGGCCTATGAGTTTTATTTGGCTTTGCTGGGTTTGAGAAGCTGTCAGTCAGCATTTACTGTATTGTTATTCCAAAGGACCAGATTTCTGGAGCCTGAACCAACAACCTCAGGTCTGAGATCGGTTAGCAATATGTCAGAACAAGCCTCACAACAGGCAACTTTATTGCCTTCTGCTAAGTGAGCAAAAAGTTGGGAGATTTCCCTTGTAAGCATCAGACTTCTAAGTGCTTTTCTACTTTATTTCTTTTTGCCTGATGTGTTTCTTCCTTCCCACCTCCAACATCAAAGTATTTGCTAGGGGAATTCAATCCCATGATTTCTGGGAGTTGTATATTTCCCCTCTCCCATGCCCATTTCCTATGCCCCAGCTGCCAGAGTCCTAACCCTCTGGTGCTTTAATCACTCCATTAATCAGCCTTGTGCAGTGATCAGCACACTCCAGCCTCTCACTGCCATGAGGTAGCCTGTTACTTCCTCAGGACACAGAGTCTCCCCCTAGCCCATTAAGAGTATTTGTGAGAATGACCCATACTGCCACACCAGCTAAAAAGGATATTTTCCCTAGATTTCAATTAGGCTCATTTTTAATACCATCTGGTTGGCATAAGAAATAAGACTTAAGAGGCCAATTCATGGGCAATAGTAGATAAGTGAGATATGTACATTTCTATGTCATATCTAGGCTCCAAGAGCATCATGATTTTACTACACCAGTGAACATGAACTTTGTACCAGGTACCAGCATACGCAAACAAACTGTCTCTGTTTATTGCTCGTAGGGCATTGTATGACCATGACTGTATCACTAAGCTGGTGCATGGGAGCTGGCAGGTATCACGTAATGTGTACAAACTGCCTCCATTTCCATTTCAAGTCGGAACAGTTTATTAGTTATTGTGTCAGGACAGCACCTAGGATACAACAAACAGACAGAGGAGCACAAAGAAATGAGAGTAAAGTTTTAACTGGTTTGAAAGCTTTATACCTTCTGGGGCCTGGTGCACTTTTGGGCTTTAGCAAGATGAATAATAATATAACACCTGACGATTATTTTTCAGCATCTCTTATAAAACACAGAATTAATGCTTAAGGCAACCTCTGATTCACAGGATGAAGACTTAAGTATACAGGGGAACCAAATAGTCTGCTGTTTGCTGGGTTTCTGGCTGCTGGGGAAGGCTGGAATTCATGCGTAGATCAAGTCCGAGTTATCCTGACTACCCCTGCTGGGAAACCCCTCTACCCCCTACTCAGCCTTCTTGACATGCCTGGCCTTTTTCCTGAGCCTCCAAGTTTCTGACTCTTCCCTTGGGCCAGGAAAGAGTTATGGGGAAAAAATCAGCAAAACAGTACTATACTAGAAAGAATTAACACCACCACTATGCCAGCAACCTGTGAGTGCAGGGAGAGTGAGCAGTGAAGCTGGCAGCAGAGAGGAGTTGGGCAGGAAGTTTGAAAATCTTGGCCTGCTGGAAGGGGGAGGGGGCCTTTCAGTTCAGCTAAGAGCAAGAGAGGGCTTTGTGTGACTGAGCAGAGGCTGGAAGAGGAAGCAGGAGTGAGCTGAGAATTCTTGCTAGCAGGACAAGAGACATAGGATATCACTATATTCCTCTCTCTCAGTTTAGAGCCCACAGGACACAGACTCATCTTGGAGTTTTTAAGGTTCAAGTTATATAACCATTTCATGTCTCCTCCAGATTTGGATCTGAATTTTGCAGCGTGGGTGACATGCCACACTGCCACACACATCAAATATATATGTGAATATAATCTGCACAAATATCTGCAGAATATGGAGATAATTGTACACAGAATAGCTTTCAAACACAAGCATTACTCCAGTATAATCCAATCCTTATATAGTTTCTCAACAATCAATTCACTGTGGTGTCTAGGTTCCACTCCTCTGTGTGTGGGTGTGCGCACGTGTGTTTTCCTTACTGTATATTAATGAGTGTTTTCCCACCAAAGTGTTTTGGCTATGGCTTTGCAACTGTGCATCAAATCCAAATGCCATGTTTGCATGAATATATTCAGTGAACAATGCAAATTATTTATCCCTTGGGATAAAGGACTTGAAAATACAGATGGTCCTGATACAGTCTGATAAGAATGTAAACAAGAAAATATCTTTGTTGACTTATTTCTTTGTAATCAGTAATAATTAGTTATTGTCTAGCGATAAATTACATTTTGCATTCCATAAACCTTGCAGTGAACAACAGCTACAGGAAACCAAAGCTGGGTTTTCTTAGGATTATCAAGGAATAAATGTTTATGTCAAAATCTCCCCTTTAGCAATGTAACAAAAGCCTTTTCTATATATGATGCTACATTTTCTATTGTTCTTTTTGTCTACATCAGATGTAATAGTAGCTAACACTACAGGCTTCTACCCAAGCTAATGAAAGGGATCTGGGAATTTTAACCTCCTCACAATTCTGTGGTCTCATAACTGAACCTTTTACTTAATTTTAGTTCTTGAGAGAGGGTTTATGAATCCCTCAAAGCCTCTCCTTTATCTGTCAGAAGTCCATGCTTTGTAGTAAGATACTCATGTGGTATCACTGGGGTAAAACAATAAGTTAACAAAAAAAAAATCTTTATAAAATTTTCTTTCATATCAACAAATTATCCCACAGACAAGTGTTAGTGGCGAATGAGCCTGGGTGGCTCTTGACCCAGGGCAGGATCCCAGAACACGTAACGGATTGGCAAGAGTGATGACAGTCTCATTGTACACAGAATCCCTTTGTTTGTTACAGAGATCCCTAACACAGATTTCTCAGAGTTTAATACCATTTGTTGAGATGGCCTAAAAACACCCATTTTGCATTAGCAGTCTATTTAATAAAAATAAAATGGGGCCTACAAATCCCCTACCACTTAGCATGTCATTTTAATTTTGCCGAATTATTCATCTGTGCTTCTTGGCCTCCTTAGAAAAAGCTGGGAACCCACCAGCTTTAACTGCTCCACAACCACCAGGTGAGATTACTGGAAACTGGGGCACTGAATCTGAGAGACAGATCTCTATTGACACATGGGAGCTCTCATACAAATCTGTAAGTATTGGCCTTCTTTGTAGGTAACTCTATTTTTTGTCCTTTCCAGTATTTGACCAACTGGTAGTGGGACTTGTTACAAACATGCAGAATGGAGGTTTTTCAGTTCTAAGCTTTGTCTCATTGTTGGCTGTGATTTGCTAAGTGTCAGGTTTTTTGTGTGTTTGTGTTTTAAGAGGAGCCAGAATTGAATTGATCAGATCCTCAGCCAAAGTCTCACAATAACTATAGCTGTTCTCCCAAGAATGTTACCAGCAGATTTTTGAGCAAACAAGGTGGACAGTAAATGTACTTTACAGGGTGATATCAGTGTGAATTTGTATCTCAGTGATGCCCCTTCTTGATAATACTCAGAAGGGGCTAACCATATCCAAGACAAGACCCACTTAACAAGACAAACTGGTCCCATGCCTGAACTTTCTATCATTTCAAAGAAAATAGGTTTCCATGGGCTGGCTGATTTCCAGTTGGTTCTGCTGACAAAATAGTGCCCAGGAGTACAGTCACACTCAGGGTGAAATTCAGCTCACCGACATACTGCCTAAGTACTTAGGTTTTACAAGAAAGAAGTGCACAGGGGCTAGAAGGGACAAAACCCACTACCATTGGGCAGCAGTGATCCCTGTCAGCCCATACATCAGCTGTGTGCTGGAATATCAGCCATTTGTACCGGCTGTTAGAACTGTTGAGTCTGTATCCCATAGCAGAACCATAGCATCAACAAAATCAGGGAGACTACTTAGGTAAGTAGGGGGTTGCAAGAGCTGGTCCACTAGAGGTAAATAAACCCGTCTGTTCTTTTTTTAAAGCTATGCTATAAAAAGACAGAATAATGTCCCTATATTATGATGTGTCTTCATGATCCAGATGACACTTCAGAATCATGATGTACATAGCTGTGCTAGGTAACAGCGGAAGCATGTCTAGTCGTTGGAGCTGGAGTCTGAAAGCCAGGGGATGTGGACCTAGCTCTGCCACTGACTCACTCTGTTACCTTGAGCAAGTCACTTAATCTCTGCTTGCCTCAGTTTCCCCAACCATTAAATGGGGATTATATTAACTCACTTTTGTTGTATGCATGTTGCACCCAGCTCAATCTTGGCAGATAACTGAAGGAAGAAATGGACTTTTAAACACCAGTGACTTCCATGAACTTTCTCCAAATTTACATCAATGTAACTGACAACAGAATTTGTCCCATACACTCTTGGTGGCTATAAGTCCAATTCTGATCACACTTATACCCACTGAATTCTAATGACTTCATTGAAGTTACTCCTGACTTACATCGTGGTAACAGATCAGAATCTGGCTCCTTATGTCTGAAACAGTTTTTTTATTATTTTTATAATAATACTAACTTAGCTTCACCATCATGTAATTTTATTTTTCAAACTATTGAAAGCTATTGGCTTCGTAACTTGTTTAGTTATTGTATGTTGTACAGAAATACAACCTATTAGGAACATCTATACTGCAGGCCAAATTCCATAACACAGGCTTAAATATGGAAGAAACTCACTGAAATCAGTAGTTGATTTATAGTGGTATTACTGAGTCAGAATTTTGCCCTTTTGGATCTGTTACAACATAGATATGTAGTACATTTATTGCAAATCGCACCAGCTGATTATTATTATTAATTATTATTATTATTTGTAACGGCTGTTGCAACCAATATTGACCTTTTATTCTTTAATATATAGAGATTTTAAAAGACCATTTGAGTTATGAATAATAGTTATTATAATCATTATAAATAAGTTAACAATGAATATGATGAAAACAATAGATAAGCAAAGATTTATTTAAAAATTAAGTTAACATGAAATAGCTGAATAAAAATAACTCTTGAATAAATAGATGTCCCTTTAAAGCAGACCTCTCTCTACAGATGTGACTGACACTGCTCTGAATATTTAGAATGGATAACAATGACAAAAATTTGCTTTAAAAAAAAAAGAGTCCCATAAAATATAGCTTGCAATGACCTGTCCTTTGTCAGGCATAAGTAGAAAGATAATTTTTAGACTTGTATGTGCCAGTTTCTGAAATACAATGGGATTTCAGGAAGATTTAAACCATATGCTTAAAAATAAATAAAAGATTCAGATGTAAAAAGAAATTGGGAGGAAGGGAAATGTGGTAATTGAGGATTGGATCTACAGGGCACTGAGGGCTTAATTCACAAAAGAACTTAAGGGTCTAGAAAATCACTGGAATCCACAAAGCCTGAATTAGACACCCAGGCATCCTATACAAGAATGGAGGGAGACAGATCCTAAAACTGGGATTCACAAATGCCAGCATGCTAGGTAGCTCCCCGCATAAGCTAGCCAGTGGGAGATACCAAGGAAAGGATGTGTCCTAAGCCCTACCCCTCTGAGGGAGTGCAGCTCCTAAGTTTGGGCTGGAGGGAAGCATTTCCCACTCCTTGGGACTCTCAGCTGCAAACCGTCTCTTGGAGTTAGGTGCCTACACAATTTTTTTTTTTTAAGCAGGCAGCCAGAGGGAAGGGCAGGAATTTGAACTGAGGGGAGGGATGGTCTCCCACATCGCATGTGACTAGTCGAACCACTGGGCTGAAAGTTATAAGGGAAATTGTCATCGTCCTCCTCCGCTCCTCCCCCCCCCATTTTGTGTGAGCTTGTGTGCAGGGCCCAATCTGGTAAGTGTCCTCTGAGTACACTGACCGGATCGGGCCCACTGGTGAGTTAGGCAGAGGAACATCTATCTTCCCCCCAGTTTGTGCATCACTCTGGGGCTTGGCATCTGGATGCTCAGAGTGGGGCAGCAGTGCCCATGCTCGGAGGCAGAAACCTAGGCACCTAGGGAGCTTTTACTGCAAAAATGTAGGTGCCAATTGAGCTTAGGTGCCTACAGAGTTTGGTGGTAGCTGAGCAGGGGGTTTATTAATATCAGTGGTGCCTGATTCTGGGATTTAGGTACCTAAAGTGGCAGTTAGGCACCTAAGTCCCTTTGTGAATCTAGCCCTGAGTGCCCTCAGTTCCCATTACAATCAGCTTTGTGGAAGTTGTGGATGCTTAGTGTGTGGCAGGGTTGCATCCTAAATTATTACCAGCATGTTACAATATCTGATTAAGCAAATAATGATCCACTACAAAAGGCGTAGCTCTGAAGTGTCAGTAGAAATGTGGAAAATGTACAGACATGAGCAGGGGTTTCATTTGTTATGATACATTCCCTTTATAGACTAAACCTATTGGTTTGGGTGTAAAACCAGTGCTCTCTTCAAAACGAACATTCAGCTAGTTTAAGGAACTGAAATGGCTCCAGTTCTTGATTTAAAACAGGTTTTTTCTCTCAGTAATCTCTGGCAGTAAACTGCACATATTTTTCTTTTCAAGATGGTTTATGATCACTGACTTCAGCCCACTGCACATTACTCTACCACATGTCCTGAATTGCTTGGGACAGTCCCATCTTATGGGAACACATTCATAGACTATGCACACTCGTTTATACAGCTGCAAGAAAAATGTCTGCATCTGTGCAGAGTCTCATTTTAATTAGCTGATCGCCTATCATTTGCAAAGAGGGTCTTTCCAGAACTTAATGTTGTCCTAGGAATCAGGGAAGGTGGATACTATTTGCACGCTGCACATTGTCCTACAGGCTAAATCAGTGGTACTTAACCTTTACTGCAACCTGCACCCCTTTGGTTCTCAAAATATGTTCTCGCACCCCTTACCAAAAATCCTTGAAGTAGGTCAGTTCTTTAAACCTAGATATATTTTTTTGTTTGTATATTACAGTAATTGTTAAAAAATGTATAATGTTAATAAATACATAAGTTTGATGAAACAAAGTAGTTGTACTTACGTGCCTGTGCTTAATGTGTGTTTTCGATGATTTACCTTCTAAAACAATCTGGCATGTCTCGCACCCCCAGAAAGGGCATCTCGCACCTCAGGTTAAGAACCACTGGCCTAAATCCTAGTCCCACTGGACCACTGAGAGTTCTGTTCTGGACTTCAGTGAGACCAGTGGAGTAAATCCTCTCCTTTCTTCCACAGTGGTGGTGGTCCCAAGATGGAGCAGAATGACTCAGTCCGCTGCAAAGGGTGGGCAGGACTTGTGGCACCTACACAGGAGATGAGCACTACCTGCATGCTATGGAACCCTATTTGGGTTCCTGTGTGCTGTCACATAGGGATGGGGCAGATGTTGGCTGGGAAAATATAAGGGGATGGTGGATCGACTTCTGCACATGGCCACCAACTACTGGTCTCCCTAGGAAGCAGCAGCACAGGAGCTGTGGGAGCTATTACTGCTTCATGAATTTCCCTCATCTTCCCAGGCAATAAACCTCCGCTCACAGCCTAGCTGTTGGCTAGGGTTCAGGATATGCCTATATGTAGGGCCCTACCAAATTCACGGCCATGAAAAATGCGTCACAGACAGGGCCGGCTCCAGGCACCAGCGAAGGAAGCAGGTGCCTGGGGCGGCCAATAGAAAGGGGCGGCACTCCATCCGTTATTGGGGCAGCATGTCCCGGTCTTCAGCGGCACTTCGGCGGCAGCTGAAGCGCTCCACTTTAGTCTTCGGCGGCAATTCGGTGGTAGGTCCTTCACTCTGTCTCTTCAGCGGCAGCTCAATCGGGTTTTTCTTTTTTTTTTTTCTTCGCCGCTTGGGGCGGCAAAAAAGCTGGAGCCAGCCCTGATCACAGACCATGAAATCTAGTCTCCCCCCCATGAAATCTGGTCTTTTGTGTGCTTTTACCCTATGTTATACAGATTTCACAGGGGAGGCCAGTGTTTCTCAAACTGGGGGTCCTGATCCAAAAGGGAGTTGCAGGAGGGTCACAAGGTTATTTTAGGGGGGTCATGGTATTGCCACCCTTGCTTCTGCACTGCCTTCAGAGCTGGTTGGCCAGAGAGCGGCAGCTGTTGGCTGGGCGCCCAGCTCTCAAGGCAGCACCCCACCAGCAGCAGGGCAGAAATAAGGATGGCAATACCATACCATGCCACCCTTACTTCTGCACTGCTGCCTTCAGAGCCGGGTGGCTGGAGAGTGGCGGCTGCTGACTGAAGGCCCATCTCTGCAGGCAGCAGTGCAGAAGTAAGGTAGCAATACCAGACCATGCCATCCTTACTTCTGCACTGTGCTGGCGGCGGCTCTGCCTTCAGGCCTGGGCTCCTGGCCAGCAGCTGCCACTTTCCAGCTGCCCGGCTCTGAAGGCAGCGCTGCAGCCAGCAGCCGGGCAGAAGTAAGGGTAGCAGTATCGTACCCCCCCCCCCCCACACACACACAATAATCTTGCGACCCTCCCACAACTCCTTTTTGGGTCAGATGTTCAGAACATCAATTAGAACACTATGAAATTTCAGATTTAAATAGCTGAAATCATGAAATTTATGGATTTTAAAAACACTCTGACTGTGAAATTGACCAAAATGGACCGTGAATTTGGTAGGGCCCTAACTATAGGGGACTGTAACTAAGACAATGGTATTTAATTCTGAATTTTTGTTTATTAAAAAACTTTGAATTATAAAGTTTGCTATAGTTATATGGTGCTTGCAACAGATATTAAGTTAAAGTGGGATGGTTGATTTATTACAAGGCACTTTAATAAACTTTAATACTGGTTTTCAACTCCTTATTTTTTGGGGTTTTTGTTTTGTTTTAAAATTCTACATCAAGTGCCAGTCACTGCCAGCAAATAGGACACTTACTCAAGATTCACTTTTCTTAAAAAATAAACCCCAAGACATGACTATTTGGTGTGCCTGAGATTTAAGAGTGAAAATATTTCTAATAAAAACCTCCCTAGAAATAAATCCATCAAACTAACAGTTGAAACAACCAGATGAAATTACAAGATTGACAAACATTGTGATAACTTAAATCTATTAATATTCTTAAAAAATCAAAGTAAAATATAAATATAAATACCACTGTCTGGCATGATGCACCTTCGATTAAAATAACAATACAATAACACTTTATTTTGTGTAGTATCTCTGAGACTTTATCCCAAAGCACTTTAGAGTTAAATAAGATATAATAGGCAGAAGAGAGAAAACACAGAGAATATGCACAGGAGAAGAGAGGTGTGTTCAGCTGAGATTTGAAGTCAGATTGAGAGTCAATGAGGTAGAGAGAGAAAGAAAGGCTGTTCCAGATGGCAGGAGCTGCAGAGCAGAAGGCTGTCTCAACCACCAATTAATTTAATAAAATCCACCAGTTTCATCCTGAGTTTTGCCTTCACCATGTTAGGCGCAAATGAACCCGACTTAAAATGAAACTAAGTGGTGCAAAACCACAAAAACCCAGTCCTAAGAAATCCATGCTACACTTGCACATAGACTCCTGCATTGATACCTTGTACTCCCAGACTCCTGGGCTGAAACCCCATGCATGCGGAATTGCGCAAGTTTCTCACAGATGTAATGATAAGTATGTCATGAGGTTAAAACATTTGGTTTTCCTGCATCCCGTTTCTGTGAGGTGGTGAACACCTGCAAACCCCCACTGACTTCTACAGGTGGTGCAGATGCTAAGCACCTCTCAGAATTTGGCCCACTTCTTTAAATCAAGCTGCCAACTGCAAGGGATGGGATCCCTTGGGTAGGCAAAGAGGGGAATGAGTTGGAGAAGCCACCCATAGTGTGTGCTCCTTGTGCAGTAGGAGTCATTGGAGTGAGGCCAAGCTGGCCACAAGACCCACCATAGCATGAATCCTCCAGCCCTCTGACAATATCAGGGGTGCATAAGATATACAGAAGGCTACTTCAGCCAGTAGGTTGAAGCAACCTCCATGGACCAGCTCTGCAGCTACTTCTGATCCTGGAGGGGAAGATTCCTCCCGCCCATGCTCCTGCATGTCTGCCCTGGGCCCAGCCTGTTACTTGGGCTGGGCTCGGGGATTGTTGAAAAGCTGAACAATAGCATGGTATGAAGCTCAGCACTGTTAAACCGGCATAAAACTGAAGTAACTCCACTGATCTCAATATTGATATATTTAAATTAATAGGAATGCTAGGAAAGGGCACCTATCCACATGCTCTAGGCACTCTTCACAGAACTTAAAAATACATCACAGGTAATAGCCTAAGTGCAGCAGTACAAATCACGACCAGCAAGTCAGGAAACTTTAAAGCTCAATTTCCCAGCTTGGCAATTCCCCACTGTCAGAGGTCTAGCAAAAAAGATGATCTTTGCATTGTACCACAAAGGTAATTAGATTCAGGCTCCTTTAGACCACGGATTGGGCTGAATTCCAAAGCTGTGAGGTCACTCCAGGTATTACCCAGCCAACAGCCCCTTCTCATCTATACCAGTGGGCTTCAACTCAGGTACCTCTGCTGATCTCAACTGCAGCAGTAGGACACAGGGACAGAGGCAATTTCTCAGGTAAGTAGGTCCTAAGCTATTTAGGGCTTTCTAAGTCAAACCTAAAACCTTAAATGTCACACACAAACTCACAAGAAGCCAGTGCAGACGGTGGAGCAGTTTGGATAAGTTTGTGGTGAGAAACTCCACCTACCAAGCAGGCCACTACATTCTGTATCAGCTTGTTTCTTTTGGCTGGTTTTACAGCCTGGCCCCATATAGAGTGCATTGCAGTTTCTTATCTTTGGGTGATGACAGTCACAACCATTTGGCCATATGTAAATGATAAAAAAACCTGACCAGGCCATTGATTGCTACTACTAGATCATCTAGTTCCAGCTAAGAGACCAACTAGACGGCTAGATTATGAACCTGATCAACAAATAGACACACACACTCACAACTGAAGGGTTTTCTTCCCATGTCTTTCAAGATGCGGTCACATAAATCTGGAGTAACACAGTGGTGAATCAGACCCTACATGTTGAATCAAAGAAGACCTGGTTTCACAAGACATTTTGACTTTATTTTGTAGCATAATGTCTAAAATACAGTACACTAAATATCTAGATTGGGGCTTTTGAACAGATGATGATAAAAAATGCCATGTTAGATTTCCACTTATTCTATCGGTCCTTAAAAAGATTTACAGTTCATACCAATATCAGATTATAAAAATTGGGGCTCTCCATAACTTAAAAGGGCTTACTCTTGTTGTCATGTAATAAGAACAGTATTATGTCATATTTGAAAAGGTCTAAGGGCCAGAAAACAAGAGGTAATAAGAAGTGATCTTAAAAGCATATAAGAGATTTTAAAAGCAGATTCCTGTAGAATGTAATGAAATATTAGTTAAAAAGGTAACTTGCCAAAATAACACTAAACTAACACTTATCCCTGTAATAGCCTTCATAGCAAAATTAGTAATACACTATTTTTTTTATTAGAGAGAGTCTGGTATAATGACACGAAATTCCATGCAAATATTCTAGTTACTCAGGAGTAATTTATTGTAGTTTAACTGGAAATTTTTTCCTTTGGATCTTAAAAGATTTTATAGCCTCAGTTATAGCACTTTTACTCCCAATAATCAATATTGATTTTACTGTATTTTTTTTAGATTTATTTGTTTTGTTTTATATAGGATCCAAATCTCAATACAGTGTATTGATATATTATCTTCATTCTAAAATCCCATTCATTTAATTAAATATTTTGGATCATCAATAGATCATTTTGCTAACATTACGAAAAGACAAAACAGAACAAAACCTTGTTTTCTGTTCATTGGGAAGTGGTGATTTTGTGCTATGAACAAATAGGTAGATGGCCATGGAAGGAAGAAAGAAAAAGAAAATAGGCTGGATGGTCCAGTGGCTTGCTTGTGCCTTTGAAATGCTATTATCATTTCCCATAGGTTTTTACTATAGAGCAGAATCTCTAATTCAATGCATTACATACCTGAGTTTCACCTGGGTCCCTATCATATCCTCCTGCAGTAATCCCAGTGAGAACGGGAAAGAGGCCTCAGGAAACTGGACAAGATGACACAGAGCTTCCACTACACGCTCTCCTCAGGAAAGAGGGTTTGTGGCCTAGCAAACGGGGCAGCATATGTGGCATCCTTCTCCCCTGCAGTTTAAGAAGTTGCTGGGAACTCAAACTTCAACCCTGCACATTCATGGGCATCTGTGTAGGGGCCCCTCCTTTCTTCTGTTCTCCCTCCTGTTGCCCTCTAAGCAGCATGATTCCCTCAGGAGCCATGACATGTTTGCCTCTCACCCCTGAGGCTGAATCTTTAACTTCGCACTCTACCCTGGCCCCTTGAGGAAAAGTCAATACTGCTTCTCACTGGATTAACTATGTTAGTGTTTGAGGAGATCAGGCCTTGCAGGGTGGCTGCGCCCCAGTTTTACCCATCCTGAGGTGCCTTTCCACAGAACCATACTCTCAGCCACATGGTGGTGTTAGCACACAGGGTTTTCCATAGGCTCCCAGAGTGGGAGGCACATGATGCAGAGGTACTGATGCCTCCTTCCAGTACTTCTCTGGGATTCCCTCTTCTGTATACCCTCCTTGTATCAGAACAGAGGGGAGCCCTGGTCATTTATCCCTGTGTTTCAATCAACTTTATTTAGATAAAGTTTGAGATGACTTCCCTTGGAGAAAGATAACTAGGGGGCAAGTGAAATTCTGGAACACTCAGTGTGCTTTGGGTGGGAGCTACAATTACACGTCTTTCTATATTTATAGCTGTGTTTCTGAGATGCCAAGAGTTCTCCAGTCGTGCCATGTAACATACCTCCTTCTGCTCTAAGTGCAAGGCACATTTCTTTGACCTTGCCTTCTCTATGTGTATACATATAAATATTCCAGAACAAAACACATCACAGCAAATACCTCTCCCCCAGGAAGAGGATGAGAGAGCAAATATGTGACATGTTAGTCACATTGCTTAATGGAAAGTGTTCAGATGCTAGGGTGATGAGTGCAATAGAAGAACCTATATAGAACAGAATAGACATGCTTTGTGATTGTTTCTCTTGACTTTTCTATGCCTGGACAGTGTGTGGTTTTACTTAGATCTTCTTTTCCTTAACACTGTGTTTATTTCACCATGTTTGGAAGTTAAAAGTTACCTTTTTGCTTCAGAATTACACCTCTACCTCGATATAACGCTGTCCTCGGGCGCCAAAAAATCTTACTGCGTTATAGGTGAAACCGCGTTATATTGAACTTGCTTTGATCCACCGGAGTGCGCAGCTCCGCCCCCACAGAGCACTGCTTTACTGCGTTATATCCCAATTCGTGTTCTATCGGGTCACGTTATATCGAGATAGAGGTGTAGTTTTGACTGATTAAAAGAATAAATCCCAGGGGCTGTCTTTTCCAATCAGGCATTGCACAAGCACTGGAGCTGACTAAGTTCTGCAGAACATTGGAAACATGGTATGCCCAGGAAATGTTTGCCATCACATTAGTGATGCTATAATGGACATCACAAATCACCTGGACATTAATAGAATGAAATCACTTACTGCTTCTGAAAGCTGCTTTATTCTCAGTTGGTGTCCTGAAGGCACCATGTGTGCAGTCTAGAGTTTCTATCACAAAGGAGAAATTTTCAAATATAACAACATTCCTGTTTTACTTGCTGCTGTTAATTTAGTTACTGTCTTTTCCTATTGCTTCTGATAAGAGAATTTTGCACATAACTAGCATTGGAAAGAAAACGTCAAAATGTAACTAGTGTCACATGTTGAACTTCAAAAGATCTCTAATTATCCAAAAGCCAGAACAGGGCAGGATGCACATGACTACTAATGACTATCCTCTCTCTCTCTCTCTCTCTCTCTCTCTCTTTCACTTAACTGCAATAACCCATCAACTGTTTTTCTTTAGTCTGTTATTGCTGTTTTGAAATTTGATCATCAGACACATCTGAAGACTTCTCCCCAAGCTCTGCAGATGTGTCTGTAACAGAGGCAGAGGTGCCTGTGTACACTTCCCATTTGGCTTAGAAAAATGAACAGCTTCTGTCATCATAATCCATGTCAAACACACAGCAGTGGTAAAATTAACTATTTCAATCAAGGAAATGGGCTGTTAACATCTTTGATTTGCTGTCAGGGAAGAATTCTGAATTGTGCCCTTGTTCCTAGACTAATTTAAATTTTTTAAAGAGCTAGTTTAGGTAATGGTCCAGTGAAAGTAAAGAAAGCATATTTATACATTGTCAGGAGAAAACAGAGTTACTGTCCAGAAAATAAAATGTCTAGCATCTAAGATTTAGCTTTCTGCTTTTAATTTACTTTCACTTTGTATTAATACAGTGTTTGTTACGCCATGTTCAAGAAAGCATCTAGTTTCTCCAGTGTTATTCTAGTACTCAAATTGATAGCTGTAAAACAGATAAATAGTAGCTGTACACCACTGACTCCTGGTCCATTTTTCATCTTTTGAAATAAAATCCCCAGAGTGTTGTGTTTTTCCCCAGAATAAATTGGAGATAAGAAAGTTATCTTTTGATGTGTATACTTCTGAACATGGCAGATTTGTGGAGTATTTTTTCCAGCTAGGACTTGCACTCTGCCTTTTCAGAACATATTTAATATTAAGAAATAATCATATAACACAAAATGAATTGACTCAATTAGAAGCTGAGGTATCTAAGGGCCAGATTCTGTCACCTTCACTCACGTTGATTAGTATTTTATTCCACAAGTAGCCTATTGAAATCAGTGGAACTACTTGTGAAGAAAGGTACTACTGATTATGAGTGAAAATGGCAGAATCAGGCCTTAACTCTTTTCTTCTCGTTACTGGGCACAGTTCAGAAAGTTGCCTTAAAGGGGCACTCGAGGATTCCCACTTTGCCAGCAGTTCTACACCTCCACTTAAGGGGAAATGGGCAGGGCCGGCTCCAGGCACCAGCTTGGCAAGCTGGTGCTTGGGGCGGCCACTCCGGACAGGGGCGGCAGGTCCAGCTATTCGGCGGCAATTCGGCGGACGGTCTCTCACTCCCGCTAGGAGCGAAGGACCTTCCGCTGAATTGCCGCCGCAGATCGCGATCGCGGCTTTTTTTTTTTTCTTTTTTTTTTGTGGCTGCTTGGGGCGGCCAAAACCCTGGAGCCGGCCCTGGAAGTGGGGAGCAAGGAGTTGCAGCAGAAGTGATAGGAGGCAGGCATTGGCTAGTAAACAGTGCTACAAGGTCTGCTGCAGTCCAGGTAATTTAGAGCAGTCCTTAGGCTTCATCAGTTTACACAAAGAACCATTTTGGCCACAGGTCGATGCAAGATCAAGGGAACAGAAAGTTGGCTTAGAGACACGTTTGCCCCAAGCTGTCCTGTCATAGCTGAGGATTAAGCCCATTTTATTTAACTATGTTATCACATTCATCAATTTCAAACATTACAAAGAGATGATATTTTGGTATATGGATCTACTTTATGGTATGACACATAGGAATGTATTAAACATTTCCAACTCAAGGAAACCTGATTACATTTTGACCTGAAATAATATCAGCTTAATGATTCTCAGTACGTTGCTGCATATTTTCTGTTTTCCTGTTCCAGGCAGACCTTTTGAAAACAATGCAGTCTACAGCAAGACAAAATGGTGGCGCAAACGGCAAGAAATGGGGAAAAAGTTTTAAAAAGCAAAAGAACTAAACCTCTATATTTATAACTTGAAAACCCATGCTCCTGCTCTGCTTCATACTGAAGTTCACAGTAGATGCTTACTTCATTCATCTATATAGTCTAGCATGTTTTTCATGCATTTAACATCATCAGACATCTAACAAAGGCATTCATCAAACCGATTTATAAGAAGACAAAAAATAGTGAACTAAACTGACAGCGTTCTGCAAAAAACATAATAAAAAGAAGGAAGCTAGATTAGTAAAAAGGTTAATTTGGCAAAGAATTGCCAAACTCAATTCTCAGTGATCCACCATTGCTTAAAAATGGCATCTATACTATACTATAATGGTATCTATCTAGTCTGTAGAACATTCCATCTTCCATACAATTTTAAACTGAATGAAGGTGCAATAACTATTAACTTGGGGCTCATTGATCCCACAAGTTGTTGAGCAGAATTGAGCTATAGACTTTATAACAGTAAAATTACTCTGCATAAGGGCCTACTCCAGATCCAACTGATGTCAATGACAAAACTCTCATTGTTTTCATGGGAACAAGTCCTCCTTTGGTGACCACAGCAGGAGCAGTGCAGCAGCCCTCCTCCTCTGCAGCATAAAGGCTTACCAGATCCCTATGCACCAGGCAATCCAAGGAACAAGCAGCAGTTCCCAGGGTTGGTCTCATATGTGGCTGGTGTAAGAGAAGCCCATTGTCCAGCTATTTTATAGAGGATGAGACGTGCCACAGTACTCCTGCTAAGAATCCACACTCTCCAGCAAGCAGGTCCCTCAGTTAGAGAAGGCAGGGAAGAAATGATTGCAACCCTGGCTTCTCCTTCTAAGTTCACCCCAGTGATCTCCACAGCCTCATGCACCCCCCAATACCGTTGCTCCCTTTTCTATTCCAATCCCCCCCCCCCCCCCCCCCGATAAGGGCACACTGAAAATGTAGTCAGGTCAGTAGCATGGGATTTCCGGGCCTTGGTCTTTTGATCACCCCCAGAAGCGATTCCACTTAACTATCCAATTTATCGAGACAGTTAGATAATGGTGCTAGAGCTACTCATATGCATTGCTATCATAATTTGATTCTTTAGATTCCAGTCCTCTTGTGTTAGAAGTTTGAATAAAGGAGACTCTTCAATGATTTGTTGCTGAGAATGTGCCTTAATTATGTATCTGACACCACTCTGGTGAAGGAATGAGTCAGGAGAAAGAAAGAACATGACTAGTCAGAGACTCAGAGATGACAGGAACATAGATTCATAGGATGAAATCTTGGCCCCATTGAAGTAATTGGGAACTTCGCTGTTGACTTCATTGGGGCCAGAATTTTATCCATAGTGCTTGGAGTTGGAAAGACTCTTGCACCATTTTCAACAAACAAGAAGGAAATGCCCATACAGTATGTCTGTCCGTCTACATATATATGAATATTATAAAGTGGGTGTACTCAATTATTTTCACACAATAAAAGTAGCAAAGGGAAGTTTGTTGGGATGGTTAATTAATACAGCTGGGTGACTTTTTTGACAATTTTTTTTAAAACATGTTGAAACTTTTTCATTTCAAAATGTTTTGTTTTGACTTTTCAGGATGGCATTTCAATTGCAGGCAATTTTTAAAAAAGTGGGGGGATGAAAAAAACTCTCAGTGACCAAATCAAAATGAAAAACTTGATTTTTGTTTTGTTTGTTTCAAATCAATTCCAAATGTTTTGGTTGATTCAAAATGATTTTTTTTTTCACTTTTTCACTGAGGAAATTTATTGATTTTTTTTTTGTTTTAGTTTGAATTGAACTGGATTTTTTTTTCAGGTGTTTCAGTTTGGCCCCTATTATTCACTTCAGCTCTTTTAATGAATAGCCTGCATTTGATATCTGGTGTCATCACATAAGGAACATGGTCACTGAAATATTCTTAGATAGATCTGGTGCCACCAGATGAGACTGGTGATAACTAGAGATGGGGCCGAACAAGAACTTCTAATCCTCTCCAATCTTTCTGTTGTATGTGGTAGAGGGGGGTTGGAGGAGTTGAGGAAACTGTAGAAGAAGAGCTCTGATCTGTTAGAATCAGAGAGAACATCTTGGGAAAGAGAAGAAAGGGTTGTGGATTAAGGCTTTGTCTAGAAACCATGCAAAATTGATCAGCTTTGCTCACAGTCCTGCAAACATGTATGTGAGTGCCCCCATTGAGTTCAATAGAACTACTCATGTGACTAGAGTGTTCTCCCTTCCCGTACAGAATCAGGACCTTAGTATGGTTTCTACCTCAAACTAGGTAAAACTTGTCATCTTTAGCTTTTCCCTGAGCTTTTCAGGCTCCTTTTATACCCCAAATTCTAGATGCAAAGTCATGTGAACTGAATTGCTCTCCCTTCAAAAAAACAAGAGCTCACCCACCCCTTTGTGAAATAAATCCACTGAACCTACTAATGACTTTCATTTGCTGATGCTCACCCAGTAGAAAAAGGATGCATAATCCTTTCCTCTTAAAGGAAATGAAGAACTCCATCCTCAGTGTGAGGGAGCTGAGGGGAGAGCTAATTACTTTTTCCATGCCAAGAAAGAAAGGACATGTGGCCAGAAAGAAATGTGAATTCTATTGACTCCCTGACCTCTGTATATATGTGAGTCTGGCTTGTAACTAACTACACTGGGACTGGTGAGACGTTTACAGTGTGTGTGGCATGGGTCTCAAAGGCAAAAAAGAATGACATGCAGCTAGAGGAATACAGTATAAATAATGAGTCCGTTAAGCAGTCCATTTATTTGTGTGACCAGGCCTTTGTTTAGGCCATGAATTCACTAATCCAGTTGGGTATCAGAATATTTTAATTTTTGCCAGTTTTGAGTTTGGTCTTACTGTTGTAAGATGCCCATATGCTGAGGTGATGGATGCTAGTTAGAAATCTTTATATAAATAAAGAGAAATTAACAAAGCATTGTTGCTCTTACTGCTATTGGTCTGAAAAATCAAGTCCCCGCCTTCCCATTTTTACCCTCTTGTAACTGGCATTACTAAATTATTTTTTGCCCTGTGATTTGATTCACAGTACAGGATCCAGCCCCCTAGAATATACTCATGCAGAACTCCAACTGCTCTGAATGGGAGTTTTGTGTGAGTAAGTTACTGACAGATGGGAGTAGAACTCTGAACACCCGACTCCCAGTCCTAGACTTCCTTCTCTGCATGCTGTATCTGTACTGTAAGCATCCTTGTATTCACTCTGTAATTGAAATTGCAGTGTCTCCATCAGCATAAGAGACTGGGTCTGGCAGTGGGAGATAGGGAGTAGGACATGTTTCTTAATTAGTTCTTTGGTAGCAGTGTTCTTTTTCTCTTCTGATATTTTTCAGGATCAAGGATCTTTTTTAATAGAAAAAGATGCTTTTCAGTCACCCCCTTTTCTTGTTTCACAACCAGGAAATGCTAATTTAATTATTTTTATTAATTGCTTATTGGTTTACTATAGCTAAAAATTAAAGAAAGATATTGCCATATAGGGATGAGCTTTACACAAGAAAGAATATATATAGGGGAAAATCCTTATAAACCAAAATCCACGCATCAGCATTCACAATAATATAATACAAAATAAAAGGGAAAGTGCATGTGCACATATGAGAGAGAGAAAGAGAAAGAGAACATGAGGTAAAATAAAATTGAATAAAACAAAAAAATGTATTATTTTATAGAAGGACTAAATTCATTCAAAAATGTACACATAAACCCCAGGCACCAAAATCTACTTTATTCATGAAAGATCACTGCAGAAATTTCCATAAAACTGACAATAAAGGGGATGTGGTGTTAAGTCAGTATATTATTATTAGTGGGGGGGGTTAAAAGACCCATGTGTCTGGGAAGCTTAAGGAAGAGTCACTGCAGTTGTGTCCTTTACAAGGCTGTCCTCACATTCTGCACTAGAAGTCCCATATCAAAAAGGTTCTTAACAGCATCAGCATTCTGGATGAAGACTTAAACCCCATGATGAAGCAACTTCAACTTAACTGAAAACAAAATAGCAGCCTCAGTATTTATGTAGTATAATTTAGTTCTCATTACTGAACATTTTTTTCTGTTACAAAAAATAGCAGGGGGGGAAATCAGTTTTTCTCTTATCCAGGTAAATGTCTATTTCCATTGCTGCAGCCTGTAAAATCCTCTCACTCCTTATCATTAAAAGAAGGATTAACTGTTAGGGTGACTGTTGAAGTTGTTGAACAAGGGTCTGGATTCAAAGTGTGCTGCCTCACAGGGATACAATAACACTTACTCCATAGATAAGACAAGAACCAATTCACTACAAAAGAATTATTTTTCTGAAATCCAAATTTAGTGACCTCACTCTTTGATCTGGAGAGATTTGACGTTAGACAGAACTACATGTCTCCACTTTTACTCCCTTCTGATCTGCCCTTGTTAAACATTGAAGTTTAACATAAATATCGCATAGCCAAAGAAAAATATTTTTGCTTTCAGTGAACAGAACTATATCAGCTCTGTTTAGTTACATATACATCATGATATCTCACAGTGAAGTCACCATTCGATATTTAATTCTCTGCAAGGTAATTCTTGTAATTATTGGAGCTGTGCAGAGGATGGAAGTTTAAGTTTTTTGAGATTTCAAAATTTGGATTCATTCCAAACTGGAACAAAAATGGAAAATTTCAAAATTTTCTATGAAGGCAAATTCTGAAGAAATTTTGATTCTTGATCAAAATGTTTTATTTCAATAAAATTCAAATGTGGCATTTTGATTTTGACTTTCATATTATATTATATTATATTATACAAAATTTAATTTTTTTCAAAGCAAATAGTCATTTCAAAATGAAAAATTAAAATGTTTCAAAAAGTTTCCAAAACTGTCCAAGTGTGACGTTTTGACATGGTTGTAACTTTTTTCTGGTTTTCTTCCGGAATGAAATTCTGATGAAATTGACTCAGTTTTGTGAACCGTTTCGATTTCAACAGATCTGCTCATTCAGATGTAATATGGTTACATCAAAGTTTCTCTGATCAGTTCTAGGAATTAGTTGGTGTACTATATGCTTGAAACCATCTCCTTTTTTGTATGCAGCAACAGTAACTTTCTTTTCATTCTCAAAATGCATTTCTTCCATTAACCCTTTCAACAATAATCTATCAGTAAACTGCGGGGATGGGGGAATGAAAACTACCTTGCTTGGAGTCTAGACATTTCTAAACTTGGGGCAAAATTTTGAAAAGACCCCAAATGACTGACCTACCCACTATAGGTACTTATATGACCCCATCACTAGCACTTCACAATCTTTAATGCATTTATTTATCATCACAACATCTCTGAGTTAGGGAAGTACTATCAAACCAATTTCACAGAAGGGACTAAACAGAGAGAATAAGTCCTGCTTTACACTTAAAATGTAGGTTGACGTAGCTACATCAGTCAAGGATGTGAAAAATCCAACCCCTGTGTGATAAAGCTATGTCAACCTAACCCCCAATGTAGGTGCAGCTAGGTCATGGAAGAATGCTTTCATCAACCTAGCTACCATAGCTCGAGGAGGTGGTGTTCCTATATTGACAGAAAACCCCTGCTGCATCTACACGAGGGGCTGCATCTATACTATAGGGTTAAGCCAACATAGCTACAGTGACATAACTATGCTGCTACAGTCCCCATAGTGTAGACACACCTCTTAGGACTTGCCTATTCAGGGAAAATAATTCAGATTAAGAGAGGGTGTGAATTTATAGCCGAATAGCTATTCCTGATTAACTCGTCCTGTTTAACTCCCTGTGTGGACACACTTATTCTTGGATAAAAGTGCCTTATTCTGAATTAGCTTAATCCAAGTGAATTAAATCTAACTGAAAATCAGTGGGATTTAAACTCAGTACTTAAGACACTTTTGAAAATAAGACCTAGGGTGGGATTCACAAAGGTATTTAGGTGTCTAACTGCCATGATTTTGATGGGTGTTAGGTACCTAAATATGTTTGTGAATCCCACTTATAGGCTTCTAAATCACTTGTGTGCTTTTAATAATTTTACAACAAGATGGTGACAAGGCAGAAGCAAATAATAGTGGAATATATCCAAATGTAAGAGTGTTAAAGTAATGTTGGGTACCAGCAACTTTTGCTGTAGAGATTATGGAACAAATTGTACCCTCAACTACACTTGTCCTCCCAACTAAAGTAAGTGAAGTTAGTGGGGTCAATTACATTAACTGGCACACTTGTGTAACCTGTATTACTAGCAAGGGGGTAAGTCCCAGTCCAACAGAGCACTTAACCACAAGCATAGGCTTTAATGTTATGCTGAATAGAGATGCTTTCTTGAATCGTGGTCTAAATGCTTAATGTTACGCATACGCACAGGTAACTTGATGAACTGGACCTGAAAGCTTAAGTTGAATAACTTCTATTTTTCTCATGTTTTGTTTACATTGCTTTGTTTCAATATCCTGTCAATTTATCAGTAATGTTAGTATCATAAATAGCATGAAAGTGTTAATGTTACACCAGACAAAAAGGCCTACGTTTGATTTAAAAAAATAGAAAGGCAATTGCTAGACCTGTCTGGAGATGGTCATTCAATGATCCGAACCTGTAGGACTGAGATAAATTACTTCTGGTAACATTTTCCTCTTGGAAAATCACAGATGAGACTAAATGAGACGTTTTATATATATAGTAGCAAACAGTCATAGGTACATTTCATTTTGAAAGTCCCATCTGTCTTGCAGTCCAAACAGTTTTTGATACCACAGAATGATTGCAGCACTTCACATTATATGAAAAGGCCGTAAGAGCTGATATACACCAGGATTCTAAAGAATATGCTACATTTTACCTTACTTAGAAATTATCTTAGAAAACTGCTTAAAAATTAGATCTATAATTTATTCATATTCTAAATAATGTGCTCTTTGGATTTCAAGACACTGTGAGTTGAGTACGCTCTGGAAATATAATTTAATTTGTAAATTTCAGTTGTCTTAAGAACAAATGCAATAAACAAATGGGATTTCTCCTTTGATCACATTTTTAATCGACTGCATTCTAAGACAAATTTTAGCTGACATATTTCTCAGAGACTGATTCAACATGCAGCTTAAAACTAATTCTGTGGGACAATCCACAAAGCCAGTTTAAAATGATAATACAGACTTAACTATTACCCTCAAAGCAAAGAGCTAATTAGCTCCCTGTTTGCAGAATGGTTCAAAAATCCTCAAGTAAAATAACTTGAAATGATTGTGACTACCACCCGGAAAAATAAATGTAGGATTCATCCATGATTAAAGTAGGATAAGGGTTTATTGACTTATTTCTCTTAGGCCTGGTCTACACTAGGGGCTGGTCCACACTTAGTCCGGACTTCGGACTAAGGTACGCAAATTCAGCTACGTTAATAACGTAGCTGAATTCGAAGTACCTTACTCCGGACTTACCGCGTTCCAGACGCGGCCGGAAGTCTCCCCCCGTCGACGCCGCGTACTCCTCTCGGCGAGCTGGAGTACCGGCGCCGACTGTGAGCACTTCCGGGATCGATCCGGGATCGATTTATCGCGTCTTAACCAGACGCGATAAATCGATCCCAGAACATCGATGGCGTGCCGCCGGACCAGCCGGTAAGTGAAGACTAGGCCTAGGAGGTTATGTCGAATTTAGCAGCGTTAACTCGAATTAACCCTGCACCCGTCCACACAACGAAGCTATTTATTTCGACATAGAGGTCTCTTTAAATCAATTTCTGTACTCCTCCCCGACGAGGGAAGTAGTGCTAAATTCGACATGGCCGTGTCGAATTAGGGTAGGTGTGGATGGAATTTGACGCTAATAGCTCCGGGAGCTATCCCACAGTGCACCACTCTGTTGATGCTCTGGACAGCAGTCCAAGCTCAGATGCTCTGACCAGCCACCAGCCACACAGGAAAAGCCCCAGGAAAATTTGAATTCCTTTTCCTGTCTGGCCAGTTTGAATCTCATTTCCTGTTTGGACATCATGGCGAGCTCAGCAGCACTGGCAACGATGCAGAGCTCTCCAGCAGAGGTGACCATGCAATCGCAGAATAGAAAGAGGGCCCCAGCATGGACTGATCGGGAAGTCTTGGATCTGATCGCTGTGTGGGGCGATGAGTCCGTGCTTTCGGAGCTGCGATCGAAAAAATGGAATGCGAAGATCTACGAGAAGATCTCAAAAGCCACGACGGAGAGAGGATACAGCCGGGATGCAACACAGTGCCGCTTGAAAATCAAGGAGCTGAGACAAGGGTACCAGAAGACCAAAGAGTCAAATGGATGCTCCGAATCCCAGCCCCAGACATGCCGTTTCTACAAGGCACTGCATTCCATTCTAGGTGCGGCCGCCACCACTACCTCACCATTGTCCGTGGACTCTGACGATGGGGTATTGTCGACGGCCGCTTCCTCTGAGATGTTCACGGACGGGGAAGATGAGGAAGGAGATGAGGAGGACGAGGCAGTCAACAGCGCTTTCAACGCTGATTTCCCCGATAGTCAGGATCTCTTCATCACCCTCACGGAGATCCCCTACCAACCCTCCCAAGGCAGTAACCCGGACCGTGAATCAGTGAAAGGATCAGTAGGTAAATGTTTTAAACATTTATTTTGAACAGAATAGGAATGGTATCTTAACAATGGGTTTTTCATGATTAGTTTGCCCTAGGTGCTTTAGTTTTTAGTCCTTGCCAGTGCAGCTACTGGAAAATTCTGTGAATATGTCCGGGGATAGAGCAGAAATCCTCCTGGGACATCTCCACGAAGCTCTCCTGGAGGTATTGTGAAAGCCTTTGCATCAGGTTCCTGGGGAGAGCGGCCTTATTGCGTCCTCCATGGTAGGAAACTTTTCCGCGCCAGGCTAGCAGCAAGTACTCCGGGATCATTGCCTCACAAAGCATGGCGGCATATGGCCCTGGTGTTTGCTGGCATTCACGCAGCATGCGGTCTTTCTCTGTCTCCGAAATCCTCATCAGAGTGATATCACTCATGGTGACCTGCTTTGAATTAGGGGAATGTTAGTATTGGGACTGATTGCCTGTTCCTTTACATAACTGTAACCGGCGGTTTACAGCCACGCGGTGGAGGCAGGACATGGGCAGCATGCAGGGATCTTTCCTGGGGACAGCCGCGAGGGGGGTGGGACAAGGGCAGAGTTCATGCTGGTTGGATTGCCAACTGGCCAATGCTAGGAGCATTGCTTGGAATGTGAAAGGAGGGCACTGCTATAAATTAAGCTTTAAGCAGCCAAAAGTCTACGGCTTACCATGTCCGCCTGCTTGCTGAATTCCGTTTTCCGGCCCTGCTTGTGTGATCTGTACAGCAAGATCCCAGGCACTCAATGGGAAGGCCAAAAATTTGACCTTGTACTGAGTGCGCATGTGATAGGTACTGTGCATGGTCTTGTTCACAGAGAAAGACTATATTCATTGTTCACAAAACTGTATCTTTGTGAGGAATTCACTCCCTTTTTCCCATCCCACAGCTGCAAGTGTCTCCCGAGCTACCCTGGCATCCCCCTCCCAGGGGCTGGTGCAGATCAGGCGACGAAAGAAAAGGACACGGGACGAGATGTTCTCAGAACTTATGGGCTGCTCCTGAGCCGAGGCGGCACAGCAGACCCAGTGGAGGGAGAACATGTCGCAATACCAGCGATCACACAGCGAACGGGAGGACAGGTGGAGGCAGGAAGACCAGCAGGCGACTCAAATGCTGCTTGGACTAATGAGGGAGCAAATGGACACGCTCCGGCACCTTGTAGATGTTCTGCAGGACCGGAGGCAGGAGGACAGAGCCCCGCTGCATTCTATCTCTAGCCGCCCTCCCCCGCCACAAAGTCCCATCCCCCCCTCACCCAAAGTCCCAAGAAGGAGGGGTGGCAGGGGCCGTGAAAACAGGCAGACTGCTCAAGTAGCAGAAGGCTCTCATTCCCAAAGATTTGATAAGTCCTTTCCTTCACTCCAAAAGCACCTCACCCAAGCCCCCGTCCCAGTTTCATCCCCTAACTGTGTAGTTTCAGAGTAACAGCCGTGTTAGTCTGTATCCGCAAAAAGAAGAACAGGAGTACTTGTGGCACCTTAGAGACTAACAAATTTATTAGAGCATAAGCTTTCGTGGACTACAGCCCACTTCTTCGGATGCATATAGAATGGAACATATAATGAGGAGATATATATACACACATACAGAGAGCATAAACAGGTGGGAGTTGTCTTACTAACTCTGAGAGGCCAATTAATTAAGAGAAAAAAAAAAAAAACTTTTGAAGTGATAATCAAGCTAGCCGAGTACAGACAGTGTGATAAGAAGTGTGAGAGTACTTACAAGGGGAGATAGTCAACGTTTGTAATGGCTCAGCCATTCCCAGTCCTTATTCAAACCGGAGTTGATTGTGTCTAGTTTGCATATCAATTCTAGCTCTGCAGTCTCTCTTTGGAGTCTGTTTTTGAAGTTTTTCTGTTGTAATATAGCCACCCGCAGGTCTGTCACTGAATGACCAGACAGGTTAAAGTGTTCTCCCACTGGTTTTTGAGTATTTTGATTCCTGATGTCAGATTTGTGTCCATTAATTCTTTTGCGTAGAGACTGTCCTGTTTGGCCAATGTACATGGCAGAGGGGCATTGCTGGCACATGATGGCATAGATCACATTGGTAGATGTGCAGGTGAACGAGCCCCTGATGGTATGGCTGATGTGATTAGGTCCTATGATGATGTCACTTGAATAGATATGTGGACAGAGTTGTTAATAAAAAATACATTTCTGTTAATTACTGTTTCCGTCATGTTCTTTTAGAGGAGAGTGTGTTTGAAGGGGGGAGAGGGGGTTGGTAATTGGAGAGGACAGTCACCTTTACCAGGGTACAGACACGGGGGTTCAGCAGAAGGTCACACACATTATAGAATCATAGAATATCAGAGTTGGAAGGGACCTCAAGAGGTCATCTAGTCCAACCCCCTGCTCAAAGCAGGACCAATTCCCAGCTAAACCATCCCAGCCAGGGCTTTGTCAAGCCGGGCCTTAAAAACCTCCAAGGAAGGAGACTCCACCACCTCCCTAGGTAACGCATTCCAGTGTTTCACCACCCTCCTAGTGAAATAGTTTTTCCTGATATCCAACCTGGACCTCCCCCACTGCAACTTGAGACCATTGCTCCTTGTTCTGTCATCTGCCACCACTGAGAACAGCCGAGCTCCATCCTCTTTGGAACCCCCCTTCAGGTAGTTGAAGGCTGCTATCAAATCCCCCCTCATTCTTCTCTTCTGGAGACTAAACAATCCCAGTTCTCTCAGCCTCTCCTCATAAGTCATGTGCTCCAGACCCCTAATCATTTTTGTTGCCCTCCGCTGGACTCTTTCCAATTTTTCCACATCCTTCTTGTAGTGTGGGGACCAAAACTGGACACAGTATTCCAGATGAGGCCTCACCAATGTCGAATAAAGGGGAACGATCACGTTCCTCGATCTGCTGGCAATGCCCCTACTTATACAGCCCAAAATGCCGTTAGCCTTCTTGGCAACAAGAGCACACTGTTGACTCATATCCAGCTTCTCGTCCACTGTGACCCCTAGGTCCTTTTCAGCAGAACTGCTACCTAGCCATTCGGTCCCTAGTCTGTAGCAGTGTATGGGATTCTTCCGTCCTAAGTGCAGGACTCTGCACTTGTCCTTGTTGAACCTCATCAGGTTTTTTTCTGCCCAATCCTCTAATTTGTCTAGGTCCCTCTGTATCCGATCCCTACCCTCTAGTGTATCTACCACGCCTCCTAGTTTAGTGTCATCTGCAAACTTGCTGAGAGTGCAGTCCACACCATCCTCCAGATCATTAATAAAGATATTAAACAAAACCGGCCCCAGGACCGACCCTTGGGGCACTCCACTTGAAACCAGCTGCCAACTAGACATGGAGCCATTGATCACTACCCGTTGAGCCCGACGATCTAGCCAGCTTTCTATCCACCTTACAGTCCATTCATCCAGCCCATACTTCTTTAACTTGGTGGCAAGAATACTGTGGGAAACAGTATCAAAAGCTTTGCTAAAGTCAAGAAATAAGACATCCACTGCTTTCCCCTCATCCACAGAGCCAGTTATCTCATCATAGAAGGCAATTAGGTTAGTCAGGCACGACTTCCCCTTCGTGAATCCATGCTGACTGTTCCTGATCACTTTCCTGTCCTCTAAATGTTTCATAATTGATTCCTTGAGGACCTGCTCCATGATTTTTCCAGGGACTGAGGTGAGGCTGACTGGCCTGTAGTTCCCCGGATCCTCCTTCTTCCCTTTTTTAAAGATGGGCACTACATTAGCCTTTTTCCAGTCATCTGGGACCTCCCCCGATCGCCATGAGTTTTCAAAAATAATGGCTAATGGCTCTGCAATCTCACCCGCCAACTCCTTTAGCACCCTCGGATGCAGCGCATCCGGCCCCATGGACTTGTGCACGTCCAGTTTTTCTAAATAGTCCCGAACCACTTCTTTCTCCACAGAGGGTTGGTCACCTTCTCCCCATGCTGTACTGCCCAGTGCAGCAATCTGGGAGCTGACCTTGTGCGTGAAGACAGAGGCAAAAAAATCATTGAGTACATTAGCTTTTTCCACATCCTCGGTCACTAGGTTGCCTCCCTCATTCAGTAAGGGGCCCACACTTTCCTTGATTTTCTTCTTGTTGCTAACATACCTGAAGAAACCCTTCTTGTTACTCTTAACATCTCTTGCTAACTGCAACTCCAAGTGTGATTTGGCCTTCCTGATTTCACTCCTGCACGCCTGAGCAATATTTTTATACTCCTCCCTGGTCATTTGTCCAATCTTCCACTCCTTATAAGCCTCTTTTTTGCGTTTAAGATCAGCAAGGATTTCACTGTTTAGCCAAGCTGGTCGCCTGCCATATTTACTGTTCTTTCTACACATCGGGATGGTTTGTTCCTGCAACCTCAATAAGGACATTGCAGTCACTAGGCACCCTGGTCAGTCTGGGAGGTGGTTTTCATGTTCTGTGGGGGGGGGTTATGTGAGTTTGTGGTGGGGGAGGGCGGTTACAGATCTTATGCAGCGGTCCTTAGCCTGGATGACAGAGCCACGCAGCAGGGGATCTGTAACTGCCCACCCCCGCCACAAAGTCACATAGCCCCCACACACAGAGTCCCAAAAAGGAGGGGTGGCAGGCTCCGTTGAAACAACCAGTCCACCACTGCGGACCGCTCTAGGAGCAGGAGCCTGTCATTCCTCGAGTTTAGAAGCGTCCTTTCCATCACTATGCCCGCTCCCCACCACAATCTGCATCCCAGTTTCAACACTTTACCACGAAATCCTTAATAAAGAAAACGGTGTTAATGAACAAAGTTTCATTTATTTTATTTTTAAAGGTGTGTTGGAAAGGGGGGAAGGGAGTTGGTAACTGGAGAGGATAGTCAACATTAACTGGGTAAAGAGAGAGGGGCAAGTTCAGCTTCTGTTTAAACAAACTTAATAGTCACAGGTTACCCTGTTCACTCTGGAACCTAGCTTTCAAAGCTTCCCAGATGCACAGCGCGTCCCGCTGGGCTCTTCTAATTGCCCGGCTGTCTGGCTGGGCGTAATCAGCAGCCAGGCGATTTGCCTCAACCTCCCACCCCGCCATAAACGTCTCCTCCTTGCTCTCACAGAGATTGTGGAGCACACAGCAAGCTGCAATAACAATGGGGATATTGGTTTCGCTGAGATCAGAGCGAGTCAGTAAGCTTCTCCATCTCCCTTTCAGACGTCCAAAAGCACACTCCACCACCATTCTGCACTTGCTCAGCCGGTAGTTGAAGAGTTCTTTTTCACTGTCCAGGGCGCCTGTATAGGGCTTCATGAGCCAGGGCATTAGTGGGTAGGCTGGGTCCCCAAGGATCACTATAGGCATCTCCACATACCCAACAGTTATTTTGTGGTCCGGGAAGTAAATACCTTCCTGCAGCCATCTAAACAGACCAGAGTTCCTGAAAACGTGAGCATCATGAACCTTGCCCGGCCATCCGACGTTGATGTTGGTAAAACGTCCCCTATGGTCCACCAGTGCTTGCAGCACCATTGAAAAGTAGCCCTTTCGGTTAATGTACTGGCTGGCCTGGTGGTCCGATCCCAGGATAGGGATGTGAGTTCCATCTATAGCCCCACCGCAGTTTGGGAATCCCATCGCAGCAAAGCCATCTATGATCATCTGCACGTTTCCCAGGGTCACTACCTTTGAGAGCAGTAGCTCAACGATTGTGTTGGCTACTTTCATCACAGCAACCCCCATGGTAGATTTGCCCACTCCAAATTGGTTCACGACTGACTGGTAGCTGTCTGGCGTTGCAAGCTTCCAGAGGGCTATGGCCAGTCGCTTCTGGACAGTCAGGGCTACTCGCATCCGGGTGTCCTTGCACTTCAGGGCAGGGGACAGCAACTCACAAAGTTCCAGGAAAGTTCCCTTACACATCCGAAAGTTTCGCAGCCACTGTGATTCATCCCAGACCTGCAGCACTATGCGGTCCCACCAGTCCGTGCTTGTTTCCCAGGCCCAGAATCACCATTCCACAACATCAACATGACCTATTGCCACCATGATGTTCACGGTGTGGGGTCCCATGCTTTGTGAGAGGTCTGTGCCCCTCTCAGACTTAATGTCCTCACCGCACTGCCGTAGCCTCCTCGCCCGATTTCTCAGCATCTGCCTCTGAAAAAGGTGGATGATAAGGTGCGAGGTGTTGACAATGGCCATAACTGCAGCGATGATCGCAGCGGGCTCCACGCTAGCGGTGCTGTGGCGTCCGCGCTGTCAATCACCAGACAAGTGCGCGAACTAATTGCCCGCCGGCGTTTTCACGGAGGGAGGGCGGGAGTGATGGTTGAATGATGACAGTTACCCAAAACCAGCCTCGACACATTTTTTGCCCCAGCAGGCATTGGGGGCTCGACCCAGAATTCCAGTGGGTAGCGGGGACTGCGGGAATTGTGGGATAGCCGCCCACAGTGCACCGCTTCCAATGTCGACGCTTGCCCCGTTAGTGTGGACTCACAAAGTCGAATTACTGTCCTTAGTGTGGATACACATGTTCGACTTTGTAATATCGGTTCCACAAATTCGCTTTAAGTAAAATCGAACTACTCTCGTAGTGTAGACATAACCTTAGGAAAAAAAATATCAGCAATACACAGAGCAACTAAAAACAATGACATCTTCTTCATGGAGAGTCTAACAATTACTTCACCTGCAATTAAATTATGAAAAAAATGTTTCTTTAAAGTTATGCTTCTGAATGCACATTAATTGGATCCTACATATTCTTCCATTATCATCAAATGATATACGAAGGTTGGAGAGACAATGCTCCCCATAAGTTATAGGAGTCTGAAAGGTGAGCAATCAGGGCTTTATTTTCTAAATCATTTGGCCAAGATCAACCTGGGAGGCACCCCATTCATTTTGAAAAAGGTTTCTGTTTGGGGTGGATTTTGCCTATATGTCTGTTTTCAGAAGTAATCTCCTAAATATCAGGAATGATTTTTGATGGGCCAGAAAGCCAATTTTCTCTTTGTCTGAACATTTTTGGAAAGCAAAGGCCTAATTTGTAGCTTTGCCAGAGCTGAAAGTAAGCCGGTACAGTCTGGTACCGCGTACCGGCAAGAGCCAGGATGCCATGCTGGACCGGACCAGCTTACCCAGGCTGGAGCCCCAAACCCTTTAAATCGCCTCCTGAGCCCCACTGCTGGAGCCCCAGGGTAGTGGCGGCAGGGCTCCGGCAGTGATTTAAAGGGCCAGGGGCTCTGGCTGCTGCACTGTGGTAGTGGCGGCCGGAGTCCCAGGCCCTTTAAATCACCCCTGTACCCCGGGGCTCCCAGCCGCCTCTGCAGCTGGTAGCTCCGGGAGTGATTTAAAGACCCTGGGACTCCCAGCCACAGACGGAGCCAGATTTAAAGGGCCCAGGTATTTAAAGGACCCACCTTTTCTGGTTGAGGCCACACCTCTTCCGGTTGAGGCCACGGCCCCTGCTCAGGACTCCAGCATACCGGTAAGTCCTTTAAGTTACTTTCACCCATGAGCTTTGCCAACAGTCCTGAGTAAGGGGGGCACGTTGTTGTGCTATCCCAGGAGCAGACCAAGAACCAGACTGTAACTTATAAATTGGTCCCCTTACTTCTGGAAGAAAGTAATTTGCTGCGGACTAATTTGCCTGGGGGGAGGGGGTATGTGAAACTATGGGTCCCTCCACTCCCCCCTCCCCCAATTACCTTTCAAAGGCCATTATACACTCACACCACTACCCATGATCAGGTAACCCACATAGGGAAATGAATGGCAAGTGTATGTTTCTTTATGCCCCCATGCTGGCACTTTGGGGGAACGACAATCTCATAGTTACAGAATGGGGATTGAACGGTAGAGTGGCTAAAGAGCTTTTTTCTGAATTCACAAGCTATAACAATACTATTTACAACTAGCTTATGTTTTGTTAATTCTTATGGGCACAGGATAAATTCTGCATAAAGGCCACCTGGATACTAGCAGGTGCTCTGTTTAATACAATAAGGTATTAGATAGCTGTGAAAAAGAATTTACACAAGACTTCTCCTTAAATATCAGCTTGCAGATGCAAAGGAAAATGGTACCTAGGAGCATCAGGCAGCCCTCTCAGCATTCTGAATCTGAAACAATGCTTAGGGACTATTTAGAATCCCAAATGAAGAACAGAGAAAAAACAGCTGAACAGCCAGATTTTCCTATTTTAATACTGGGAGCCAGAATTTGAAGGAATACAAACCAATACAATGTGGCACAACTCAACATGCCCTGATAGACTACAATAGTGCAAACCATAACAGAAGGCAGATACACCAAAGATCACATTCACACATTCTTAATGAACAGTGGGACTTTGGTGCCATACTCTGACTTTCGGAATAACAGATGATTTAATTGAATCTGTACAATCTAATGCAATCAGTCTCATTTAACTAAATGTCACCGAGGGCCCTATTCACCAAGAAACAGTTTATATATACACACTAGGAATACAACCCAATTTATGAATCTTCCTTACCACTGTGAGATCAATTTCCATGTACGTTACATAGAAAAATAGTGCTATGTGCCTCTTCCATTTTGTTTACATTGTAATTGCTAAATAACACCATATACAAGGAATATATGAAAGGTGAATTTTACTGCCTAAAAATGGGTGGGGGTGGAGAGAGAGCATTAGAATAAAATGGAAACATACATAATAATAATTAGTATTTATATTATAACTTTCATCCCGAAGAATCCCAAAGCCCAAGCTTAAATAAAAACATTAACTATAGACAGTATAGATATAAAATTACTTTACTCACAGTCAAATTGGTGGGTAAACTCTGCAGATTTTGGACAAGAAGGGAACAAAAATACCATTCACAGTTTAAACAGTAGGGGAAATTTAGGTACAATAGGCAGACTGTTTCATAGTTAACCAATAATACTGGGTAAAGAAGAAACTTTTTCCCATTCATGAATTTCCCATGAGCAAATCACAATTTCCACAAATTTGCTGATTTTGAAATTTTTTATCAAATGTTGTACGTAAACACATTGCAGACTATGAATTGCTATGAATATTGCTGAGTATGGGATATTCACCAATCAAAATCCATGCTGTTTAGTTGGACACACTGCTCACAAAATTGGTTTCTATCTGTTTCTCACTGGAAAAATGGTTTTAATATGAATATTCTGCAATAACAGCTTAAAATTTTCCATTTTAGTGAACATTCCTGCCAATTAGAATGTTTGTAGAAAGCAAACACAAAAAGCATGTGAGGACAGTCAAGCAAATTTATTTAAGAATTCCATTGACAATGTATTATTTTTTTGTAATATTCACCCAGTTCTAATTTTAAAAACATAACTTTTATGAAAACTGACATGTTGAGTAAAATTTTCAAAAAGTAGTTCAGTGATTTAGGAGTCTGAGTCTCAATTTCAAAAGTGATTTAGGTACTTCGGGCTAGAAGTTATATAGGTGCCTAAGTATGCAAATAGGCATCTAGTGGGATTTTCCAAGGGACTTAAGGACTTAGCTCCCAGGTGAAAATCTCATTTGGTGCCTATCTGCTTCTTTGGGTGCCTAAATACCTTTAAAAATGTGTTTCTTTAGAACTTGTCTCATTATGGGAGGAAGTCACTTTTGACAATAAGACATAGGCTCCTAAATCAATTAGGCACTTTTGAAAATCAATGACCACAAGTGGTAAGGACCTTAGCCTTAAATTTTATTTAGATGATGGCACCCCCTGCAGCACAAGTGCCAACTCATATGGAAGGGTGCCACCTACTGGACACCATTTTCTGGAGCACCTACATACTATGCCTAGATTTCTTCCAACTAACTAATGACAAGCCCAAGCCTTTGTCTCTCATACCACGTTTCAGGGCGTGTGATTTTTTTTTGTAAGGTTAGTGTTCCAGAGTGTAGAACAATTGATACCACTGAACAAGCTCTTGTGTTAGTTATTGTCTACTGAGAATTGATAAGGTCTTCCTTCTTGTAGTATATGGAGCTCAAGAGCATATGCCATACCTTCTCTGCTCTCCTTCACCAACTTGGCTTGAGATTATCCACCAAAAACTTGAGGCTTATCTGAATTTAGAATCAAATTATTATCTCACATCCCTTACCATTTACAAAGATGACCCTATATGAAAAAAGAACTTAGAATCAGTTTGGGCTGCTCCTCAAGTGTAGGGTTACCATTCGTCCGGATTCCCCTGGACATGTCCGGCTTTTTGAACTAAAAATAGTGTCCGGGGGGAATTTGTAAATGTCCGGACTTCCCCACTCCCCATGCAGACCATGCGCGGCTAACAGGACAGCCAGCCGGATGGTGCCACTTACATGGATCTTCGACAGCCAGAGAGATCCCCTCCTCCTCTCCCCTGCAGCAGAGATCACTCCCTCCCTGCATTCGCAGATCGCCTCCGGCAGTCTGGAGTTCCTCCCCTGCTCCTCCTCCACTGCTGCCCAGCGTGCCGGGACGAACGGCTCAGGCCGTTCATGAGCAAGCTCACAGAGACATTAGGCGAAGGCCAACAACAAGGGGGCCAGGGGGTCGGAGAAGGGGCAGGGAGCTTTTGGAGGGAGCAGTCAAGAGATGGGGGGGTCGGGAGTTCGGGGGGGCTTTTTGGGAGGGGTGGATAAGGTTTTGGGCAGTCAGGGTACAGGTAGGGGGTAGGGTCCTGGGAGGCAGTTAGGGTGGGGGGGTCTTAGGAGGGGGCAGTTAGGGGACAAGGAACAGGGAGGCTTAGGTAGGGGGTGGGGTTCTGGAGGGCAATTAGGAGCAGGGGTCCCAGGAGGGGACGGTCAGGGGACAAGGAGCAGGGGAGGGGAATTCTGGGGGCGGGGCTGTCAGGGGGCAGGAGTGGGGAGAGGGATTGGAGCAGTCAGGGGATAGGGAGCAGAGGGGTTTAGATGGGTCGGGAGTTCTCGGGGGGGCTGTCAGGAGGTGGGGTGTGGTTGGATGGGGCGTGGGTGTTCCAGGGGTCTGTCTGGGGGTGGGGGTGTGGATAAGGGTTGGAGCAGTCAGGATACAGGTAGGGGGTAGGGTCCTAGGGGGCCAGTTAGGATGGGGGGAGGGTCTCAGGAGGGGGCAGTCAGGGGACAAGAGGCAGGGAGGCTTAAGGCTCTCTTAATGGCTCTCCATGCGTCTCTGGACCCTCTCAGCTGTCGGGCTTGGACGGAAACATTGCCTGAGGGTAGTGAGAGAATGGGTTATCGGTGAGGTGGGGGTGGGCGTGAGCCCGGTCAATAGGGGCAACCCCTACCAAGATCTGAGCCTTTTCTCACACGCCCGTTAGAGCTCGACATTATGCTGTTTGGGACCCCTCTTTGAGGAAAGCCTCTGGATTGCAAGTCCAACCGCTACCTCCTCGTGGTGAGAGTCGGTAACTGGCTTGGATAGCCAGGCGGATTGCGGAGGACGAACCCACATCCCACATTCAGTGGGGTGTGGGACGGGGTTGGGCAGCCCCATATGGTGCCACATGGATGCCCCCCTGGTAAGGGTAGCCTCCCCCAGGTACGGGTTGACTCCCCCTGGTAAGGGTTAGATTCCCCCTGGTAAGGGTAGTCTCCCCCAGGCATGGGTTAGTTTCCCCCTGGAAAGGGTTAGTTTCCCCCTGAGAAGGGTAAATCTTTTAGCTATGGAAAAAAGTAATTTATATTTTTATACCGGATTGGCGCTGGACCGGGTTAATAACGCCCCCGCTGTTGGCTTTGATGCCCCGGCTGACAGTGTTAAATATATTAGGGGTGTGATCAGGGTCGCTGGACCAATGGATAAAATGGTGTGGACTATAATGAAGTCTCATGAGCATGAGAGTGAGAATCAAGTCCTCCCAGTGGAGCATGGAGAGGAGGTAGAGGAGAATGTTTGTGATGATCATGGTGAGGAGATTTTATCTATCTTACCGATGGTTTTTACAAGGGACACTTTTAATGATTTAACTATGGACAGTTTTAATCCAGATTTTAAGTATTTAAGTACATTTGATGATCCATATGTTAGGGAATCAAGTACTGATTTTAATAGGGATCATAATAAGGATCTTAACAGTACTGGTAGTAATATAAATATATTAGATAGTAGTTCGTGGAAGGATGGGGTTTTTTATTTAGAGTATCCCATTGATAGTTTTAATTGTCCAATATGTCCCCAGATATTACCAACATTTGGTAAATGGGCCAAACACATTAATGTGGTTCATAAAAGTAAAGCCATACGAGTTGTATGTAGTAAATGTGGAAAATCTTCTCAATATCATAATATAGCTTGCCACTACCCCAGGTGCATACCCAAGAAGGCGGATACCCCAATGAAGAGCCATACGTGCTCGGTCTGTGGGCTTGGTTTTCATACTAGATCTGGATTGAGCCAACACTGTAGACATAGACACCCTGCTGTGAGGAATGAGCAAAGAAAAGAAGATATGGCTGCTAAAAGTAAGATCAAAGAGGGATCGACTAGATCTCGTATATGGACTAAAGATGAGGTTGCGCAGCTTATACAGTTGGAAAGGAAATATATTGGGAAAAGGAATATAAATAAATGTATTGAGAGCGAGATGAGGACCAAAACGAATAAACAAATATCAGATAAAAGACGAGAATTAGCAAAGAAGAAGTTAGTGGTAACAGGAGATAGGGAGGAAGTGACTGAGGTAGAGGACATTAGAGTAAATATATTAGAAATTCCGCCCCCAAGAGAGAGGATTTTCCCACTAAAAGGACATCCAGAAGTGGATTTAGTGGAGAAAATATGTAAACGGGGAAAACAAAGTAGGGAGGGAAGAGAAATAATAAATAGTTTAGGGGAAATTGAAGGATTATTAAAGGAGGATTTAACAAAAGCTCTCGGATGGGCAATGTTGGAAAAATTATGTTATTCATTAGTAGAGGGACAGGACCCTAGAAATGAAAGTCAAATAGAGTTGAGGAATAAAGGAAAAGGGAAGATTAGAAAGGAGGGGAGAAGGAAGCAATTTAATGCAATTAGGAGATATGCTACAAAGAAAGCTAAGTATAAATTCTATCAACAATTATTTGATAAGGATAGAAGAAGATTGACTCGCATTATAATGGGAGAGCCAGATAAGGCTAAGTGTGCTATCCCTATGAAAGAAATTGAGGAATACTATGTAAATATTTTGGGAACAATTGGACATGGTAATATGATAGGGTGGCCATCATCCACAGAGAATGCGGATAATGATATATTAATGAGTCCGATCTCTGTGGATGAGATTAGAATAGCTTTAACAGAAATAAGAAAAGATAGTGCTCCTGGCCCAGATAAAGTAAAAGTGAGCAATTTGTGGGATATTTTTAATTTAGACTCCTTAATACTTACAAAAATTTTTAATATATGGTTTCTAAATAGACAGGTACCAGATGAATTTAAGAAAAATAGAACGATTTTAATACCAAAGACACAAGATGAGGAGGAAATGAAGAAGTTAACATCTTGGAGACCATTGACAATTGGGTCAGTTTGGATTAGAATCTATACCAAAATATTAGCAAAAAGACTGGTGGAAACAGTTAAGATATGTAGTAGATAAAAAGGATTTATATCCGCCCCTGCGTGTGAGGAAAATATTGCTATATTAAATAATTTGATTAAAGGGGCTAAACGAAATGGGAATGAAATTGCAATAGTGTTCGTAGATCTGGCTAAAGCATTTGATTCTGTGGGACACGGACATATAATAGCCGGGTTGAGAAGATTTGGTATAGATGAACATTTTATAGATATTATTAGGGACCTTTATGATAATTGCACAACTAGGGTATGGGTGGGTGATGAAGCTACTGAGTCTATTTTAATTAGGAGGGGGGTCAAGCAGGGTGACCCGTTGTCCCCAATTTTGTTTAATATTGCTATGGATCCCCTTTTAACTAGATTAGAAGTAGAAGGAAGTGGTTTTTATGTTAAGGGTAATAGTGTCACGTCATTGGCTTTTGCCGATGATGTGGCAATTTTAAGTAGCTCATATAAAGGAATGATCAAAAATTTGGGTATCTTAGAGGAGTTTTGTAAAAATACTAATCTCTCTGTTAATGTGAAGAAAACGAAAGGCTTTCATATTTTAACTAAACATAAAACCTATGTAGTTAATCCTAAGGATAATTGGCAGATAGGGTCAGAGAAGATTGAATATGTTCAACCAGGGGATTTTGAAAAATATTTAGGGGCTAGAATAGATCCCTGGATAGGTGTAGGGGGACCGGTACTTAAAGAAAAATTGAAAGATTGGAGTGAGAATTTAATTAAGGCCCCATTAAAACCGGCCCAAAAAATATTAATTTTACAGACATACATCTTACCAAAGCTATTTTATAATCTTCTTTTAATAGAACCCCCTTTTAATCTTTTAGACGATCTTGATGTGTTAGTTAGAAAAATAGTTAAAGAGATTTTACATTTACCTCAGTGTACCACAGATGGGATATTTTATTCTAGAGGTAGGGATGGTGGTTTAGCTCTCACTAAGTTTAGTGTGCAAATCCCAAATATGTTAATTCGTAAATGGAGGAGACATATTGTCTCGAGAGATGATTGGATGGACCTATCTTATCTATATGCAGGAGAAAATCTTGTGGATAAAATATTGTCATTTAGTGCAGTAACATCTCATCCCAAGAAATGGAGGGAAGAGGAATTTTTAAGATGGTCGGAACTGAGATGTCAGGGAATAGGGATAAAATATTTTAAAAATGATTTAATTAGTAATTCGATTTTTAGAAACTCTAGTAAAGTTAAATCGTCAGCGTATATCGCAGCATTGCAGCTTAGGGCAAATATTTATCCTACTAGGGAGACATTAGCAAGAGGAAGAGGAGGTGTGAATGCTCTTTGTAGATGGTGCGGTAAAGTGCGGGAGACTGTTCCCCATATCTCAGGACAATGTTATAAGACTAAGAATGCTAGGATAAAAAGGCATAATAGAGTAGTGGCTGCAGTTGTAGATAAGGTTGGTAAATTAGGGTGGAAGGCAATGATAGAGCCCCATTTGAGAAATAGTAAGGGTGAGTTAAGAAAGCCGGATATTATATTTATAAAAGGAGATACAGCAGTGGTGGTTGATGTTACAGTGCGATGGGAGGATAATGCCGGAAGTTTGGAACAAGCCCATAGTGAGAAGGTGGCTTATTATCTTGAGTTAGAGGAAGAAATTAAAAACTTAACGGGAGGTAAAAATATCCACTTCTTTGGTTTTGTGCTTGGGGCGCGTGGCAAGTGGAGTGAAGGTAATAATGATTTGTTACAATTATTGGGAATGGACAGAAGTAAAAATTTTAAGGAGAGTATATGTAGACTTGTTTTATATTCCACTATTGGTATGATGGCTATATTCAGTGACAGGTAAAGATCCCGGAGTTTCCATTCCGTGTATTTGCCAAAACTAAATTTTAGCTATTTTGGTTTCCATGCTCTAAATTTTCAAATTTTTAATATTGTTTTGAACATTAACATATTTAGTGTTATTTAATATCTGCCCTTCAATAGAATGGTTTTAACTATATAATAAATACTTATTAATGGATGAAATTCCAATTTAAATTATTAGTTTTTTTTTTTTTTTTTAACTACTGGATGTGGATGCGGACTGGCCGCGTATAGTAACCAGGAAAGGGCAGGTAGTCACGCCTGTACATAAATAGGGGGTGGAGTCCTGGGGGGCAATTAGGGGCAGGGGTCCCAGGAGGGGGCAGTCAGGGGACAAGGAGCAGGGGGGAGGGTTGGGGATTTTGAGGGGGGGGCGGGAAGTGGGAGGGGCAGGGGTGGGGCTAGGGCGGGGCTCCTCCCGTCCTCTTTTTTGCTTGCTGAAATATGGTAACCCTACTCAAGTGTATACTATTAAGACGTCACAGGAAGGGCACTTTTTTAGGGTTGTAGGTCAGTGACTTAGTCAATGCTTCATTTATCCATTTCTCCTTTTCGTATAGTACAAAACAGACTAAGGAGAAAGAAAGCACTGAATACATTTAGGTTGATTCATCACCTGTCCTACTCTGAAGATCAATCAGTTAATAATTTCATTGACCTGGAGCATAATTCAGTACAATATATTTAATTCAACCATGCATTTAGTTTAATTATGGCTTGTGGTGGCAAAAAGTGATATTATAAGAGCTTGTCTACATGGCACGGTAAAGCATGCCAGAGGGGTATGATTTGTAAAGCACTCTAACATGCTGCACTCTAACTGCCCCATGTAGACTCTGCTGGTGTGAACTAAAAGGTACCTACTTTGTGCTAACACACTCCTGTTTCCAAATAGGACTATGTTAATGCAAGCTAGGTACCTTTTAGAGCATGCCAATAGGGTCCACATAGGGCAGTTAGAGCACAGCACATTAGAGAGCTTTACAAATCACACCCGTTTAGTGCCCTTTGCCAGCACCATGCAGCCAAGCCCTCAGTGTGCTTTTTCACTGCTTTCCACACGTCACTGGGCTTTTCTCCGTTGACATTCATTTGCAATAGAGGTATTGGTGAAGATCACTTGGGTCATGGGTTGCTTTTTTTTAGATTTAACACTTTTCTCCGAGTGGCTTGTGATGAGTTACCTGCAAATCCATTGTGCATTATTTGGAATTGTTTGCATGTGGGTGTAATGGAAACCTGGGGCCTCTCAGACACTTTTGGAAGAATATGGGTTAGATCCTCAGGATCAGATGTTTGGTGACTGGCTTGGGGCATACAAAAATGGTTGTACGTTGGTTTGGTCCTGAGGAACACTTAGAGTGGACTCAGGGTCTCTGGGGGCTGTCGTGGAAATCAGGGACATCCAGAGCACAAGGCCATTCTGTACATGGTTCTTTTCTCTGGCCAGGCCCATTGCTTTGGGGCTGATTGGGGGCACCTTTGTACTAAACAGCTTTGTGGCTGTTTTGCACCAGCCTTTCAGCACATAGTAGCCACAATTTGGCCCATAGAGTCAAATTAAATTGTAACTGTACTAGTGTGTAAATTACATATTGAAAATAAATTGTGTGTAAGTAGCCATTAATTTGCACCAAATTGATATTAGGTTGGTGTGTAAAATGAATGTAATTTATACTATTCACCCACCTTGTCTCAGTAATTTATACTGATTTGCAAGCCTGTGAGCACCAAATTCAGATATAGTGTGGGCTTCTACTGAAGTCAGTGAGAGGTGCCAGGGCTGAGCTGCTAGTTGCCCACTTGGTTTTCATGCAGACATATATAGGGAGGGTGAGTCTAGTTTATTTTACAAACGTCTGTGTGTTTGCTTTTCCTGTGACTACCCTTTTCTCCCCTGATTGTGTGCAGTGTCGGTGCTAGCCCACTGAGGGCCCCAAGCTAGAATATTTTTGATCCCCCCCCACAGTACATAATAATTAATAGGGGCCCCCTTAAGATGCTTGGGGCCCTGAGCAATTGCTTAGTCTGCTTATGCTTAGCGCCAGCCCTGGCTATGTTAGCTCCATTCATTTTGCCAGTTATCCTGCTTGCCATTTACACCCATTTTGCATTCACGTTCACACGCACACAGAGATTTCAAACCTTTGGGTCCATCCAAGCTACATGCATCAGAAGTTCTCAGTGTATAGGGGGAAAAGGTGAATTTATGCCACCTCTCTGTTCCCTCAATCGGTAGGAGGTGGGGCTGCCACGGGACAGCTCATCCCCCCCACCCTCGACCAGTGAAAGTTAGTTTCAAAACTTCTCTCAGCAACCCCCAGGTGATCACTGTCTGTTACAGCTATCCCCCTGCTGGATTCCTTTTTTGAGTGGCCGCCCCCCCCCGGCCATGGAACTGACCAAAGTCACAGCCTGGCCCTGCTCATGGAAATGGCTTGTGCAGATTGACAGGAGCCATTGCTCTGCTCAGGGAGGTGGGGTAGGGTGACCAGACGTCCCGATTTTATCGGGACTGTCCCGATATTTCCTTGTTTGTCCCGTGTCCCGACCGACGTGCGGTCGGGACACGGGACAAACAAGGAAATGCGCCGGAGCCCGGAAGTGCTCGCGCCCCCCCCGACCCGACCCCGCCCCCTCCTCCCCCGATTGGCTCCCTCCCCGAATCCCTGCCTCTTCCCCGGGCTCACCATTCCCCCTCCCTCCGCAAGCGCTGGAGGGAGGCCCGGGAGACTCAGGGGAAGCGCGGGGCCGGGGTGAGTAAGAGTCCGGCCTGGCCCAGTGCAGGCAGGACTCAGTTGGGTGGTAGGGAGAGGAGGGGGGCGGCCCGTGGGGCCAGGTGGCGGCTGTTCTCACCCCCAGGCAGCGGGACTCGGGAGCAACGGCTGCTGCAGCTCCCACTGCCGCGGGGGGAGGAAGCGGCAGATGGCACTCGGCGGCTGTGGCTCTGGCGCCCGGGCCCGAACCCCCCGGGCCTGCTGCAGGGACCCAGCAGCGCGTACGCTGCACCCAGCCCCTGGCCAGCGTCTGGGCTGCTGCCCAGCTGGTGCTATCGTGCGGCGGCCCCGGGGTGGAGGCATCGGCCGCCCAGCCCCGTTCGTTCCCCTGCGGGACGGGGGGGCTGGGGCCTGCTGCCCCCACTCCGGGGCCGCCACGCGATAGCACCAGCTGGGCAGCAGTCCAGATGCGACTGGCCAGGGGCTGGGTGCAGCGTGCGCGCTGCTGGGTCCCCGCAGCAGGCCCCAGCTCGGGGGGTTCGGGGGCACCAGAGCCGCAGCTGCCAAGCGCCATCGGCCGCTTCCTTCCCCTGCGGCAGTGGGAGCTGCAGCAGCGGCTGCTCCCGAGTCCCGCTGCCTGGGGGTGAGAACAGCCGCCGCCTGGCCCCGCGGGCCGCCCCCCTCCTCTCCCTAGCACCCGACTGAGTCCTGCCTGCTCGGGACCAGGCCGGACTCTTACTCACCCTGGCCCCGCGCTTCCCCTGAGTCTCCCGGGACTCCCTCCAGCGCTTGCGGAGGAAGGTGTGTTTTTTTTTTTTGCCACGCCCCTCGCCACACCCCACCCCCCCGCGCGTCCCGATATTTGACTTGGGTGATCTGGTCACCCTAAGGTGGGGGCTTTTTCGCTCCTTTGTCTAGCTTCTTTGTTTGGACCTGGCTCGGTGTAGGTGCTCTGCCCAGGTATGCGAGACCTAAAGTGGCCACATAGCTGAGCATATGAGTCATACCTGTGACTCAGAACTTGCCCAGATATGTCCTGTGCCTACCTGCAGTTTCCCTGCCTTCTCTCCTCCCCTGGATTAAGGGGAACCAATCAGAGTTACTGGCGGGAAACTGCCTGAGTTTGCCTTTAAAACCAGACATTTTCTGATCAGATGCCCGGAGAAGGTCCTTGCTTTGCCACCTGGTCTGATCAGCTAGGGGTCTTTGGGGGGCCCTCTCCCTGCTCTTGTTTGTTTTTGAGCGTACCCCCGTTTTTAAACTCCCCTCCCACGAACAATGAATTTGTGCATGGAGATCCCCTGATTATTGTAAGCGAATCGAGTCCTCTCTGTGTCCTCTGATGCTGAAACTGCTGTTCCTGCTGCTGCTTTGGGGATTGGTAAGGAAAAACCTCTTGCACACTCCCCTTGTTCAGGCTGCTGGCTTTCTCAGGCAGACCCAAGCTAACTCCTTGGTCTGTATCTGTAATCTGCTTCTAGCTCCGCAGCGCCTTTGCTGCTAGAAATAAGCCTGCTTGCAGCCACGACTAGTTAAACCCCCCTGCCCCCTTGGAGCTGTATCCTGGGCACACACCACTCTGCCCTCTGGAACTACCCCTAGTATAAGGTGCATGCATTAGGTTAGATTTAGCCTTTAGTCAAGATAAATTGTAATTTAATTTTGCATAGTTGTGGTTAAGTTAGGTTTAGAAAATTGCTTGCATTGTACTCTGTAAGTTAGGCTTAAAGAATTGTTGCATTGTGTTTTGTTACTTGCTAATTTGTGTAGGCTTGGTTAAGTTAAATCATAGATAAGCTTTTGCTGTGTTCAGTATAATTGTCTCTCTGCTGTTTAAACTTGCAGCCTGTCTGCTCTCTGTGTCTCCCTAAGTTTAAATCTCCCTCCTCCCTCTCTGCTCCACCACTTGCTCCTCTTCCCCCATCCCCCAACCTCACTCCTCTACCACTGCCTTTCTCTCTCTCTCTCTTTTAATCCCTTCCCCCACGTGCTCACCCCGCTCCTGCTGCTGCCAAACCTCAATTGTATTACTGAAGTCTAGCATAAAACCCCATTGGTTACCCTTTTTCTCTCTAACACCCCTCACATTTTACATTTACACCACTGTGACACATTTTTACCTAAAGTTGTTGGTTATTTAACACATTTTACCCATAACTGTTAGTTGGTTATATGCTGCTGTGACACACCCTTTACATAGGAACTGTTAGCTACCTGTTACATTTATACTTCAGTGTTAATTGGTTACCAACTGTATTGTACCCCACTGTATTGTACCCCACTATTGAAACCCCCTATCCTATTTACTAAAAGAAACCCCTCCCCAATTGTCTACCTTAACAAACCCCATACCCCTCACTATTAAATTTTCCCTGTTTTTACATTTTCTTAATAAAGTTTATTTTGCATCCCACCAGTGCAGTAGTTGTCCCCCAAGATCCCCTACCTACTGGCAGGGTCAATCACCAGCACTCAGGTTGTGGCCTCTCTGCTCCCTAAAGTATCCCCATCATGACCCCCATCCAAGATTTTATGCACTACTTTTAGCCTATGTCTATATTTATGGCAGCACGTAGATTATGGGCACTGCAGGGGTAGCTACACACTGCATTGAAAGGCAGGCTTCACCCATACTTGTCACCTAGTGTGTAGCTACACACTGCACTGACAGGATTTGGCAGAGGGGAGGCAGTAGGACACTACACGGCTAAAAACAGTAGCGTGAATGTGGGAAGCACTGACTGGGCGTGTAGAGAGCCGCATAGGTATATAGCCTGGGGGTTCAGGCCTGGGCATTCCACTCTACTCTTAGTCGTTTCATCATCTGCACTGCTGTTTATACCCATGCTAGTTGGCTAAGTGTCCTTAGCATTGGCAAGGGGGGGACAGTTTTCTTCAGTGAGTTAATTTTAAAAACCTAGAAGTTACTTCCTTGCTGTCGTTAAGAGAAAGCTAATGGGGAACTCATTTGCTTTGAATTGCTACCTTAGCATCTAAGGCTTTACTGGAGATTTGAACTGGCACACTGGTTAATGTGTTTGTATGCACTTCCTGCTCTGTGTGAAGGTCTCACGCACATATCCATCATGAGCTTACCATGGTGATTGGTTTTGGCTGGATGATGTACAGTTCCCATAGTTGTTTATACAATTTTGTGCACTAAGTTGATTTCTTTTCTGTAATATATTTACAGAGGCTGTTCCAATAGATCTGATTCCTCCACTCACAAGTGTGTGAGTGATTAAGAAGCAGCAGTCACAGGTAGGTTTTGGGCAGATATCCATAATTGAGAAAGTTAAATGCAATGGGTTTCAGGTTAGATGTAGAGATTGATAGTTACTTTTACTCATTATCATCATTATTTATTTGCATTCTGATAGCACCTACAGACTTGCATCATGGCCCCATTGTGCTGGGTGTTGGACACGCCTAATAAAAAAAAGGAATTCATTTTGCTCAAAAGTAGAAGATTGGAGGGCTTTTCTGGGGTGTTAATTGCAATTCAGGTGAAAATTAGTTCAGCTTTGATTTCATGATTATCATTAAATGAGATTTATAAAATAATTTCCCAAAATGTTAATGTTATATTTATGCTTATTACAATGATGATTTTAGCAGGAAACTGATAAGCCTGCTGTAAATGATTAGACTTAAAAGGACATACAGTAGAATCTCACAGTTACAAACACCTCAGGAATGGAGGTTGTTCATAACTCTGAAATGTTCATAACCCTGAACATAACGTTATGATGGTTCTTTCAAAGAACCTTGAACATTGACTTAATACAGCTTTGCAACTTTACTATGCAGAAAAAATATGCTGCTCAATTTAAATGAAACAAGCACAGAAATAGTTTCTCACCATGTCAAATCTTTTTTTTTAAACTATCCCTTTATTTTTTTAGTAGTTTACATTTAACACAGTGCTGTACTCTGTGTGTGTGTGTGTGTGTGTGTGTGTGTGTGCGCGCGCACATGCACGCACTGCTGCCAGATTGCATACTTCCAGTTTCAAATGAGGTTTATGGTTGACCGGGGGTGTGTGGCTGACCGACAGTTTGTAATTTTTATGTTCTACTGTATACAAGTTCTTAGATTTGGATACTTTACCTGACTCCAGGCTGGGGGAGGGCTAGTATGTTTTCTAATTCTGGACCGGCGAATCACCTGCATTTCAGCAAATTAGGATTGGATTAGATTAGTGATGGATGCACGCCTTTTGTAGTCGCTCTATTTGAACCTTTGTGCAAGCAGAGTTTTGTTTGACTGTTCATTGAAAATTGAGTCTCTGCCTGGAGGCTGTGGCTGAAATTTATTTTGTCACCAAACAAATCTCGGTTTTGGGTAGAAGCAAAATTAATAGATGTCCTGATTTTCCCTGCCAATTTGCCCCCAAAAGACTGTTCTCTCTTTACAGTAGACTGCCATGGTCTGCCCCTTGTGGGAATGCCATAGTGGACGAACCTAGCCTTAGTGCTGCTGCTCATGTTTGTTCTATCCTGCGGTTTGAAAGGGAATTAAATGTGTGGTTTTTTTAAAGATTCCTTTCTACCCTTTTCTTCATTCTGGCAGGTCCCTATAGTATCCTTATCCTTCTCATTTTCATGCCTCCTTTCATACTTCACTTTATGCTTGGAACTCAATCCATTTCCATCTTCACTGAAAAAATCATCCTATCCCTTTATTCAAATTCACCCCAGGAACCCGAAATCACATTTCTTCTAGGAAGCCTGGCACTGTTAATCTGCAAAAGCTTGTTGGAAAAGAAATGTCTGGACTGCTTTGATCCATATTCTGCTTATCTGGTATCTAATGCATCTCAAGTTCACTGTCTTCAAACTGTGCATGTAAGTTTCTTGGGGTAGAAACCCTGTCTTCTATAGGTTTTGTACAGTGTCATCTGATATGATTAGGGGGTGCTTCCCCAAGAGCAGTGTTCACTTCCCATTTATTGCTCTCTCCCCAATCCACAATTTTCTGTTTCATTTTTACTGTGAGTTTGGTCTGATTAAGGCCCCAATCCATCAAAGTGCTTAAGCACAAGTGTATAGATTGTAAACTTACATGGGTAAGTACCTTGTCCTTTTTTATGCCTAGAAAAGTGCTAGGTACACCTATGGTTCTATAAAAAGAAGATAGGTTTAAATGATGTCTGCAATAAGAACTAACCTTTCCAGTTCATCACTTATTCTCCTCTATAACACAAAGAATTCTTGAAGTTTGTATTGCATATATTTCAAACAAGGCTGGTTTTGACAAATTGACAGTTTCTTTCCTAGCTCTGTCTTGTTCTGTGCCTGGTTAAAAGAGCATCTATACATAATAAACTTGCAAGATATTGTTACTTATCTGCATCCTTCAAAAAAAGCCCTTTGAAATTGGACTGAATACCCTGCAGGATTACTTAACAAATTTTAACTTTTCAATAGGGCTCTATTTTAAAATACATTTTAGAAAAATCCACAGTGGCCCAAAGTCTGCTCAGTGGGGTCCCTCACAGGGATTACTGGTGGTACATAGGTAATTTATAGCAGAATTTAGTCCAGTGCATCTGAGATCTACCACCAGAAATAAAGAGTAATTAAACTATTGAATGTTCCTCGTGTGCTGTATATACACATTTTTAAAAATAGGCAAAGGAGATCAATTCTGAAGTTATTAGCAGTTGTAAAATGCCTGTACATTGCAAGAGTTTAATTTATTCATTTATAATTTTTATCACACTAAAATGGGCCTCTAGGAGCAATTTAAGTGCAACAATAATGCAATTGTTCAGTAGAGCCAGCCATTAGTTACACAGTTATCTTCACACAAAAACAAAAAGCAAACCAGTGGCAAAACCCTGTATTTAAACATAAATTGATGGTGGATTTACACAAAGCTAGCAGATTGTTTTTCTTTTTCTTTTTTTCTTTTATGAACAAGCAACCTAAGTAATTCAATGTGAAGAGTACTGGGCAATAAACTAATAGAGCCGATCTGGTTCAGTGCCCACAAAAGGAGAGTAAGACTCCAATTATAAAACATCCAGCTAACTGTTGTATCTATACGTTAGTACATATAAAATGTAAACCTCATAACCCCAAAGTGAACTTAAGAGTTGGCTATATGCCTTAGATGTAGTCAACATAAAATGAGTTTAGCCTAAGGCAAAACATAAAGTATAGCTGTCATACATTAATAGCAGAGACAATTGGAAACCTTTTAGCCTAGGTATTTCACTGCACATGTGCAAAGGGTTGATTAGTCGATGGGTATTCCAAAGCTCTAATTAAGTTTCTTACTAGTACTTCTTTATATTCAGGTACTCTGAACTTTAAATTACAATCCGTTGTACATAGATGGCATTCCTGACAGTCATCTTTAAGATAATGTATTATCTGCTGCTAAGTAACATAACTATCAGTAACACAAATCTGATAGTTTTTTAAAAGATTTCTTTTGGATCCAACAGCTACTAAATAAATAAATACTGGCTTTAAAAAGGTTTCATTTTTGAGTTGTACAGGTTTTATTGGCTTGAGTTTGGGATGGCTGCATTCCTCATGACTGCAGAAGCCACAAGAGAAAGATAGAGATAAAGGCTCAAATCGGCCTAAGAAAGTCACGCTGGGTTGGTAACTTGGCACTTTTCTGAGGCTGCTGTATTGTTCTCCAGAACCTCAGTTTTCATTTAAAAAAAATGAAGTCTGTAGCCCATGCTTGTGAAGAAAACCTTGAAAATATTAAACAAGTGTAAACCAATGCAGTGACACATACCTTCATTTGCAGAGAGTCTGAAACAATAGCTCTGAGGGGAGTGAGTATTCATTTCATCACAATGGAGTGTTAACTCAGATGCTCTATGATGATCATTTAAACTATTTGCTAAACTATTTCACTGCTTGCAAAGCATATAAGAAAGTTGCAGATCTGGGATCATCAATCTGTCTCTTGGGAGTCCAGTCTTATTTTGGTGGCACAAGTGGATACAATTTGGGGGAAGATTCCCTCCCCTCAATAGGACCTGTAGAGTCTAAGGTTATATGGGTGGAGCAGAGCCCAAAGAGAAGCCAATTCTACAGAAATCAGGAGGACATCCAAATCCCACTGAGAGAGAGCCACTGCTACAGAGCTAAGTGGGACTCCAAGCAATGCAACAAGCCAGCACTCCCTTTCCCTGAGAAATGCTCTGGTTATGGATATAAGGCCAAGTCCTGTTTCCCTGCCTTCTGCTGGAAGCTGTCAGCAGACTCAGGCAGACAGACATTGAAATATTGATTACACTCAGGTAACATTTTGAGGCTTTTCTTCACAATCATGAGGGTTAAAAATATTTTTTTTAATTAATTTAGATTCTGAGATCATCACACAAATCTGGGAGACAAGGATGTAGGCCGATGCTGTCTTAATCTGGCCTGTCCAAGGGTGCATATGATCCAAGTTAGGGGAAGCCAAGCCTGAGAAGCCCAGTGGACATTGTCTGATTAACACCTGCATGGCAGAGGTGCTGGAACAATTTTTATAGTGGGGGTGCTGACAGCCATTGAACCAAAACTGTAAACCCTGTATATAATTGAAACCACTTCAAGCCAGGGGGTACAGCAGCGCCCCCAGCATCGCTATTTCCAGCACCTATGCTGCATGGCCATTTTGTTAACTCAAGTAGGTAGAGCTTGACTTGTGGGCAGAGTCTGTGAGAGTACCACCATATCCCTGTTCCCCCCTCCCCCCAGTTCAAGCCCTGATGCAGATCATCCCAAACAAAGTGCCAATTTTAATTCTGTTTATGCCATCAAACATTTTGTAGATAATGAACATACAATGGATAACTATTTTAGGAATGTTTTATTATTATTAGTTTAAAAATGTTTACTGGGGCTATTTCTTGTCTTGCTCTACCTATAAGTCAGGTACCTTAGTTACCGTGAGTCCAGGACTCAAAGGAAGAGATAAGTGAAAACAAAACACCTTTAAATGTGACCTAAATTAGCTTTTCTAGACAATAATGTGATGACTTCAGGGTTTGATATCTTGGACCCTGGTGGAACCTAGGTTAATAAATAGAGTTCTAATACAATTTCAGACCATCAAGAAGCCAGACATCACATCACATAACCAGTGCCAGTATTAGTCCATTGGGGGCCCTAAGCAGGAATATTTTGCACACACAAAACATACTAATAATTAATAGGGGGCCCCTTGAGCTGCTCAGGGCCCTAAGCAACTGTTTAGTCTGCTTATGCCTTGCGCCAGCTCTGCACATAACAAATGTCTACAATATAGACTCTTATTTCTAAAAATCACATACGCAGTCTCCATTTCACCAAAGCATATAATAAAACAGAGAAATCAAGAAGTCTATGAGATAATTCTTCACTGTTTTCACTTTTACTTAATAGGTTATTATTGTCATTTAGACATAGGCGTAGACCCTCCAAAGCCAATGTCTGCCAGTGTCACAGAAGAGTGTTGTTTAGAGTTATTTAAACTAAGATATAATTATGTCGCTGGAAGGAGGGGTAGGCAAACTGGTTCTGATAGTACAAGACCTCACTTGAATCTTTATCCAAACTTAAATTGACCAAAGCCTTTCATGAGGTTCAAATTATGCCAGTGAGATGAGAGTGTGTGTGTTATTTATAAACTCTTAGTGTATTTTATCACTTCCGGGTAGAGATGGGTCTGAGCTTTCCCAAAGTTTGAGAGCAGTGACAAGACCTGGGTTTTTGTCTTGCCCATTATAGAGCACGGATCCTGATGGGAAGTTCAAATATGGATCCAAAATTTCTCCGGTTCAAGGGGTTGAAACATGTGGTTTGGTTCACTCCCATCTGTATTTCCTGTTCTGTATGTGCACTGAGACCAGATGGATAAATACTAAAATACCTAGAGAAAAATCTATCCTCAAAGTATTTCCACTTGTCTGGAACTAAGATATAGCAGAAATCTTGACAAAGTCTGTTCTAATGAGATTTATGATTACAATTAGTATAATATTAAAGTAGTACCCAGAGCTGTCAATCAGGATGTATTATGCTAGTTTTGAACAAAAGCACAAAGTTTTATATAGTCCCTGCCCCAAATAGCTTACAATCTAAGGCCCCAATCCTGCAAAGATGTATGAACGTGCTTAATTTATTGTACAGTGAGCAGTCCCATGGGCTTTACCATCCCAAAGCAGGGCTGGGCTAAATGTCATAATCTATCCTATGCTGTTTTACTGCTAATATCAAAGAATTAATAATTGGGCAATATCAAAATGTTATTTCAGATGAAGACAAGATAACTATCAGGTATGATGCCAGCACCATCCTTTTACAAGTTAACAACACTTCTAGCTTGTCCTACTAATTTCTAAGAATCTCTGAGGGGATTAATACCAAAAAAAAGTATATATGTGTTGATGATAGAAAGCAGAATGAAATGTACTGATTTATTGCAACTCTTCATTAAGTTTAAAAGCATTCCACTTTGGTGAAGACATCAAACATAGGCTGTGGTATTTTCACACTGCAGAGGAATAGTTACGGACAGGAAGACAAAAAAAGAAAGAAAACAATATTTTAAGTTGAATTCAAGCCAGATTTAATGAAAACAAGTCCCCGTACAAGTCTGTTGAAGCAAAGTAAGTTTACTGTACACATAGCATTCTCCTATTTGAAAGTAATGGATCTTAATTTTGTGTGCATTACAGTTAAATTATTGTGAAGTAATGTCACTTTACCAAATATACAAAATATGCATTATTGAACTTCCTTTAAACGTACAAGGCCTGATTCTATCTTACACTGGTGTAATAACATTGATTTCTGGGAAGTTACTCCTGGTTTACATCAGTTTAAAGGATAGGACCATCAGGCCTCAACTAGACAGAGTGCACAACTGTTTCCTAAATAACATGCGGAATCACAATGTATGTGCACGTGTCCTGGTATAATGGATCTGTAATGCTTAACAAACCTTGCCACCAATCACTTTCCTCAAAGAAAAATATGAATAGTATGTCATTAGCTGCTAGGATTGCATCAGAATTTGGCTGCTATTAGGCACAGTGGACCAAACTCCAGAAAAAGATAGATCATAGTTGTTTGGAAGTTTTTCAGAATAGGAACTGTCTCTTTCCTGGTACTTAGCACTCTATCAACATTGAGCAAATAATAAAATCAAATTCTGATATTTAGCTTTGGCCATGTAGTGTTTCAAATACCTATCTGCAGTCTGGTCTACATTGCAGACCTATATTGGTATAACTAGGTCGCTCAGGGGTATGAAAAATCCACACTCCTAGGTAACGTAGTTATACCAACCTAACCCTCCGCATAGACAGCGCTATGTTACCAGGAAGGCTTCTCCCATTGACCTGGTTACTGCCTCTCTGGTAAGTGGATTAACTATGCCGATGGGACAGCTCTCTCCTGTTGGCGTAGAGCATCTTCATTAAAGTGCTACAGTAGCATAGCTGCATTGGTGCAGTTGTGCCAATGCAGCATTTTAAGTGTAAACATGCCCTAAGGAGGACTAATTAGGCAACTATCAGGGGGTAGCCGTGTTAGTCTGTATCTACAAAAACAACAAGGAGTCTGGTAGCACCTTAAGACTAACAGATTTATTTGGGCATAAGCTTTCGTGAGTAAAAAATCTCACTTCTTCAGATGCATAGAGTGAAATGCATCCGAAGAAGTGAGGTTTTTACTCACGAAAGGTTATGCCCAAATAAATCTGTTAGTCTTTAAGGTGCTGCCAGACTCCTTGTTGTTTTAATTAGGCAACAGCATTCCTGACTCAACCACTTTTCTTTTTCTTTGCACTCTCTCATGGCCAGTACCAAGCTCAGTACAGGATGAAGTTGTGAGGAGGCACAAATCCCTTCAGGCTCCTCCCTGCTCCAGTAATCAATTCCTCTCCCCTTCTCCTTGCCAGTTCATCCAATCAGGGATTAGACACTATATTTCAGGAGCAGAGGCTTGAGAGAACTTTCTGGCAATAAACCACTTGTTTTATTTTAAGATGCTCCTCTAGGACAATGATGATTTTGGTATAAATGCCGAGATGGCGAGACTGATATGACTTATCTGCCAAATCACAAGTAAGCAACTTAGCTCAGATTTTGACTATCAAGTAGTGAGTTCTCTCAGCAAAATTGTTCATGATCAGCTCATTGAGGTAAAAAGAGTTGTTGAATACATTCAGGACAATCACTGTCATCTCAAGGATTGTCCGTAAGCAGAAAAAGAGGCTAAATACATCAAATGTAATATTTGTTGTAGATTATTTACTCAACTTTATCCAGTAATAACATGGTATACTTGCATTCAGTTCATTATGGAATTGAATTTTTCAATTAAAAAACAAAACAAAAATGTTACTTTTTAAAAAAATGTTCACTGAAAATACTCAATATTTTTTGATTGGCCTTAATTACTAGGAGAACCCAGAAGGACTGAAATATGAAGAAAGATTGAGAGTGCTACATGGGTATAGCTTGCCTAAATGAGTATGACTAACAGTGGTATGAGATAGTCTGTTGTTCTAATATTTAAAGAATGTAAGCAGCAAGGAGGTAAAAAAGGAATAAGAAGGAAGAACTTCGGCTGAATATCACGAAAAAACATCCTGAAAATGAGATCTATTAAACTGTGTAATAAACTCTCCATAGTAAGTGATGGAGGCCCCATCACTTGGGACATCTGAAACTGGACAAAATACTAGGAAACGTACTATACAGCAGGAGGAAGACTAAATGACCTGATCAATCTATTCATCTTTAGGTTCTATGGCTCAGACTCTGCAACCCTTATTCACGTTGAGTTGCACTTTACTCCTGTAGCGGACCCATTAATTTAAACAGGAAGTTTTATTGATAAGTACTAAAGATGGCAGAATCTGGGCCTGTACATGTATAATGATGCAGTCATATTAAATTGGTAGCAAACATTCAAACACACAGAGACGAGCCTCTGATACTATTAGAATTTAGGGTATATTCTTATGTTGGCAATCAAGGCTTTTTCTAATAACTTCCATTTTTAAATATTTATGACCACCGATGAATCCTAAAAATTCTGTTGATATCTAATTGTATTTGAAAAACCTATACTGTGCCAATGGAAATGTTGTATGCTATTTTCTTTTTTGGATCTATTATGTTTAAATAAATTTTAGTAACAGTGATAAAGCAAAATAAATTAATCTAAAAATGATATCAATAGAACAACTAATTTTTTTCTGGTCTCAACAGGGGCCACAGATCCACTAGAAAGTCCACAGTGCTCCGGGCAATCAGAGTACTGAATCTCTTAGGTGTGCAATGATTGAGACTCTCACAACAGGCTGGATGAACAAAATTAGTTGCAAATGGAATGGCAGGCATTAGTTTCTCTTTCTCCATTGAAGATAGTGTTTGTGTTTAAGTGCCATTTAAAAGATCTCATAAAATGCGTTAGTTACCTATTATTTAATAAACGATGCCCAAAATCATGGTTGCTGATTTAACTACTTCAGAGGGAAGTATTTATTAATCTAATTCCCACTGTTTTCTATTTCCTATCTTCTTTTATCCCGGAAAACTACCAATCCCACACAACTCTATTAAGTGCCAATTAAGGAAAGATTTGTCATTCCAGCTCAAGACCATTGAACTGGGGCTGGAGCTACATATCTCCTAGCTTTCTGACAGAAATTATTTTAATTGGACTTTTCCTAACAGCATTAAAACAAACCCTGTGCTGCCAGGGAAGGAAGATATGACTCCTCAGTCAGATAATTTACCTTTTTTTTTCTCCCTTGCCATAAATCTTAGTATGAAGATGATTAGTAACTTAAGTCTATTTTTTAAAGGCATCCAACTGTGACTACTTTAAGCACTGAAAAACGTCACGTGTCAAGAATAAATGTCCTGTTGCCAGTTGATTTACTTTCACACATTTGTTGGGTGTTTCAACTATTTCTACACAATTTAATTTCTATCTATTTAAATATCTAATTTTATTTGGATTTTAAAATGGTCTGATTAATTGGTCTGTAATGCAGTTTGAACTCAAAGATGTATAGATACATTAAACATATTATCCATGTTTGACTGGCTAAAGCTATCAAGAAAAAGATGCATTTCCAGGGGAGGTTTGTTGATATGCCTAAAATCCAACCAAGTCTGATTTTGGTTGAATGACCTTTTTGTCAGAAGTTAAAATCCACCAACACAGAGTCTGACTAAACTCTGGATAAGTTTGTTTTGGACCCTGGGTGTTTTCCTTACAGAAATGTAAATTCTTCCAGAATAGAAGGGTAAGTTTTCCAATGTCTCACTAATGTGGGTGTGTGGTGCCCCAGAATTTCTAGCATAGCCTGCCCAGTGCTCCATGTGGTTAAGTAAACACAGCATGGGTGTTGGGGCATGTGGCCAATGCTGAGGCCAGGATGAGGCCAGGAGGAAATAAGAGCAAATTCCTCTGAAATGATCTGACAGGAAATGACAGAGTGTCAGCCTTCTATAACCATACTCAGATAGAGAGAGAGAGGGCGGGAGAAGTTCTTCCTAAACACAGAGTGGTGCCAGATCTCAGTAGGTGAGGATGATGAAATAATAAAGCATTTCCCGTGTGTGTTTTTCATTAGTCCTATTTTGTTTTTCTTCCAAGTGCTGTGGAAACAGAACAGAAGCCCATGCTTCAGCCAGGACCGCAATGGCCTCCTCCCATGGGAGTAACAGCTGCATAAATAGGAGGGAAATCCTCAGCGGAATAGCTTCCAACACCTTTCTAATGGAAATAATGATTTGCAAAACCCAGTTTATGCCTCTGCCACATAATTAGTAGCCAAAAGAGCTAAAGATTAAAAACACTGTTCCAAGTCCCAGCATCTCTGAAATTTGGCAAGACCTTAAATATTGCACTCTGTATTCCAAACAGGTTGCCTATATGTGAGCATTGCAAGGAAAGTCTTAGTCAGTTGAGTCAAACCCTTGAATCAGTCAACACTTATTATATGGAAATTAACCAGTTTGATGTCAATTAGTGGAAATTTGTTAGCAGGCATACCCTGTGGGACAGTTTATTTTGAATTCCGAATACTCTTTATTGAAGCCAGCTAAGATAGTTGATGTGGTCCCTGACTCCTTCTTTAAAAATCAGAGTAGAATTAGTTAAGAAACAGCTAAGAAACGCAGAGAGAAAAAGCTACATTGAAACACTCTTCAACACTCAAAACCTACCGCTCCAAAATATCCATTGTTGAATGGGCATAAATGCAAGGAAATCAAGATCTGATTTTCTGTTTTAAGAAGGAACAGAAGTATTAGATGCATATCAGCCTGTTCTGTATTTGTCAATACTGAGCACTGGATGGGAAAGGCAATTGTTCTAACGACCATGCTCAAAACTAGCCACATGCTCACCTAAAACATTTTCCAGCTATAAAGCTGGTGTTTCTTTTCCATCATGTTGGTAAGTATATGCTTTATACTACTATGTACAAACTGGGTGTGTATGGGGGGGAGGGGGAGCGAAACAGCTATGAATGTGGAAACTCCCATGGAGACTTGCTGCACTGAGAAAAGTCATAAAAGAATAAAGGAAGCAATAAAGAGCATGATCCTGCTCCCCCTGAAGTTCACTTCAAGAGTAGCAGGCCCAAGCCTGTGAGTAGGAAGAGCACAAGCCAAAATAGTAGAGTAAATACAAGGCATCCTAGTGATTAGTAAGGTGCTCAGATACCATGGTGATGAGTAGTGTAAAGCAAAGATAAAGTCCACTCTTCCAAGAAATGAAGTGGAAATTAAAACCATGGAAATATACACGTTATATCTTAACATGAGAATACAAAACTAAGATCTTGGCAAAAATGTTATTTTGAACTATAGAGGGCAACAAATACCACTCACCTTGCTTGAAGGGATGGGAGTGTGAGCTGGTCAGCCAGACATAAGGGGGACTTTGGTCAAGGATGGAGAAGATCTGGAGGTTTTCCCACTTTGCTTTACATTCTTGTATACCTTGTGGTGGGAGAGGAGCTGTGTGAATGTTCAGCTGCCTCTGATTCCCTGAAATGAATGAGACCCCCCAAGAGCCCCCCAAGAGCCATAGAAGTGGACTTCATTCATTTCAGGGATTTCTTTGTTCTCCTAAACTGACTGCCATATCTGACATCTACTGTTCCCTTCACCCTGTGATTTAGTTAGTAGCTGTATGTTTAGTGCTGGATTTTCCCCCAGTGTTGAGTTCAATGGCATTTTGGTGTTAGGAAGGAATTTTTTCCATGATGCCAAAATTGCAGTGTGCTTTTGCAGCTTCATCTCAGCAACCAGAAGATCATGGTTTAAGAACATAAGAACGGCCATACTGGGTCAGACCAAGGGTCCATCCAGCCCAGCATCCTGTCTGCCAACAGTGGCCAATGCCAGGTGCCCCAGAGGAAGTGAACCTAACAGGCAATGATCAAGTGATCTCTCGCCTGCCATCCATCTCCACCCTCTGACAAACAGAGGCTAGGGACATGATTCCTTACCCATCCTGGCTAATAACCATTAATGGACTTAACCTCCATTAATTTATCTAGGTCTCTTTTAAACCCTGTTATAGTCCTAACCTAGTCCTAGTTATGCATGTTTATGTCTCAACTTTTGCAGGTATCCACTGTGCATTGTGCCCTTTCCAATGCCTGGTTAGCAAACTGATGACCCAAAGAAGGCGTTGGGTGTGGTATGTTATGCAAGGCAACTGGGAGTCTCAAAGCTGAATGGGGATTGAGGCTCCCCTTATCCATAACTGTAACCCTCACATGAGAAAGGCATAGCCAGGGAATGCAGCTGCAGGAATATATCCCTTGATAAAGGACAGAGGTAGTTTGACAGATTTCCTTCTTTATATGGCTTACGGGGCCCTCTTCTAGCAGGTGTGGGGCCGGGTATAGAAAATATGCACTGGATAGTTATGTGCTGAATAGTGGGTGGTTGATATGATTTCCCTTTTAATTCCAATTTGTTGTTTAAAATTAATAAAGTTGTTGTTGGAACTCCCTCCAAAACCTTTTCCATTCGGCTTATCCAGAACATCTCGTCTTGTTCTGGGAGAGCACTTCATCCAGTTCTCTGAAATCCAAAACACTCAGGCCTGGTCTACACTACGGGTTTAGGTCGACTTTAGCAGCGTTAAATCGAATTAAGCCTGGACACGTCCACACGACGAAGCCCTTTCTTTCGACTTAAAGGGTCCTTTAAACCAGTTTCTTTACACCACCTCTGACGAGGGGATTAGCGATAAAACCGGCCTTTGCGGGTCGGAATTGGGGTAGTGTGGACGGAATTCGACGTTATTGGCCTCCAGGAGCTATCCCACAGTGCTTCATTGTGACCGCTCTGGACAGCACTCTCAACTCAGATGCACTGACCAGGTAGACAGGAAAAGACCCGCGAAGGTTTGAATTTCATTTCCTGTTTGCTCAGCGTGGAGAGCACAGGTGACCACGCCGAGCTCATCAGCACAGGTAACCGTGATGGAGTCCCAGGATCGCAAAAGAGCTCCAGCATAGACCGAATGGGAGGTATGGGATCTGCTCGCCATATGGGGAGATGAAGCAGTGATAGCTGAACTCCATAGCAGTAAAAGAAATGGAAAAGTATTAGAAAAGATCTCCAAGGCCATGAAGGACCGAGGCCATAACAGGGACACACAGCAGTGCCGCGTGAAAATTAAGGAGCTACGGCAAGCTTACCACAAAGCCAGAGAAGCAAACGGAAGGTCCGGGGCAGAGCCACAAACTTGCCGCTACTACGCGGAGCTGCATGCGATCCTAGGGGGTGCAGCCACCACTACCCCAACCGTGTGCTATGACTCTCTCACTGGAGAAACACACAGGGAAGACGGTTCGGGGAACGAGGAAGATGAGGATGGAGGTACTGTAGGTAGCTCACAGCAGCAAGGAAGCGGAGAAGCCGGTTTCCCCAACAGCCAGGATATGTTTGTGACCCTGGACCTGGAACCAGTAACCCCCGAACTCACCCAAGACCCTCAGGGCACACAGGAGACCTCTGGTGAGTGTACCTTTGTAAATATTTGTAAACATTACACATGGTTTAAAAGCAAGCGTGTTTAATGATTAATTTGCCCTGGCAATCGCGGCCAGTACAGCTACTGCAAAAGTCTGTTAACGTGTATGGGGATGGAGCGGAAATCCTCCAGGGACATCTCCAGAAAGCTCTCCTTTATGTACTCCCAAAGCGTTTGCAAAAGGTTTCTGGGGAGGGCTGCCTTATCCCGTCCGCCATGGTAGGACACTTTACCACGCCAGGCCAGTAGCACGTAGTCTGGAATCATTGCATAACAAAGCATGGCAGCATATGGTCCCGGTGTTTGCTGGCATGCAGACAACATCCATTCCTTATCTCTCTTTGTTATCCTCAGGAGAGTGATATCATTCACGGTCACCTGGTTGAAATGGGGTGATTTTATTAAGGGGACATTCAGAGGCGCCCGTTCCTGCTCTTCTGAACAGAAATGTTCCCCGCTGTTAACCACACGGTGGAGGGGAGGGGTGAAGTGATCATCCCAGAGAATCGTGTGTGTGTGTGTGTAGGGGGGGTGGTTTACTTGTTTGTGCCGCATGTTAACCGGGAAACCGCAGTCCCTGGCTTTACATTGAAAACCCATTTTAAATGGACAACCCAATTCATCCTTGATATGGGAAATGCGCTGCTGTTTGCAACCTTTCCCGCATGTTAAGAAGGTTAAAAAAGCCAAAACACTGTGGCCTACCATGGCTGCCTGCAAGCCGAAATATGCGACCTTGTAATGAAAGAGTGTACCCATTGTTCTCTAAAATGTGTCTTTTTTAACCACCTCTCCCTTCTCCTCCACCAGCTGCAAATGTTTCTCCTTCGCAGAGGCTAGTGAACATTAGAAAGAGAAAACGTAGGATGAGGGACGATATGTTCACAGAGCTGCAGATGTCCTCCCACGCTGATAGAGCACAGCAGAATGCGTGGAGGCAGTCAATGTCGGAGATGAGAAAAGCACAATATGAACGAGAGGAGAGGTGGCGGGCTGAATGGCGGGATGAAAAGAGCAAGTGGCGGGCTGAAGACGATAGGTGGCATCAGCTTGCAGACAGACGGCAAGAGGCAATGCTCCATCTGCTGGAGCATCAAACTGATATGCTCGAGCGTATGGTTGAGCTGCAGGAAAGGCAGCAGGAGCAGAGACCGCCACTACAGCCCCTGTGTAACCAACAGCCCTCCTCCCCAAGTTCCATAGCTTCCTCACCCAGACGCCCAAGAACACGGTGGGGGGGCCTCCGTCCACCCAGTCACTCCACCCCAGATGATCGCCCAAGCATCAGAAGGCTGGCCTTCAATAAGAGTTAAAGTTTTAAAATGCAGTGTGTCCTTTTCCATCCCTCCTCCCCCACCCATCCCAGGCTACCTTGGCAATTATCCCCCTACTTCTGTGAGGAACTAATAAAGAATGCATGAATGTGAAAAAACAATGACTTTATTGCCTCTGCAAGCAGGAGGGGAGGGTGGGGTGGGGTGGTTGGTTTACAGGGAAGTAGAGTGAACTGGGTCGGGGGGGGGGGTTGGAGGGTTCATCAAGGAGAAACAAACAGAAGTTTCACACAGTAGCCTGGCCAGTCACAAAACTAGTTTTCAAAGCTTCTCTGATGCGCACCTGCTGTGCTCCTCTAACCACCCTGGTGTCTGGCTGCGCGTAATCAGTGGCCAGGCGAGTTGCCTCAACCTCCCACCCCGCCATAAAGGTCTCCCCCTTACTCTCACAGATATTGTGGAGCGCACAGCAAGCAGCAATAACAATGGGGATATTCTTTTCGCTGAGGTCTGAGCGAGTCAGTAAGCTGCGCCAGCACGCTTTTAAACGTCCAAATGCACATTCCACCACCATTCGGCACTTGCTCAGCCTGTAGTTGAACAGGTCCTGACTCCTGTCCAGGCTGCCTGTGTACGGCTTCATGAGCCATGGCATTAAGGTGTAGGCTGGGTCCCCAAGGATCACGATAGGCATTTCAACATCCCCAACGGTCACTTTCTGGTCCGGGAAGAAAGTCCCTTCCTCCAGCTTTTGAAACAGACCAGAGTTCCTGAAGACGCGAGCATCATGTACCTTTCCCGGCCATCCCACGTTGATGTTGGTGAAACGTCCCTTGTGATCCACCAGGGCTTGCAGCTGCATTGAAAAGTACCCCTTGCGGTTTACGTAGTCGGTGGCTTGGTGCTCTGGTGACAAGATAGGGATATGGGTTCCGTCTACGGCCCTGCCACAGTTTGGGAATCCCATTTCAGCAAAACCATCCACTATTGACTGCACGTTGCCCACAGTCACTACCCTTGATATCACCAGGTCTTTCATTGCCCTGGCAAATTGGATCACAGCAGCCCCCACCGTAGATTTGCCCACTCCAAATTGATTCCCGACTGACCGGTAGCTGTCTGGCGTTGCACGCTTCCACAGGGCTATCGCCACTCGCTTCTCAACTGTGAGGGCTGCTCTCATCTTGGTATCCTGGCATTTCAGGGCAGGGGAAAGCAAGTCACAAAGTTCCATGAAAGTGCCCTTACGTATGCGAAAGTTTCGCAGCCACTGGGAATCGTCCCATACCTGCAGCACGATGCAATCCCACCAGTCTGTGCTTGTTTCCCGGGCCCAGAATCGGCGTTCCATGGCATGAACCTGCCCCAGTGACACCATGATTTCCACATTGCTGGGGCCTGTGCCTTGTGAGAGGTCTATGTCCATGTCAATTTCCTCATCACTCTCTTCGCCGCGCTGCAATCGCCTCCTCGGGTGGTCCGGGTTTCGCCTTGGCATGTCCTGGCTCTGCATATACTCCAGGACAATGCGCGTGGTGTTTATAGTGCTCATAATTGCCGCGGTGATCTGAGCGGGCTCCATGATCCCAGTGCTAGCTATGGCACCTGGTCAGAAAAAAGGCGTGAAAGTAGTATCTGATGGACCAGGAGAAGGAGGGAGGGCGGGAGGGAGGGAGGGCCGAGTGATGACATGGCGTACAGGTACAGGAACAGGGAATTAAAATCAAGAAAGGTGGCTGTGCATCAGGGAGAAACACAAACAACTGTCACACAGAATGGTCCCCCCAAAGATTAAACTGAAAACCCTGGGCTTAGCAGGCCATTGATTTCACGGAGGAAGGGGAAGCAAATGAATACAGAACAAATCTATTTTTTACATCTTAAGCTGGCAGCCGACGGTGCAGCATGAGTGATAGCCTCTCCAGTATGATGATGACGGATACCAGTCATAATATACCATCGTCTGCCAAAAGGCAAGGGGCTGCTGCTGTGTAGCAATGCAGCCCCACGTCTGCCAGCCCCACGTCCGCCAGCACCCAGCATCGCCCTCGGCCTCTTCTGGGTGCTTAGCAGACAATACTGGGCAATTGGCAGAAAATAGTATATTACGATTGGTAGCCATCATCATCGAAACAGTAGCATGTCTGCCCAGGTGGCCATGATTGACAGCCACTCCAGTACGACGACGATGGGTACCAATCATAATATACCATCGCCTACCAAAGGGCAAGGGGCTGGTGCAATGCAGCCCTACGGCTGCCAGCCCCACGGCTATCACTCATGCTACACCGTCTACCACCAAAAGGCAGTTAGCAGCTGCTGCTGTGTAGCAATGCAGTCCCACGTCTGCCGGCACCCAGAGGACATATGGTGACGGTGAGCTCAGCTGAGCTGAGCGGGCTCCATGCTTGCCGTGGTATCTTGTCTGCACAGGTAACCCAGGTAAAAAGGCGCGAATCTATTGTCTGCCGTTGCTGTGACAAGGGGGGAGGGGCCTGACGACATGTACCCAGAACCGCCCGCGACACTGTTTTGCATCATCCGGGCATTGGGATCTCAACCCAGAATTCAAAGAAAAGGCGCGAAAGTAGTATCTGACGGACTAGGGGAAGGAGGGAGGGCGGGCCGAGTGACGACATGGCGTACAGGTACAGGGAATTAAAATCAAGAACGGTGGCTGTGCATCAGGGAGAAACACAAACAACTGTCACACAGAATGGTCCCCCCAAATATTAAACTGAGAACCCTGGGTTTAGCAGGCCGTTGATTTGACGGAGGGAGGGGGAAGCAAATGAATACAGAGCAAATCTATTTTTTACATCTTAAGATGACGGTGCAGCGTGACTGATAGCCCTCGGCATCTTTCTGGGTGCTTGGCAGCAAATACTGGGCGCTTGGCAGTTAGTGTATGACGATGGTCTTCAGGCCTATTGCACGATCGGGTCCTCGGGGAAGACTCTGCTAATGTGTGATGACCCAACTTGTAATAGGACGGTTAACAGTCGTAATACACCATCTACTGCCAAAAGGCAAGCCCCACGGCTGCCAGCACCCAGATCGCCGATGAAGGCTACCAGTCTACTGCACCGTCTACCACCAAAAGGCAGTTAGCAGCTGCTGCTGTGTAGCAATGCAGTCCCACGGCTGCCGGCACCCAGAGGACATATGGTGATGGTGAGCTCAGCTGAGCTGAGCAGGCTCCATGTTGTCTGCACAGGTAACCCAGGTAAAAAGGCGCGAATCTATTGTCTGCCGTTGCTGTGACGGGGGGGGGAGGGGCCTGACGACATGTACCCAGAACCGCCCGCGACACTGTTTTGCATCATCCGGGCATTGGGATCTCAACCCAGAATTCCAAGGGGCAGCGGAGACTGCGGGAACTGTGGGATAGCTGTGGGATAGCTACCCATAGTGCAATGCTCCGGAAGTCGACGCTAGCCTCGTACTGTGGACGCGGTCCGCCGACTAGAGCACCTAGAGCATTTTATGTGTGGACACACACAATCGGCTGTATACAACCGATTTCAATAAAACCGGCTTCTATAAATTCGAACTAATTTCGTAGTGTAGACATACCCTCAGTTCGACTCTAAATTTCGTCACTCAGGTTCCTTTATTTGGCATACAGCAAAGCTATGCTGAGTTCATCAGACTCAAGCACCGGGGGTAGGTTTAGGGCATACCACACATCCAAAGTTACACAACAATCTCTTCCTTTATTTACATATTACACTGCATTTGCTATACATTACACCACACCTTTTAGAACTGGCTTGGTTACTTTGCAGGAAACAATCCCTGTACAGCATGCTGTTCACATGGAACCTGATCTTTACATTCCGGGTTTATTTTATTCATAGTCCCTAGATCCAGGTGCTGCTGCTTATCTTACCTAGCACAGTCATTCTCCCTCCAGCGTACTGTTTGTCAAGCCCATATTTACAACTTAACCTTCCATTCACCATCCCAATTATGCCCACTAAGAAATGAGGCAAGAAATTATGTCAAGCCAGGTCTACAGTTGTAGCATCACATAATATTTTAACCACACATAGCTGTGTCCTGAGTACTACTAGTCCTGTGTGGCAAGATCAATAATATACTATCAAATTAAATATTAGGATTTTGGGCTTAATCTAGAACTCCTTACACAAGCATAACAATGCTAATGAACCCAAGGGTAGGAAGGAATAGGACCTTAATAAACAAACAAACATGGAAAACTCCCATTGACTTCAAGCATGGATTTCACCCCTAGACTCTTCCCTTCACTGCTCCTGCCAAACTCACAGTAACTGATCACATAATACTTAATGTGATGCTCTTGTGTGATTGGTGTAGTTAGCAAAGCCTTTCCACAAACAAATATCAATAATATTGGCATGGTTGTTGTTAAGAACTGTTACCTAGTTGAAGTTGCTCTTTAAAATTAAATGTTCTAAAATGTTCAAAATGTTTTTACATTGATAGTAATAATGTTCTGCATTAAAATTTGCAAACATTTATTAAATAAGCCATTCAAAGTAGTGCAGTACAACACTCCCAGAAGCTGGCAAAGGAGGCACCACTGTCAAAACATAATGTATTTTCTTTGATACTGATAGGGGTTCTGTAACCTACATGATCAATGCAATTTATCACCAGATTCAGGCAGTGACAGCACTTACTTGAGCACAGCCTGATAAAGTTGCAATTATCTTCTTTGGATACTGTTGGCCATCCAAGCTTCTATAATTCCACTAGTAAGGACTGATTCTAAGACCAGCACACTGTTTGGGTAAGGTCATGTTAACTTGTGGTCATAGCTATACTCAATTCTCTATCATCATTGGAAAGACAACAATCACATAAAATAGACTGGGGTTTTCCTCTTTAGGTATGTGAAGAAAGTGAAATTTCAACAGTAATTATATTTTAAATGAATTAATTACATTATAATAAAAACACAGGCAAATCTTGCACTGTCTTAGACTTTACAAAAAAATTAGAAATATCTCCAATTCATTAATTTATCAAGGGATTTATACCTGTGTACTCAAACACATGAAGTAAAGGCTAGAGTGGAAAAATCAATCTAGATACATGTAACATTTCACTTCAGATTTGGAAAGGTCATTCAACATATTTTGTATAAGAAGGTCTTATATACTGACAAACTAGAATATAGACACACTGGAATTTGGAATACTGGACCCATAGATTAGGGCAGGGGTAGGCAACCTATGGCACATGTGCCGAAGGCGGCGCACGAGCTGATTTTCAGTGGCACTCACACTGCCTGGGTCCTGGCCACCGGTCCGGGGGGCTCTGCATTTTAATTTAATTTTAAATTAAGCTTCTTAAACATTTTAAAAACCTTATTTACTTTACATACAACAATCGTTTAATTAAATATTATAGACTTATAGAAAGAGACCTAAAAACGTTAAAATGTATTACTGGCACGTGAAACCTTAAATTAGAGTGACTAAATGAAGACTCAGCACACCACTTCTGAAAGGCTAAATGAAGACTCAGCACACCACTTCTGAAAGGTTGTCGACCCCTGGATTAGGGTGACCAGACAGCAAGTCTAAAAAATCGGAACCAGGGGTGGGGGTAATAGGTGCCTATATAAGAAAAAGCCCCCAAAATTGGGACTGTACCTATAAAATCAGGACATCTGGTCATCCAACCATAGATACTAATCTTTTCAGGAACAGCAAGACTTTAAGGGCCTGATCTTGCAGACCTTTTCATGTGTGTAGATTCTATTAAAGGCAAGGGAAGTTTTGATTCCGATTCACAGATTTTACCACACAGAAACTAAATACCTCGGAGTTTTGCCATCAAAATCAATGGGGCGAAAATTTCACACCTGGAATATATATTTTTCCAAAGTTCCTTATTTGTTCTATGTTATACACCAGTGATCTGAGTTAAGTGCATAGTTATCAATAGACAATGAAGCAGTGCTTAAGCAAGTTTTGGTATACTTAACATGGAGCTACCTTGTAGTTACAAGTATAATGGGGTAGACTTGTTAGTCTGTAGCCACAAAAACAACAAGGAGTCCGGTGGCACCTTAAAGACTAGCAGACTTATTTGGGCATAACTGTAATTCTACTCCATGCATCTGAAGAAGTGGGTTTTTTACCCACAAAAGTTTATGCCCAAATAAATCTGTTAGTCTTTAAGGTGCTACCAGACTCCTTGTTGTTCTTGTAGTTACAGTAACTGTAGGTTGCCCTATTTTTCCAAAACTTCTGTGAGCCTGGTCTGGCAGTGCTAAAACAAAGCTTCTACTAAACTCAGTGGGAGATTTGCTTTAGTAAGCCTAGGCATAGCTTGATTTCTATATCTGGGGAGTCAGCACCAGTCAGTCCAATGGGGCTCCATGGAGGAGGGCACAAATTTCACACTGGCTCAAGGCTTGCAGTTTGGGGGGGGCAACGCCCCCTGTTCCCTTCCAAACTACACCCATGTTAAGGGCTTATGTAATTAATTTGTGTCACTCACAATTTAAGACTGGATGGTACAAAAAATATCAACGAAGTGACCCAAATAGCATGATAAATAAAGATTAAAACAAGCCTTTAGACAATTAATGCACTCTATTTCTGAAGGAAAAAAAGAGTTAATCAGACACACACACCCTTCTATGATTTTAGTGCTGAGTTGGATGACCATTGACATCAATGCAAAGTGTCCACTGGCTTCAATGAATATTTAAGGTATATTTAATCCTGCCTCTACATGGAGGGTGGGATGGACTAGATGACCATGAGGTCCCTTCCAACCCCTACATTTCTCTTATTCTAGTATTGGATCCGTTCCATAGTTAACTTTGTCTGAGCAGATATATTTGTAATATTGTATATGCATGAGCCAAGGCAAGGAAAACTTTAAAAAAGAAAGTACATTTAAACTGTATGTTTTCCAAAACAAAAAAGTGTTCTGTAAACGAAAACTCTGGATTCACTAAGATATGTTTCCTTAACCAGCTACAATGTATTAATGTACATCTTCAAAATAAAACAAATAACCCTTCAAGCATTACAGTAAATAAGGCTTTATTCTGAGTGCTGTCTAAATCAAACGTATATGGCTTTGAGTATTTTTACCAAAAAAGAAATATGAAAGAGGCACTGAGAGTAACATGTCCTCAGGGGGTATTTCCATTTGCAAGTCATGCACTCATTTCACATATCATTGATGGCGCTGAGAGTTCTGTGTAGAATATACAGAATTGTCTGATCTGCAGCCTGGGCAAGCAGATATCAGTGCAGATCACAGAGAAGAATTTTGCCTTCAAACGCTTTTGGTCCACAGTTATGAAGCAACTCTCTAGAATGATCTCTTTGAGCCTTGTAGGGCCCAATCCAATGTCTGCTGAAATCAGTGGGAATTATTCCATTGACTCAAATGGGCTTTGGATGAGGTCATGACGGTCCTCAGTCAATTCACTGTGCTAATCTTCCCTGGCCACCAGTGGGAGTTCCACACAGGGAATTGCGGGTAGAACAAACTTCAGAAGTGCAGTTTTCTTCAAAGTGAGGGTATTCATTATGGAGAAAGAAAACCCAATTTTAAAAGTTTCATTTGGACTCTGAATGGGAAAAAAAGTTGTTATTTTCCCATTTCAAATTCAGGCTTCTTCTCCAGCAAATAGAAATAATCCATCCACTATTAACATAGTGAGGCCCTGCTGCTATCTCTATATCTATATGCACATGCTTACCTCTATGTCCCATTGAAGTCAAGCATACATGTTAGTGCTTTCAGGACTGGGGCCTCAGCACACGTTGGGCTGAAGGGAACAATATGTTGGAAGCCACTGCATTCATTGTGAGATGTAGTTTAAGAAGATATGAAAAGCCGTGAATTAAAAATATATATGGCAGATTTTTAATTACTTTTTAAACGACAAAATCCCCCACTTTTATATTGTTTATATTTGTAACTAGTCATATAGGTAGTGTAAATCAGTGGTTCTCAACCAGGAGTACACAGAGGTCTTCCAGGGGGTACATCTCGATATTTGTCTAGTTTTACAACAGGCTACGTTAAAAGCACTAGCTAAGTCAGTACAAACTAAGATTTCATACAGACAATGACTTGTTTATACTGCTCTATATCCTATACACTGAAATGTAAGTACAATATTTATATTCCAATTGATTTATTTTGTAATTATATGATAAAAATGAGAAAGTAAGCCAGTTTTCAGTAATAGTGTGCTGTGACACTTCTGTTTTTTATGTCTGATTTTGTAAGCAGGTAGTTTAAGTGAGGTGAAATTTGGGGTACACAAGACAAATCAGACCCCTGAAAGGGGTATAGTAGTCTGGAAAGGTTGAAAGCCACTGGTGCAAATAACCAACTGGTAAATACCAGGCCAAATTATAACAGTATATTTGGAAGTGTTATAGGGCCACCCCATCCGGAGCACCCTCCTGCAGCAGGCTACAGCATGACAGACACGCCCGCTGCAGTTTTCCCATCTTCTCAGAGTTGCCAGAATTAGTGCACAGAATCTCCCCAAGTATAAGGACAGCCCTCACAGGGTTTATTTACTACAAAAGTCACATGCATGTAAATCAAAACACAAGTCCCACAACCATAGTCCAAATTTCCCTCAGCATAGTCCAAATACATGCACCATACAGCCCCGGCATCTCTCACCGTACCCTAGCTCTCCTGTCCTTGTATCAGGACAGCCACCTAGGATTGCCAACTTTGGTTGGATGAATTCCTGGAGGTTTCATCACATGACATCATCTTTAATTAAAGATTAATCTTTAATTCCTGGGGACTCCAGGCTAATCCTGGAGGGTTGACAGACATCCCAAGCCTTCCAACTGCAGTACAACCCCACTCTTCCCAGCAGGAACCCCCACAGCCTCTGCTGGAAGCATCACTGCCAGGGGAGTCCTTTACTCCCCCAGTTCTCTCTCTCAGTTCCTCTGGGTCCAGCTCTCTAGCCCATGGTGATGTCAGCAGGTAAACTCTGCTGCTCCCCTGCCTTCAACCTTCTCCCATCCCTTGGCTCCAGCTCTCCAGCTTAGAACCAGCAAGCAAAGGGAACTGCTACTGCTCATCCGGTCTTCGGCCCTCTGGCCTGGTCAGGGATGCCAGCCAGCAAACTCCCCTTGCATCTCTACTGCCTTCAATTCCTCCCTCTTCCCAGGGAGGGCCTGCCAAGTACTCTCTGCAGCTTTCCCCAGAGACCTGACCTACTCTACTCTAACTGGGACTCTCTTCCTCACTGGTCTCTCCTTGACCTTTTATAGGCCCTAGGTGCTGCACCACTCTCTTAATTGGCCACATGGATGGACATGCATTGTTACAGGGAAGCTGTACCTACTTCATTTACTGGGGCCAGCCACCCTGTGACAGGAAGTCAATGGGACTGTAAGTCAGTACAGTGTAGCCTCTGTGGACATAAATATGAATGTACAATAGACTGAGATGCATGATAGAACTATTACATCAGTCTTTTCTGTTTCATTTTTCAAGCTAGCAGATTACATTAAGTGCCAGATCCTGCAAGGCCTCAGAGCAGAACTCGGGATCTAAGGAACATTATCAACTATCAGAAATAGGGGCCTTTATTTTTCCTATTGCACCGTTTGAATGGACTGCAAATAATTTTCAAATGTATTCTAAATGAAAAGAACAAGGCTTCCTTTAGTGATCTCTCTAACTGCCTAAGACAACATATTCAATAGTATATCATATCCATCAGTTTAAAAAAAAAACAGTTTTTCTATTTTTATGACATAAGATAAGTGAAATCTAGGGAACTTAATACTTCTAATGTCTTTTATGATACTGTACTGTCCAGTTTGCATGTCTGCTCAAATAAATATGTAAATTATAGACACAAGACAAACTAAAAACCTATTCCACAGTTCTTAATGTGTAGAAGCTTAACAATTAAGAGGAGGTACAAAGCCAAGCTATTATCAAGGCACCTTCTTGCCACCCAGGTGACAGTGACACCTCTGTACAAGCCAGACAGGAATATTTAAGAGTAAAAACTAAAATAAAATAAAGTTAAAGATCTAACAAAGTGATTGCACACAAGGAAATGTAGACTTAAAGTCACCCTTCCATAGTTACTTATGTATTTCAGGAACCTTAGAACAGTGGGCTATTTTGCTCTAATTGGCTTAATTTTGGGTGTAGTATTTCAGTGATGACTGAGGCCAGCTTTTAGAATAATTTATTTATTAGCTAAAAGCAATAAATAACTTCTAAAGCAAACATATTACTGGTGCTGCTATGATCTAGCCTGGCTCCATTCCTTGTCCTAGTCTCAGCAACTGGTTCCTGTCTCTGAGTCAGTCAGCAGGAAGTCGGGCACTGCAGTGTTCTGCTTCAAACTTCGGCTGAAACATATAACGTTTTGCAGGATGCTAGATACCTGCAATTCTTACTGTGCTCAATAGAAGTTTCAGGTGCTCAACAACAACGTAACAGGCCTAATATATGTGATAAAACCTATGACAGCAGAGCCCGTTAAACAAACTTACAGACATAATTTTGTTTTTCTGATTTCATTAGTGAAACTTAGAAATTTGATCTTATTTTGAGGTACTATTATATATTCATTTCCCCTTGTTATGGATCAGTAATACATTATATATCATTTCTATTAACTGGGCCAAAAAAGGAACATTGTATGCGATTTGTCAGATGATGTGAAATCGTTTGTTTAGAATGTGAGACAATGGATATGTGCAAAATAATATCAATGAAGATACACAGAAGACCTTAATTTCATTTTTGTAAAAGTTAAGTGGCACTTCATACTTTTTTTTTTTTTTTTTTTTTAAAGGCAGGCAGATGCCACTGGGTATATATTTGGTCCAGTAGTGAGACTGATAGTCCTTCATTCACCATTTATACAAGAGTTTGAGAGATACAATATTATACCAGATAAAGAGGCCAACATCATAAGTTTGGATGGAAAAATCCCCAGTAATGAGTAACTGGCACAGGAAGCTATGTGCAGAAGTGAACATCCCTTCTCTCCATCAACCCACCCCCACCCCTCTCCAATAGAGACAAGTTTATAGGCCTCTGAAGGGGGAAAAGTCCACAAGCCCTGACAAGTGAGAGGAATCTCACATTTCAGAGCAACAGCACGGAGGGCTAACCATTCTGAACTACTCCCTAAGTCTGCCTCCACTCCAGGCTGTAAACCTCAATACCTTAAATCTTTATAATTCAACCAAGCAGAAGACAGAAAGCAAGATGTTATATAGACATCTAAGGCCTGAAACCTAAATAAGGATAATCAAACTATAGAGAAATTTCCTTGTCACAAATGTAAGACTCCCTGATGTGGAGAAAAGTAAATAAAAAAGTGATAATCTATGTAAATTATATTTTTTCTAAAATGGTTTCATTTGCCATGGCAATCATTGAATCAAATGGCAAACATTGACACAATTTTCCTCTGAAAAATTCAATATACTATATATCTCCAGGGCATCTTCTCCTTTCAGCTGAATGATTTATATAACTTCACACCACAAAAGAAGCAACATTCCTTAAATTCTTATTGATAATTGTTCATGATTAGTTATGGATACAAACAAACATCTGTAGAAGCATAGAATGCTCCTGGTTACATACATAGATTAAGTGAAATACTAGTATTTCCCCAATATTTTGTGTCAAAAGAAATAGCTTATGGGCCTTAATTATAAGAAATCAAGTTCGATTCTCAAGATCACAACAAATATATATAATAATTATACTAAAAAACTACATTAAGGTTGCAAAGCCACAGAGTCAAAAAAGTTAGAACATGCCAGAATTAAGGTTGTCTGTGTAATGATAATAATATATTGAATAGATGTTCATTACTTGAGCACTGTTCATCCTGTGCACTGAATGAGGCAGGGGACCTGTGGGGAAAATAGCATGTGATCATGTAAATAAAGACAGCATAATAATGCATAGACAAACAGGGACTGAATTAAGATTGCACAAACAACTTTAATTCTGGCATTTCCTAACTTTTGAGTGCTTGACTTTGCAAGTTTAATAATGTCCTTTCAATGTAGTTTTGTGTATGTATAATTTCCTAGGTTTTTAGGAGCACAAACCGAAAAAACCCTAGAAATTCCATCATATGTCATCATATTGACAACCACATGATCAACAGCAGGGTTAGAACCTTTAGATCCATCACACAGATCTCCACCTCTTGAGCACACAGAGTAACCGATAGCAATAGTAAGCTGTCATCCTCTGTGTGGACCAGCACTAGAGGGGAATGAAACTCACACTTTGCCAGAGGTTTTCACAGATATTTACTGAAAGCACAGGAATGGTGAGACTCAGGAATCTTGGATTCCTTTACAGGCTCTGAAGTGGAGTGTGCTGTAGTGGGCACAGATTTGTCTGCCCATTTCATACCAAGTTGGATCCCCTTCTGCCCCATCCCTTCAATTTGTCCCTATCTCAGTCCTGTCTCTTCCCCACCCTGTGTCTTTGTCTCAGTCCCACTCTCCTTGATTATCCAGTGCCTGTAATCACTCCTCAGGCTTTTCAACAAGTCTCCTTTTCCAGCCAGTCCTAGTCTCCCCTCCAGGTTCGCTGTCTGATTACCGGTCTCTCCTCCTCTCCACACCCAGTCCAAGTCTTTTTGCCCAGCCATTCCCAGTTACCACTCCCAACTCCTTGTCAGATCTATCTATTCCCTTCCTCACCCCATTGGCTCCCAGTCTTAGTCTCCCTCCCCAGGCTCCTCATCCAATCTCAGTCTCCAGCCCCCATTCCCTTTGCCCAGTCTCCCGTCCCTGGCTCCTTACTCCTGTGTCATTGCCCAGCCAGTACAAGTTCTCCCACTGAACTCCAGGTCCTTCTCAGATCTGTTTCCCCTCCCCGTTCCCATTCCCCACCACTGGTCCCTAGTCCCAGTCTTTGTCCAGCTAGCTCCAATCTCTTCCCCTACCCCAGCTCCTTGCCCAATCACATTGTCTCCCCACCAGCCAACTGGCTCCAGCTCCCCCAAACCCATTTCCCTTATCAGTTCCCAGCCTGTCTCCATACCCAACCAGTCCCAGCCTCCCCTCCTGACTCCCCAGCTCCCAGTCTCCCTGCCTAGCCAGTGCCAGTATCTATACCCAGTTCCAGTCTTATCACACTCTTTGTCCCTTGGCCGGAGCCTCACAAACCGCCTCCTCCCTCCTCTGACTGGTCAACGATTCTAAGGAGAGAGGGAGGAGCTACTCAGTGTCCCTCATTGAGTATCTCCCTCCCTCACTGCTGGGGCTTTCCTCTTCACTACCAGCCCAATCAACTTCCCCCAGCCATTGAGGTGTGTGGATGGCATTTCTGACAATAAGGGAGCACTGAACTGCAGCAACATCTTGGCCATATCCCTTTTATCTCTGCTACTCCCACCCTGCGCAGGGCAACAAAGATGGGGTAGGGATATGATTGGGTTATGCATGTGGTATACTACATGGGAATTATCCTATGCAGGTAAACCAACTTTTCATCTGCTTTGTACCACTCAAGCAGTAAAAAGTAAGTAGAATAAGAGCCCGGATCTCCCCCAACATGTGAGCCACCTTCTCAGGTGAATCATGCTATATTTCCTCTCCCTCCATCTTAAGTTTCATAGAAATTAAATCTGCATTTCTTCAAAGGCCACCCAAATGTATCCTTGCAAGTTGTTCTTGTTACTTTTGAAATTAGGCAAGAAATACACATCCTGATTTACATAGAAGAGATCTGTGGCATATATATATTTCTTCCATGTAATTGGTTCTTTTTTAATCCTGACCTGAATGTCGATCATTCTTAATGTACAGCTTCAAATAGCCTTTGAACTAGGGTTTTTGGTTGTCGTTACTTTAAATGATGAAAAAATGCCCTCTTATTTTACAGCTTGCATCGGATGCACCAAGATGAAGAACAGTGACAACGTAGTTGTTCACCCATAACCCCAGGACATCAGGTAAACTGACAGTGTGTAATTACAAAGAGGTGATATTAAGTTAAAACATATCGCTAAAGTAGTGCTATTGCATATGCATCCCCTGTTTTTCAAGGCAGTGTTTAAAATAAAAAGCCCTCACTGAGACAGAAAAACTGCTATAGTTATATCATAGCACACTGAGTTTCAAACCTTTTAATGAAAGACATAATTCTTCTGCTGTCTGCATCATACTATATTCTCATGCAAAACACTTTAATGCATAGTGTAAATTATCTAAGACTTTCTTAGTATGTATTACATTTCTTAATCATATTGGATGTCATGTTGCAAAACAGATTGCTCGGGCTCTGTATGCTCGGAGGGTCTATATTTGAAAACTGAGGGGGGCTTTTTGTTTGTTTTTTAAATGGGCAGTATTTGTTTCTAAATGCATATGTCATCAATGAAGCAAAAACTATTTTGTCCAAAATGCTTAGCATTCTAAGTTTTTTTTATCCAAACCCCTCTGAAGCCTGGAAATGTGAATACAGCATCTGGATGATCCAGTTTCTTTGAATTTCAATATAAAAAAATATGGCCATATTTGGAGCTGAATGAGATGGAATTTATCTGAGCTAATGTTTTCAGCCACATTTATCCTTCTATTCAACAAGCTTTTGGTGCAGTCACAAAGATGGTGTTTTTGTTGTTGTTGTTCATTTTAAACAATGAATCCTATTTCAAGCAGGGCACTGCAGTTGCCAGCTTAGCAAACCACTTTGCCCAAAATAGGAGAACAGGAATTGCACATTATTAGAATGTAAATGGCTGAAATCTTCATTGGAAAGGTCTGAGCTTTGAATTATATGCCAGGTCTTATTGATGAGACCCTACAACCTGGTGATGCAACGTGCTATCTGATTTACTGACACATACGGTTGATTGGCATCATGTTGATTGGCATCATGAAAGTGCTAAATAAATCTTTTTATACATGCTGCATTCTGAATTTCATATGTGGCTTCCTAATTTTGAAAAACTCTAAGATACCAAACAATTTGGTCTCAGCACCTGATTCTCCACTGTCTTGACCTGAGGTAGTCATTTATGCCTGAGCAAAGCAAGTGTAGGATGCTACCAAATCAGAATGGCAGAGTGGCATGGCCCCAAACTGCAAGCCTTGGCCAGGTGTGGAATTTGCCCCCCACGTGTGACCCCACTGGCCTGACTGGGGCTCCCCCCCCCAAATATAGAAGTCAAACTATGCCTATGGTTTTACAGTGGTTAACCTTTCCAGACTACTGTACCTCTTTCAGGAGTCGGATTTATCTTGTGTACTCCAAGTTTCACCTCACTTAAAAACAACTGGCTTACAAAAATCAGACATAAAAATACAAAAGTGTCACAGCACACTATTACTGAAAAATGGCTTACTTTCTCATTTTTACCATATAATTATTAAAAAATCAATTGGAATATAAATAGTGTATAGTATATGGAGCAGTATAAACAAGTCATTGTCTGTATGAAATTTTAGTTTGTACTGCTAACTAGTGCTGTTTATGTAGCTTGTTGTAAAATTAGGCAAATATCTAGATGAGTTGATGTACCCCCTGGAAGACCTCTGCGTACTCCCAGGAGTATGTGTACCCCTGGTTGAGAGCCACTGGTTTACACAGATGCAAATGAGTTCATAAGGTGCAAGGCAGTGGGTAATAGAGCCCTCAGGTCTTGTGGGGATTTGGCATGGGCACCTGAGAACAGGACATACATATAAATACTAACAAAGCTCTGATCTTGTATTTAAAATTGCATTTATTGCATTAGCCATGATTTTTTATCTTTGAAGATAGCTCAGACATGCTGATTATATCAGCTCTCTAAAGACTGACTTGATTGTTGTTATATTTTTGTCTGTACTTAAGACAAATACATATAATTACAAACAATCAGCCACATTTTTAGAACAATCAGTCATATTTTCAGCCTCTCAAGATTTGGCTCAATATTATTACAAACTGTCAGTGTTCTTGAAATCGGTTACTTTGAACTATGGAAAAATGTGGTTATCTAAAAAAGTGTTGTCACCAACAATGTTCCTTGACCAATTCTCTTGGATAAATGGTTCTACAACAGCTCAGACAGTATTACTGCATGCCAAATATTATTAATCTTCATGAATATAGCTTGAAAACTTATTAATTGTAAAGCAATATGTAACTGTTAAGAATGAGCATTTATACAAAGCATGTAAAACCCAGTTTTGATAAATACAAAGCTTTAAAATTAATGTTTTATAATGAAATATAGACCAAAGTAATGAAAGTCAGAGACAACATCAAAGGTTGTGACACTTTTTTGAACACAGCACAAAAGGATCCAACAGGAGCAACTTGTATATCTTTTGGTCTTTTTGTTCATAGTCTGGATCAATCACTGGCTGATGCTTGTAGCTGTTATTCATGACCTGTCTGGTGGCGTTATGACCTTTTCTATTTTATTGTTTTATTTGATGTTTGTGGTATTTTATATAATTGATTTATGTATGCTGATATGTTTGGGAGCTTTCTGGTAATATACCACAGTGCTTGAATGTCTATAAGTAATGACACATATTGCAGTTACTGCGCCTTCTTGGCCAGGTCACCATTGTAAATAAAACTTGTTCTCGATAGACTTTTATGTGGTTAAAGATTTTGACTTCTTGAGTGATTGATTGAAAGGAAAATGTTTGCTAACAGTCTACTGAGTGAACACAAAAATAATGTATTATTTATATCACTAATCCAGAAAAAATATTTTCAGCCTTTTAAAATAATAGGATAAAATGTAGCATAAACCATCCAGCTTCTGCTTTGTTCTGCTATCTGTATTTCCCAAATTGCATGTTTCATAATGTTTTGCTTTCCTCTTACATCCAGTAAACTTCATTTTGTTTCACAAAGTTCATTATGGTACAAAGGAGGAAGTATCTCCAGTGTGGCAGATTTTATCAGAAAATATACTGGGACTGTCCTTTTATTTACTTTTTCTCCTCTCAAAACAGTATATATATATTTTTAAATCAGAGAATGCATAGAATTGGAGTGAATAATCAAGCTGCGTAAGTGGTGAAGTTCTCCTGCTAGTCAAAGGAAGTTTAAACTTCTTTTCATGATATGTGGGTTATACAAAACTATCAGAGTCAACTGATGCCTGCTATTTAATCAAGAAACATGGACCAGGCTTTACAGTAGAACCTCAGAATTACAAACTGATCAATTAACCACCCACCTCATTTGGAACTGGAAGTACACAATGAGGCAGCAGCAGAGACCAAAAAAGCAAATACAGTACGGTTCTGAGTTAAATGTAAACTGCTAAAAAATAAAGGGAAAGCAGCATTTTTCTTCTGCATAGTAAAATTTCAACACTCTATTAAGATAATGTTCAGTTGTAAACTTTTGAAATAACTTTTTTTAGAGTTACGAACATTTCAGAGTTATGAACAACCTCCATGCCTGAGGTGTTCATAACTGAGGTTCTACTGTAGTTATATAATACTGTAACATTAATTTTAGAATGTATAGATAGTGGATTTTCTGCTGTTTGTACTCTGAAACGTTCTCTGGATTTTTTTTTGCTCAGCTTCCAGAGAACCTAAGCATGATTTAGAAAATGAGCTGTTCAGCACTGTTCATACACAGTAAAGGTTCAAGGCTTTGGTAGTCTTCTCCTCCCTAGCACCCATTCATAGATTTCAGGGTCAGAAGGGACAATTGTGATAATCTAGACTAATCTCCTGTATACCACAAGCCACAGAACTGCCCCAAAATAATTCCCAGAACATCTCTTTTAGGAAAACAGTCAATCTTAATTTAAAAGTTGTCAGTGATTGAGAACCTACCATGATCCTTGGCAAGTTATTCCAATGGTTAGTTACTTTGTTAAAAATGTACACCTTATTTCCAGTCTGAATTTGTCTAGCTTCAGCTTCCAGGCATTAGATCGTGTTATATCTTTCTCTGCTTGATTGAAGACCCCATTATTAAATATGTTTCCCAGGAAGATACATGTAGACAATCAAGTCACCTCTCAACCTTCTCTTTCAGTTAAATAGATTGAGCTCCTTGAGTCTATCACTATAAGGCAGGTTTTCTAGTCATTTAATCATTCTCTTGGCTCTTCTCTGAAACCTCCCCAATTTATCAACATCCTTTTTGAATTGTGGACACCGGGGCTGGACACTGTGCCAGCAGCAGTCACACCAGTGCCAGAAACAGAAGTAAGAGAATCTCTCTACTCCCACTCAAGATTCCCCTGTTTATGTATCCAAGGATTGTATTAGCCCCTTTGGCCACAGCATTGTACTGGGAGCTCCTGTTCAGTTCAATATCTACCATGACCCCCAAATCTTTTTTGAAACCACTGCTTTCCAGTAGAGAATCCTGCATCCTGTAAGTATGGCCTACATGCTTTGTTCCTAGATGGACACATTTACATTTAGCCTTACTAAAATGTATAGTTTGCTTGCACACAGTTTACCAAGTGATCCAGATTGCTCTGGATCAGTGACCTGTCCCCTTCATTATTTACCACTCCCCTAATTTTGGGGTCATCTGTAAACTTTCAGTGACGATTTTTTCTTGCACATCGTTAATTAAAGTATTAAATAGTGTAGGGCCACGGACTGATCCCTGTGGGACCCCACTAGGAACATATCTGTTTGATGAGGATTTTCCCCTTTACAATTAGTTGGATCTTGAGTCCTATCAGTTAGCCAGTTTTTAATCTATTTACTGTGTTCCATGTTAATTTTACATCTTTCTAGTTTTTTCTAGTTTAGTTGTCATCCAGCAAGAGGCTTGCCTTATCTGTCAATCTCAGCAGTGAATTTGTCCTAAGCTTTTACTTCTTTATACTTTCCTGAGCCCTGCTAACATATATATTAAGGTTCTGGACCATGATCTTCAAATAGTCAAGACATTGGGTTTACATCAACCCCATCATATGCAGGGTTTACAGTTTGGTTCAATGGTTCTCAGCACCCCCATGATACAAATTGTTCCAGCACCCCTGATGCAGTGGGGGAGGGTAGGCGGAATAGCTCAGTGGTTTGAGCATTGGCCTGCTAAACCCAGGGTTGTGAGTTCAATCCTTGAGGGGGCCACTTAGGGATCTGGGACAAAATCAGTACTTGGTCCTGCTAGTGAAGGCAGGGGGCTGGACTCGATGACCTTTCAGGGTCCCTTCCAGTTCTAGGAGATAGGATATCTCCATATATTAATTAATCTCATCCCCAAAAATCAATACTTTCAACAGCTCACTGCTTTCCCCATAGTACTGAGCTTGGGCACTGGTTCAGAACCAATGCACAGAGAAAAGAGCTACCTACTGTATCATCTTGGGTTTTCCTCTGAGGTCTCCCATACAAGTACTGACCAGGCATGACCCTGCCTTACTTCAGAGTACTGACAAGATCCCAGTCCAAGGATTTATTGTAGGCTGCAGCACCCCCAGGCTTGAAGTAGTTTCCATCATATGCAGGGTTTACAGTTTGGTTCAATGGTTCTCAGCACCCCCACAATACAAATTGTTCCAGCACCCCTGATTGTAGGGTCATTAATCAGTGTCTACTTTTCCCCTCCCCCCACCCATGACTTAAAAATCTTAGGTTGCAGAAGCACTAGCAGAAGGAAACTTCACTGAGTGAATCACCTCAACTACCAAACAAAATTGCTGTTAATATCCTGTTTTAATAATGCATCCCATAGGGAGAGTTCTTAGCCTTAATTCAGTGCAGTGGTTGAATTTATCCCTCGTATAACCTCATTCACCTACAGAAGTGTAACATTAGTGGAGTTGCAAAAGGGATACATATGAATATGGCCAGGTATGTTTGTTAATTTCCATCTAGTTACAGCTTCCAGGATAGCAATTTTCTATAGTATAGAACAGGGGTAGGCAACCTTTCAGAAGTGGTGTGCCGAGTCTTCATTTATTCACTTTAATTTAAGATTTCGCGTGCCAGTAATACATTTTAACATTTTTAGAAGGTCTCTCTCTATAAGTCTATATTATATAACTAAACTATTGTTGTATGTAAAGTAAACAAGGTTTTCAAAATGTTTAAGAAGCTTCATTTAAAATTAAATTAAAATGCTGATCTTACGCCGCCAGCCTGCTCAGCCCACTGCCAGCCTGGGGTTCTGTTCACCTAGGCCGGCAGCAGGCTGAGCGAGGCTTACGGCCGGGATGCCGGCTGGCAAGGGGCCGGCAGCCGGGACCCCAGACCTGGGGGGCAGGTTCAGGGAAGAGAGCTGTGTGTGGGGGGGTGCAGGGCAGAAGGCTGGGTGTGGGGGGGAGTTCAGGGGTCAGGGCAGAGGGATGGGGGGTGTGGAGGTTCAGGGGTCAGGGCAGAGGGATGGGGGGTGTGGGAGTACAGGGCAGAAGGCTGGGTGTGGGGGGAGTTCAGGGGTGTGGAGGTGTAGGGCAGAAGGCTGGGGGTGTGGGGGGGGGTTCAGGGCAGAGGGCTGGGGTGCTCAGCTCGTGGGAGTGCTCCCAGCCCCCTGCCCTGAGCTGCTCATGGCAGGGGGCTGGAAGGGATATGCCCTGTTCCACCCCCTTCCCCAAGGCTCCGTCCCTACCTCTTTCTCTGCCTCCTCTACAGAGCAGCGAGCAGGCTGCCACTTGTCCCCTCCCCCCTCGCAAAAGCCATCAGCTGATCGGCGCAGGGAAGGAGAGGAGGAAGGGCAGGAAAGCACCATGCTGGGGGAAGAAGCGGGGCGGGGGAGAAGCTTGGCTGCCGCAGGACCAAGCTTCTGCCTTCTGCTCCCCCAGGGGAGAGCGGTGGGCGGGGGGGGGCTGAGTGGGGCTGGGGGCCGGGACTGTGGCAGGCAGCAGCGTGCCACTCAAAATCGGCTTGTGTGACGTGTTTGGCACACGTGCCGTAGGTTGCCGACCCCGGTATAGAGTTTGCAGTAATTAGGTGGAAAACTTAGGAAATTATTACACCTCTACCCCGATATAACATGACCCAATATAACATGAATTCGGATATAACGCGGTAAAAAAGCGCTCGGGGGGGGGCGGGGCTGTGCACTCCAGCGGATCAAAGCAAGTTCGATATAACGCGGTTTCACCTATAATGCAGTAAGATTTTTTGGCTCCCGAGGACAGCGTTATATCGGGGTAGAGGTGTACTTCTACTACTCCCTTTGTCAGGGAAAGGAAGGTGACTCAAGTTCATTTTTTCTATGAAGCTCAATAGATTTAAATAGATTCTTCTTTGGTTCCCCAAAAGTGGTAGACAAAATAGTTAAGTCTAACTGATTTTTTTGCTATACTTTGTAGCCACTTCTATGGAATATAAGGGTTAAAAAATTACATTCAGAGGCTTCCTAACTACGCTTTTATTTACTGAGCTACAACACAAAGTTAAATGGTGGAACAGGAAAGAGTCAGATATGCAACAGAAGGAAAGAGGGAGAAATAATTTTTTAAAACCCCTGGCTTTTCCACTACCTCTTCAAGTGATCTATCAGTGAGCTAGCGGGGCATTTCGAATACCTGAAGAAGCTTTATTGTATTTATCACCCATCACTCTTTATATCTTCCCTCAAGCTCTGATATAAAATTTTAAGTAGAGATAAGCCAAACTATTGTCAAAAAAATGAGGTGCTCTTCAACACTGGAAAACCTCTGGATACCTCTGGGTTGAATGAGTGTTTTGATTTTTGTGGCGGCCAACTAGTGGACAAACATAAAGCACAGTCATTGGGCTGGATCCTTACATTCCTTGCACACAAACACACATACTCTTTATGTAAGATGTGAGACTTTGCTAGATACAGTTAGGCTCCAGGGTCTTCGCTCAGGATTTTGGGGTGTACAAGAAATGGAGGATCTAGCTCTTAATTATCATCACCTCGCATCTGGTGACTGTACTCACTCTGTTTGCATTGTATACATGACCACAACTGTGATTCAAAAGGCTCTGGCAGTCCTTAGGCAGAAGCTCTAGCAGGGACTGTCCCTCTGGCCAAGCCATTAGGAGCTATGCTCAGCTCACCTTAGCTGGAAGCTACCTTTCTTTGTGCATATCTTGTTCTACCCTCACTGATTTGTTGTTTTTTTTCTCTCTCTCTCAGGTGGATGAAATCAATGAACGCATCATTCCAGGAATGGGGGGTGTAATGGTACTGGGAAGATGAATTGGCTGTGATGTCAGAATCCTGAAGTGCTCCAAAAATGGATCAGGTACTACACAACTTATCCAGAAAGACTGGCATAATGCTTCTAGAGATTATGCTTCCTGAAGTGAAGTCATAGCATTGGACAACTCTAATTGTCAGGAAGAATGATATCTAGTCCCAGAAGTACCACTTCCTTTCATTCATAGTCCATAGGCCGAACAGCAAGTTGGAAGGCTGAAAAACCCAACCATATCTCATCTAAGGAACATACAGTTTACCATACCAGATTGGACCAATTATCCATCAAGACTGGCCTTGTGTCTCGCTAGTGGCCTATGTTTGATGCTCTGAAAAAAAACAGCTGGCGAATTATGCAGTGTTCAACATGGTGGAAAGGGTGGGAGGATTACTTCATATCTCTGTGGTAATCATCACCCTGAATTATGCAGTTTGATTGCCCCATTCTAGCAAGTAAAGCTACAAATGTTATTACTGGTCATAAAATTATGCAGCCCTTTAAAAATCCTGCTACGGTATTTAACTCTTTGACCTCCACAGTTTAACTGCTGTACAAAGTAGTATTTTAAGTTTATTTTTAAATAAAATGTAAGTGCCTGAAAACTTGGTAGGCCACCAGTGAAATTAAAGCGATACACTATACCATTAATTTTAATGACAGCTTAACAAGTTTTCAGAAGTTTACTTTATTCAAAAATATTTAACAAACTACTAACTAAAGCTGAAATTAATTTGTCAATGGCAAGCCATACTTTTGGTTTTACTCAGATTTGCTTACCACTAAAGACTATTTGCTCCCAAAAAAGGCTGCATTTCTCTTCCTTGGATTTGCAAAAGTCTCTCACACACAAGACTGAGGCATCTAGCTAGGACCAGAAAGAGCGTGCAGTACGCCATGCAGGCTCTCCAAACCACTCTGACTATGTACCTCCATGCTAACTTGCAGTACCTTTGATATGCTTGTTACTAAGCCTATCCAGTTCAAATAATCAGCATTGTGCAATTACCAGTGATAGTTTTGGGATACGAACAAGTGTCCACTGAATACAGCAATGAGGCAATCAAATTCACTTCATGTACATGACCACTGAACCCAGCACTCACTGTTAATGCTTTAATTTTCTCCCACAAAGCTTTTCTGAAAATTGTTTAAATAAGCTTCCTTTACAGAAAGAGAAAGCATGATGGGAGAAGGAATAACATCTTTAATTAGAAAAATTCAAATCAGCTCTTAATTTAATTCAGCATACCAGCAGCCATGATTAGATCTGCATCATGATATATCTCCAATACAATCAATTTTCATAAATGCAAACTTTCCTGAATATGGTTCTGATGTATCCTGACATTTTAAAATATGTCCTATTGTCCTTTTCTGTGCAGCAGACCAAGCACAGAGTGTTCAGTCCTATATCACTGTCACAGTGGTATTAGACCAGATGGCTGCTTCCTTGCAGAATCAAGAATTAGAGATAATTTATGCTGTTCACTGTTATTAAAATGTAGAAATATAAGGAGTCTGTAGCATCCATACATGAAAAGCAGCTCAGATCCATCAGTAATACACTGGTGAAAAGGCTCTTTATACTGCTACCACACTCTTCAGAGTAAAGTTTCATTCCATGAAGCGGTGGGCATCTGTTTAGGCCAGCTGACTGCTTCTTTTGCACATGACATGTTGGAGGGCTAAACTGATCTAAGGTACAGGCTTACTTTGTTGGGGAAACATATTAAATTATTCAGTGAAAAATCTGAGAGCCCCTTTGTTTTTTATTTTCTTGGAAAACAATTGTATGAACATTCCTCTTAATATTTGTGGGGGATGGTTGTTTGTGTTCATGAAGAGTTAAAAATTGAAGTTCTATTTATCCACAGGCTTGCTAAACAGTCCTGAAGAAACTTCTCTATGATATGATATATCCAAAGACTTAGAAAATACTTCTTAGGTTGAGAGCTACAGAATTCACTCTATGGTTGAAATCCTGACCCCACTGAAGTCAGAGAGTTTTTTCCCATTGAATTCAATGGGAGGGGTGAGGTCAAGATTTCACTCTGAACTGATTCACTCTTCAGCATGGACTGTCATCTGCCTAAATAATGTCTGTGGTATTTTTGAAGATAAAGAGATCCATAGCAACTCAGCAGTATGCTGAGACCACAAAACTCATTTCAGTTAGGAATCTCAATGTCTGTATTCCAAAGTTTAAAAGTCTTAATTGTTTTTATAATAAATATCATTAACAAGGTTGAGGGTTTGTTGTTGAAGGAAATACAACGTATTCAAGAATAAAAATAAACCATCAATAATTCTTCAATGTCATAGGATCATAGAAATTAGAGACACAAAAGACCTTTTAGGTGAACTTGTCCATCCTGCTACCAGTAAAACATTATTCACTGCCGTATATTTCCTAGTACTTTGTACAATCTAGTTTCAAAGTGTTCTAAGCTCTGGAGGGAGAAAATCTTAGTAACATTATCTCACCCCATTATTCTTAACTGGCTAGCAGATTATTTGCAAATATGGAGAAAATACAGTGGCAGAAATGGGGTAACTACAATTACACATACAAAAAGTAAAAGAATATCAGTATACAATTTACCCAGTGGGAAAGGACAAGAAAATGGTAAAGATAGTGTACAGCTAGTATAGTTAATCAGTTTCTTTTTCCAATGCAGGAAGTTTATCAGAGCACTCTCCCTACATGATTTCAGGTTTATACTCAGATGAATGACAATAACTCTCCCATCAATATCTAGGAATATTACAAGTCAATGGGGAAAATTTTATCGGCTGCTGCAGTTCATTGAGATTTAATTGATACGACATAGTTACTCCACATGAACCTAGGAAAGTATATCATTGAGTAAAATGATTTAATTCACTTTAAGCTTATTTTAAATTACGCCAGGAAACATTAAGGGCAGATTTGTTTCCAATTCTTCCTGAGCATAATTTGTACTTATGGCACACAATGTAGGTACTCTGACATTGAATGACTGACTAGCACCTTATGAAAGTCATTACTTATGTATCAAGACCAATATTTGTAACATAATGTGTTCTTAAACTGATCAGGACAGCAGGAGGCAGGTAAGTGGATCACTTATCTTTATTTTGTAATTTAACCTATGCTGTGACAAGGCACCAAAAATTAGATAATTTATCATTTCCACTCAGCCCTGCATACTTTGAAGTAATCTTATAAGTGTTTAGTAATATTATAAAGTAAAGGGATTTTTGCTGCCAAATAAAATGGAAAATGAAAGGTTGTTTTAGAAGCAGAGCATAATGAATTCCTGGCTGGATGTTGAGACCACATCATGAAAGACCTCTTTCATTTTAGATTCCTGTCCAGTATTGTTGATGCCTGGATTTCTCCTGATTCCCTCTCTGTGCCTACTAGTAATTTTATTAAAAAGTCCATCAGCATGGAAGATAGTTGTTATGCAGGAGCAGTAACTCTCATAATGTGAGATGGCATTTCTTTCCAGCTCTTGCTGCTCCGCTGGGTCTAATAGCAACCTGGAGCTCAATTTCCTCCTCAAGAACATTGCATTTCATGAGGAATGTCAATTATTAAAATGCAGTGTCCCGTGTCTTACTTTTCACTAGATGAATTCATTTGCAAAACTTGCTAATTTATGCAAATGATCCTTAACCTCTAACTGCCTGGTATGTATTTCTCAGTACCTCTTTGCAGCTCAAAAGTATATGAGGGAAATAAGTGCATAAATGCTCTAACAACCAAGCAGTGATGAAATCAGTCTTATCTTGCCACTACTACAAAAACAGAGATTTAATTAAAAGAGAATCAAGGAGGAACTATCTGATACCTATACCTACTGTCATGTCTCAGTAGAGTTAGGCCACACTGCCTGTATCCTGATATATAATCTGCAGAGTCATCCAACCCTGGTGAAAAATTATTTTGATTCAGTTGATCTTTAAAATATTTAACAGGATGCTTTGTATAAATAAAGATGAACTGAAACTTCAGTTCTGAGAGAAGTTGGGGGGTGGGGGGAGATCCAATTTTTTAAAAATGATTGCTGTGTATATAACAGGCCAGCCAAAACCCTGCCTCTGAACCAGCACAAACTCTGGGGTATTTGAAATTTGATTTCGGATCTAGAGCCAGGTCCAAGTTTTGGAGCATAGGCCCAACTCTGCTCATCAGTAATGATAATGAAATAGGTAACAGTGCCTTCACATAACATATATAACTTCAAGGGAAATTTTTCCATTTGGATTTTAGAAGGCACAGACACAATTGTTTTAGTGTGATTACATCTCACAAGTGAAAACTGAAAACGGCTCCCAGGTTCTGGCTGCATCAGCTACATCCCCACCAGAGGTGGCATAAAACAGTTATTGATCTACTGATGGTGCAGTTGGAGCATTGCAAGATTCTGCTGCTTCACTTCCCAGTTCAAATATTTTCCTTTTTCAGTTCATGCAAGTTTGCATGCCTGAGTATTTTGCTTGGAGTTGTAGTGAAACCACAAATAGCAAAACTTCTGACTTTTGCCTGGTTTCAAGGCCATCACTTTTCGCTTGCTTTCCACACAAAAACCTAAACATGCTCAAGCATGACTAGAGTCTTGAATCTTGTGATGAATCTACCCCAAGTTTTGGGTTCTAACAAAACCTGACACTAGCAAGTTTCCTCTGAGTTGCTTTTGTTACTGTTCAGTAGTTTCATACAGTCCAAGTACAATAAGCCAAGTTTCCTATGTCTGTCATTATGCCACAACCCCAGTGTCATTCACTGAAATCAGTAAAGAGTCTTTCACTGGTTTGTCAAGAGACCTTGGGCCAGATTATGGTCTCTTGTGACTTGCCTTTTTGGATGGAGAAGACAGGTCCTTCTGATTTATTTTTAGACTCCTCCCAACAAGGAACTTGGACTCCTCTTTCTAAGGAATCAGATGAACAGGACTCCTTTGGGTCTAGCATTGCCATTCTTCAGCTAGCTAGAGGGGTCACTGCAGTGCTCCTCAAGTTCCTGCTAGCCTGGGAATCTCTTGACCAATCTGGGATCCATGATTTTGTAATTAACAGTCTCCCCCGCCACACACACACACACCCATGATTTATTTCAGATGATCATTTGAAATTCAAGTAAGTGAGAGTCAAAAATACAGTCTTTCAACCTACTGCTCAATCTCTTTCACAGAGGACATAGCTTACAGAACAATGTCGCTTTAAATCTACCTCAGAAGATGGTCCTTCTGGCCCACAGTATGCCAAAATGACTTGATGATTTATTTCTGTGGAGCTTGGCAGGCCGTAGTCCAGATTGTGGCTGAAGCTGAATTTTATGAGCATTTCCCCTTGTGAGTAGATTTAAAAATATTTAAGAAAAATAAGGTCTTTCGAGAGTTTGGCACAAGTTTCAAGCAAATATCAGGAAGAAGAATGACTGGGAGAAAAGTTTTAAGGCAGTACGTAAATATTAACCTATTGGTATTATTGTGTTCAGAAGCTTGAGGTTTTTTCCCTGTGATCGTTAAAAAGCGGAAGTTTTCATTTTAGCAAAGAATAACATTTTGAATGGAATGTTTTAGCCATATATAACTTGGCAATTCATACAGTGAACTGGTATTTTTTGCACAAAGATAAATGTCTCATTGTCATTCCAGAGGATATAAGCAGCAGCATGGTGTTGCAGTCATGTAAGAAAGCAATTTTCTGTCCTGTTCTATTGATTTATAGTATTTTAGTAATCCTGTGACTGATAAAACGTCGATGCTACGGAAAAGAGACCCATGTGATCTAGCGGCAGCAGAAAAGAGCTGGGCATTAGGCTGATCAAGGGTGAACCTGTGCTACTAATTTAACCTTGTTTCTCAGGCCCCATCCACACTAGACCAATAACTGAACTTAAATATGTTTTCTCAGTTCGATTAAACACTTTTCCAGTTAAAACATTTTCTAACATGATTCATCTGCTCAATATGGACAGAGTAAAACTGTTCTAATCCAAACACTGGAATGTGGCTGTTAAAGAACAGCTATGCCAAGGAGTAAGGAAATGTGCTGAGGTGCACAGCACCAGTGGCAAATGCCAAAGGTATGATTCCTACTAAGGACAAAGGCAAGCAGAATGCTTTCAGAGTGCTGGGAGTGACAGACTGAGGCAGCAACTGCTACACCTTTTAAAAGGGTATTGTGCACACTCCTGGCAGTGATGGACTCTAGTTGCTAACCAGTGGGTACAGGAAAGGCCATGCCCTTTCCCTTGCTATGTCCCCTTTGGGATGTCTAGCACTTCTGATGGCACTTACATTCCCTCCCCCTCCCCAATCCCTTATGCTCAGTATCAAGATTCTGACTGTCCCCTGGGCAGGTATTTAAGAGAGGAACAGTTTCTGTCTCCTTCCCCCTGTTGAGCACTGACACATAAGGGTGTCTGGCTCTGTACCTAGACTAGAACATGTCGGGGGGGGGGGGTTAAAACATGGTTTAGCCCTGTCACTGGCTGGCCAAATTGTGTTAGAAACCAAATAGGTTGAAACTTTGTTCAAGATTGTTCCTCAATTTGGTATGAAGCCTGATGTATGTGGGTCCTAAGTCAACCAAAATAGGAACTGGATAAAGAGCAAGATGACTTCATTGAAAAGCAAGTGCTGAAACTGAGCTGAGGTGAGCTTCCCAGACTAAACCCTGAAAAAAACTCTCTTGAAAGTTTCCCAGTCTAGACAATAATCAGCAGAAAATTCACCTTTCTTGTTTAATTAGCAGACTTGTGGCCTCCTCCTGATTGTCAAATCATTTGGGGGAGGTGAACATTGCTGAAAACACAATGGCACACCAGGCTGTTCTCCATCTTAACAGGGAGACAATTCCTCACACTCTAAACTGAACTACGGATGCAAAGGTGTCTAGGAAGGAAAGGTATGTTCAGATCAGCCCTCTAATCCAGTCTTCTGAAGATGTGAATTGGAGTTTTGCATGCCTGAATGAGGGCAGAATTTTATCCCAAAAGATAGCCACAGAAACAACAGGCTTGATTCTCTCTTACTCAGATATTATCAGGAGGAACTCCACTGAAATCAAAGTAAGAGAAATCAGGCCCAGTATGTCCACCAATGTCACCAGAGCCAACAGTAAAGACATTCACAAAGTGAGCCGTTGGAGCAACCCATATGCCATGACTACTAGGGAAAAAAAATACTTTCTAGACCATGGTCCTGCAGCTACAGGGTACTTGAAAATGAAAGATGACACACCAGCACCAAATCTGCCCCAATTCAAATCAATGCTCTTTTCAAAACAGAAAATATGTATTTGTAGATTGAAACAATTTCAGATCATTGAAAATGACTCATTCATGGTTAAAAATGACCAATCAAGATGTAATCAAGTGGTGATGCTGCTAATCAAATAGATAATGATTTAAAAAACAAGAGGAAGTTGCAGATGATCTTTCATATAGTAAATTACATGGGACTTGAAACGATGTAAATTCAGACCTCACTATTTTATTCCACTCTGTTATATTGAATCTACTGTTCTACTTAACTCAATTTTGTGTTTTTAGTGGTCTGTCAAAAGCTCAGTCAGGGCCCACTTTATTTATATTTTTAATTAGTCTAATACGCTCACCTACAACTTTCCATTGTTGCTTTTTATTTGAATTTTATAATTAACTGTGAAAATTCCTACATGCTGGTCATATTTTTTGCATGGTGTCTGTGTGCCTTTGTAATGTTGAGGCTGCAATGAGATGTATTAGAGACAGAAAAAATGTATTTTGCCTTATGAAAGGGTTCATCTAAATAATACTCTGCAATCTTCTGGAGAATTGGTGGAGTTTTGTCACGTATCATCCACTTAATTCTTTTATTCTAAGATGCAAGAATGTGAGAGCTGTCATTAAGGGACTCTTTCATACATTAAGTACATACTCGAAATGGTAGAAGTAATGTTCATGAAAAGTGGCAAATTAAGTCTCTAAGACTAACCATCTTATTTGTCCACAGGACAAATATAACATGGACAGCAACAGTTTAGACTTCCCTCAGACGAATACCGCCTGCCTCAGTCCTGACTTGGACTGATCACCTCTAGGGGTGACATTGGAGGTAGTTCACTAGCCGTATTGATTCAATCCCTGGCCTCCCTGCTCGGAGTCCTCCTGAGTGCTGCAGTCTTTAAAATACAAAGTGGTGGGGGAAGTTCCTTTCCCCTTCTTCCCCATTGTGCACCCTAAATGCTTATCCTACCTACAAAGTGCAGCCCCTATATATTTTGGGGGACCAATACATTTTTCACAAAAGCTCACTGATCCAAGCATCCAGATACTAAGGAGATGAACACAGTAGAAATGTCTAGGTAGATAAGAGATTCTCTGGCTATCCAAGCAGACACTGTATTAAAACTGTGTCGTCCAGTATACTGTATCTTCATATTAAACAGTATATGGAAAAGAAAAGGGATATTGTGCTCTATAGTTAATGTAACAGACAGCACCCTATTTGGCTAAGGCATTCTCATTAGAGTAGAGAAAGACTAGATTGTGTTATGGTAGTAGGGACTGATTCAGTTAGAAAAGACAAATACAGCAGTTTTGAGTGGATTCTAACAACAAGCATAGTACACAGGGAACACCACTCTGGATTCTAAGATTCAACTGTCCTACAGTGCATCAGCTAGAGCTGGCTGAATAACAGAAACATTTCTATTCATTTGAATTTTCAGATGAATTTGCTTTACCCCTATTTACACCTCAGTTTGTGTTCATATTCCACTCCGAACTAGCAAGCATGCTTACCTGCAGAAATTGTCAAGGAAATGGTACATGCTAAGAAATTTAATGTTGGACTCCTATACAGAAGTAGTCTCACCAGATCCCTGCGTCTGTGAGTGTAAGTCATAGAATCAGGTAACAAAAATACCACATGCCCCTGTGTGTCCAAGAAAAAAAGCTAACCAATGCATCTAAAATTGTGAATTTCACATAGCAAATACTCAAGATGACCTGCTTGCAAACAAACAATCTACCGATGAAGAAAATCACAGAAGTAATTTGGCAAAAAGATTCAATTAGTAAATACATTTGAAAACAAATCACAAGATAGTTTCAGACAATTCGTAAACAGAAAGCAGGCTAACTTCATGGAATACATTATTGGTTCAGATCTAGAAACAGCATACCATTTTACAAATAAGAATGCCCTTCTTACTCTTATAGCATATGTTTCTCACTGCCAGGGCACCTAAAACATAATGGTCCTAATCCTGAAATGTTTGGATTTTTCACCCACCATGTATCTCCTCCTATGCTTCTATACTGCTGTTTAAATTTGTAGCCATTGCTTTCTTTATAGCAATGAGAACAATGCTTCATGATGCTCTCTTACTATTCAATGCTGTATGGCAGTTGCTTTGCTTTAGGCCCTAGCTCTTACCTACATCTGTGCTTACTGGAGTGAGACTTTAATTTGCTACACCATGCCAGAGTATTAATAGACAATTATTTATTGCAAATCTGAACCATTTATACTGTTTACTGGCTGACACAATGTAAAATTTTGATCCAAATGTTAATGTGTCCATGACATTGCATAATTCTGTTCCATGCCAACGTTTTTTCTCTTCTAAATGAATCAAACTTGCAGTATGAGGAAATAGAGTTTTTAAATGGATGACTGATTTACAGTCTCAAACTTAAAACTGCTTATTTGTACAACTAAGAGTGAATTGACCAATTAAAATAAAGCATATTAGAAAAATATAGGATTTTACTGGGAGCAAAATTACTGTATAGGAAGAAAATGGAAATAACTTGCAAAGTACTTAAAGGGTAACTGAATAAATCTTACTATAGGCATTCTAGGGCAATTGTATTTTTTTTTAGCAGGTACCTTTGAGGCCAAGCAAACTTATAAATATTCAATTAAGTGGCGCACAGATAAAAATTACCTCTTCATAAAGAACCATATGGATAGAAAAGCACTTCCAGTTCTCCAAATGTTTTCTGAAATTATCTATACAAATGTATTCTGCAGTAGAAAAAAAAGACTTTATAGTTATGCGATTTTCATTAAAAACCCCGTAATTTTGAGTGTTTACATCTCTTTAGTCTTGGATGCCATGCTTGTAACATTCCAAGAGAAGTGGATTCTTCTTTAATGGACACTTGCATGAATTTTCAAAATAGAAAAGTGTGTTTGAGCAAAACTCGTTTTTCTAGAGATCTTGCCTTTCAGGCATTTTATATTGATCCATTCTCTTCTGTTAATTTTTTCTAGCTTTACCAGCAGAGAAATTGTTAAGCTAGAAGTACCATAATACAGTTCCAAGTCTTACAGAATGATAGTCAAATAGTAATATTCAAAGTCAGTCTTCAACCCATTAGTACAAGTAATCCAAAATTAAGACTTATGGTATTGAAGCTTATGTGGGCATGGTTCCTTTGAATGCCTATACCAGATATGATAAAAAGTCATTTAGGATAAGAGTTTCAGCTGTAAAACTGACCTAAAATTAACCAAGACCATTTCATTTACTCTAGAAAAATGCCCTTACTAACCTAGCTAAAAACTTGATTGTGCAAACAACAAGACTGACCTATTTGTCCATTTTTCTCTGTTTCCCCCAAAGTTGCACTGGCCAACTCCATGGTGAAACCCCAGAAGGTATTGTTCTGTCATATCATGCATACCAATCAAATACTTTTCAGGTATGAAACCAGCACACTGAGTTAGAATGAGTGGCATTTTTTTTAATTATATGGCATAGTTATGTAGTAGGCTCCAGCTGTGCTACCCTGAGAGCAGTGATACCAGAGAAAGATGCATTCCGGGGCATCACAGCAGAGTGAAACCAGCTGGTGCAGCTTCATGAACTACATAAAAAGAGGAAAGAGGCATTCAGCATATAGGTCTGAAGTACATGAAAAAAATCAATGAAAGTAGGAGCATGCCCTTTAATTGCAAGTCATTTTTAATTGCTGCATTCATAATTTTTGTGGACATACATCAGCCTGAAGGTAGGATATACAGTGGTTTACTTTGTTTTTACTTAATATTAAAGAAGAAGAAAAATGAGATCCTATGGGTTTTATGGCTTTTTCAAACTAAATATCATTCAGTGGTGGCTATAAGTTAGATTCTAGGCAAGGTATTGTAAGTAGCCTTTTTAGTTACATGCGAGCATATTCATTTAGAGAGACAAAGTTGACTGAGGTATTACCTTTTATTGGACCAATTTCTGTTGGTGAGAGAGACAAGCTTTCAAGCCACACAGACCTGAAGAAGAGCTCCGTGTGGCTTGAAAGCTTGTCTCTTTCACCAACAGAAGTTGGTCCAATAAAAGATATTACCTCACCCACCTCTTTTCTCTACTATCCTGGGACTGACATGGCTACAACTACACTGAATACAACTTATTCATTTAGGACACTTTTGAAAGTACCCCTCAGGACTCTGTGGGAAGTACTAGGTTGTTCAATCTGCCGCTGCTTTCTGGGAGCCCCCTAGTTGAGTATGTATAGCAATGACCCTTTCAAGGCCTATTACTTTATTGGCCTTGGCACTGGAGCAAATTTCCCTGACAAATTCTTCACATAGAAGGGCTATCCCATTATGAAATTAAGAGGTGAATGGCAAGTAGAACTGAGATTTGGGTGCATCTATTTCACTTTGAGTTTTCCCCCTTCATTCTGAGTGAAACACTGATACAGCTGATCCAACAGCAGCTCTGCCCACAATCCTTTATGATTAAGCAACTTTTCTGTATTCTTAACATTCATGTGCACTGGAAGAACTCCTTTTGAGCCATTAGGGTATATGCTGTCAGTGTATATTAGCAACAGTATGATTTTTTTTTTTATTATTTCTCCACAATACAGAATATGTCTAGCCATGTTTTGTTTATTATTCAGAATACTCATTGACAGCAGACACCAAAATAGCTCTTTTAGAGCCTTTATATGATAGGCAGCAAATGTGTATTAACAATAGTACACATTTCTATGTTATGGATTCATAAAATGTATGTGCATAATATGAAATCATAATCCCAAATGTGCAGTAAAAATCCTTATGAAAAATAGTTACTGCTCATCTACTACACAATGGTTGATTTTAATCTTCACTACCTCAGATGTGGGATTGATCATTATGGATTTTGTGTATAACTGGGAAAAGGGCCTACCCCATCTTATGGACTGAAATTCTATAAGTTTTATTTCAGGGGGAAAATGAACCAATTGTTTTATTACAGGAATATTCTATAAAATGTAATAGCCAAATAAGTTTATCAGTAATTTGAACACATATTACATTTAATAAGAACAGTATTTCCAAACTGAGGCCTTGTGTTCCAAGATCCAGACCAGAGCCTGAAATAAACAGGAAATGCCATCAAGTCTTACCATACAAGACACCAGAGGGGAGGGTTCGGGGGGTGAATGCTGCCTGCCATATGCACGCAAAACTCTCATCAAATTCAATGGGACCTGATCAAGAATGAGCTCAGGGTAATTTGAAAAAGAGTGGTGTGTAGCTCAAAAGTTTGTTTCTTTCAGCAACAGAAGTTGGTCTGATAAAATATTATTTCACCCATATTGTCTCCCAGGATTAAGAGAGAAATCATGCTAAGAAGCCACCCTTCAGGCTTAGAGAAAACACATGTTAGAATTCAGATGCTGCAATGGAAATTCCTCTGAAAGGCTGTACAATGGAAACCATAATATTTTCCTCACTATACAATGGCAGAAACAGGGAAGACTGTTTCAGTATCACTTTTATATCACTGCAACTGCATGCAGTACAACTATTGACTAGGTAGTTATAACTCATGTGGTCATAACTAAGACTATGGTTGTCACAGCTATGATTTTTGTGGAGAAAATAGTGAGTTTTACTTTTTCTTCCCCCTTTAAAAAGGTCTTTTTCACCCTGGTGTCTACACAAGACTATGCAAGACTCTTCCAGAGAATTTGTTTACACAGCTGGATTTTTTGTGTGTATTTTTCTACAAATTAATGACAATTAATTAGCACTTTATTAATGGAAAAATAAACTTAAGAATTCTGTGCCATGACTTTTCCTTTTTTCCCCCCTTTAAACTAAATTATCACTTGCCTTTTTGATCAATGAAATAGCTAAGGCCTTAGTCTGTCTGATGGGGAAGAAAACAGACAGCCTTAATTGTAGTTAAGGCTCCAGTCCTGAACGTGATAGCATGGATACAGCAGGGCACCATGCACTATCAATTGCAGATTGAGGCCCTGGTGGATCTTTTTCCCTTTATGTAAGGAATATTTTCTTGGTATCCAAAAAGCCTCAGCATTGAATTATATGCTAAAAAATTTCCAAGCTACCAGTCTTCAAAGGCCTGTGGTTGCTTTGTTCATCCACTTTGCTCTTAGCAAAAGGATGCAAGTGTAATTATTAGGAAGCTATGTTTGACAGAATGCATGGGAGGTGGGGAATTACTCTTCAGATTGAGATCAACATTAACATTTTTATAGCATAACTCTCAAACAATCTCAAAGGGGTAAATTGCCAGGAAAATAAATATGAATCTATTTGGTCATTGGACACTACCAGTGATTTACAAGACATCAGCCAAAGGCATTTTTATGGCTATTAAGAATTCATCAGTTTGATGATAATCCAGCACTTCTGATTTCAGCTGATCTTAAAAACAGTAAAATAAACTCTTCTTACAACAATGGATAACAGTGGGAATTATCCTTTTCATTCAACCCTGTTTTATATCAAAGTAGACAGCTACATCCAGGTGCCTCTACCTACATTCGTCATTGTCTGTGAGTGCAAAACATACAGATTTCACACAACAAACTCTCTTTTTAAAAAGTGGAATTACAATGTTATAGTTTACTTAGAAGACAGTATTCTCAGACGCAGCTGTGAAATCCCATCCTCTGACTATTACCAATCATTAATTGTAACAAGGGAGGAGAAGGGGAAAAGATACATTTTTAGAAGTGATTTGGTCTAGGATTTATTTGTGCTGGTTACCTCAGCCATAACAGATTGTGCTCTGAATGATTCTGGAATCTTCTTCTTGTCAAATGCTGCAGATAATGCTGAGAGATAACTAATTCGAGCACCAAAGTGGCAGGTGAGCTGACTATCACTTACAACCCCTTCCCTGTTTGAGTAGCAGTACTTTCACTGACAAGAAAAGTAGCCCCTCACCCATCACCTTGATCAGGGCTAAATTAAGACATAGACAGTGCTGGACAGACAGTACCTCGGGCCACAGCTCCTGGAGTCATGTGATTACATCAGAATTTTTTTTAAAGAAAGTTTCTAGTCCTCATGGTTGGAAAGAAAAGTTTGAAAACACGAACTGAGTGTGATCAAAGCAGGAGTATCAGCCTGGAACAATATGAGAAGTATGAACTCATCTTAGTGGGGTATTAGCTCCAAGACCGCTGTTCTGGGCATCCTGCCAAAGCCTCTCCATATGTATCAAGAAGTGCAGTGGGCCTAGCCCACCTACCCAAGCAGATATATCCCAGATGCTGGGCTAAGTACTTGAGATTCCATGATGCCACCTCTGCCTCAAAGGGGATCCTCCTGCTGCTGCACCTGGGTGAGAGAGCAGAGGTGGCCTTATGCTGCTGCCACTGCCACTTGAAGTGGAGGCAGAGCCACAGGGGGCCATGTTACAGTGTGCCTACATCAGATTGCCATCATCTTGCCCTGACCTTGCCTGGAGAAAAAGTTCAGGTGAAAGGGATGCAATGAAAGTGTGATTTAAATGTTTTGTTAAAAAGAGGCTAGTGGAAGAAGAGTAGCTCATTTTTTAACATGCATGCTGCGGTGACAGGAAAAATAGGATCTATTTCTCTCAAGGCCACAGGCTTGGTCCTGCATACTTGCATAGTCAACAATCCCACTCGCCTCAGTGGAAGTTTTAGGGTACACAAGGAATGTAGGATTGGACCCTGAAGGGTAGTAGCTATTTTTTGTTCTAGAGACTCTGGTTACACACCTAAGAAACATTGAGGCAAGTTCTGTGGTCATTACTCAAGGCTTCAATAGGATTTGTCCAAAGTTGGAACTGGAGGTGTTTTATATGATGCATACACCATTTCTTGCATCTGAAGAAGTGAGGTTCTTACCCACGAAAGCTTATGCTCCCAATACTTCTGTTAGTCTTAAAGGTGCCACAGGACCCTCTGTTGCTTTTTACCATTTCATAGCAACTTTTGGAGAGGGGGGCATCTCTCTTCTACAAGAGAAAGCTGCTGTCATGGGGCAAATTCTGTACTGCCTTGCAGCTGTGCTGAAGTCAATTGGATTTACAGCAAGACAGAATCTGGCTCTTTGAATTCTGCCGGATGTAAGTTTCAAATCCATAAAGGAGTCAGAGTTAGGGATGCAGGGCTTTCAATTCACACATGAAAATCGGGAGCAATTACATTAAGCACCTAATCTGTAGGCACAATCGGGTAGACAGACATCTAAATGACAATAACCATGGGCTCAAAATTGCAGGCAAAAAAAGGGAAGTTATATGGGGGGCAGGAGGGGGAGAAAGAGCCAGGCTACTAAAATACATGACCATGACCCAAAGGGGGAAAGAGAGAGATCATAAAAAAAAAAAAAAAAAAAAGCAGAGAAGAAGGAAAATGCTGGAAATAGATGAAGTTTTTCATGTTCAAGTTCAACCCTTTTTATATCAATGATTTACAATGATAAACAATAAGATAGCACCATGTATGTTAGGGATGGAGTAAATTTGGGCCTAAAATAGCAATGAACCTTGTAATGAGGTACAGTTGAGAGGTATATTGCTTCCTTTAAATATTAAGCTATTTCAGTGAGGTACCTTTTTTCAAGATGATACAATATTTTGTGCTCATTTTAATAGAAATAATAAAAATGAGATACTAAAGAGACATCCGTACTTGAAATAGCAAGAGTAGAATTTAGAACTACTGCTCCACAAGTTAACAGAAGAAAATGCTATGCCGGCATGGCGCTGTACCTGAATATTAGCAATTCACTATTTATTTCAGTATGTGAAGTGGAAACTGGTGACCTGTTTTTCAAGTAATACTGATATACATGTGAACTCTGAACGTGTATAGTTAAAGATTACTTTGTTTCAGGCAACAATAAATAGCTGGCAGTAAGATCTCTCTCCACTGAAAAAATGCTATAGGGCTGAATATAGCCACTGCAGTAGCGCAGTAAAATGAGATGAGCTTAACTCTACCAGATGGTACCCTGAACAGTGCCTGAAATAAAATGGAGAATTAGGGTGCCCTAAGGTGTGCACAGGGAAGGCAATTACATGAAATAAATGGGCCTCGGGCCTACACGATGCTCAAGTATGCTACACAGGAGACAGATAGTACATCTGGTGAACAGATTTTATCACACACTGGAAAGCTATAAAGCATGCCATTGAATTTCAGATCTTGGTTTCACAATGACATTTTACCTGTGTTGGTATTCAGTGCTGTTTATTTTTAAAGGTGTTGTAATCTCAATGATGTGTTTTAAAAGCCTTCTTAACATTGTTTTCTGATGTATCCCATTTTCTGGGCAGATTGATGTAACAGTGTTTTCATGAACAAAATACAAACTAGCCTTGCTGCAGACAATGTTTTTATTTAATATATCGCATTGCTGATGTGACTTTAGTAATATGATTATACTTGTCAGCACTCCCTGTTAGGGAGGAAGCCGGTATGTTTAATGTTATCTCCACCTTCTCCATTTCATTTCAAGGTCTTTATTTGTAAACTAGCACAAAAACTCCTTTATTTAAAGCAGCCATGAAATTAGTAGAAATCTATGACAGTGAATCAGGGGTATTTTCCCTCTTTTGTTTACAGGGGAAGTTCAGCTTATTTTCTGAAAACTACTTGCTCTGCGTTGACAACCAAAACCAGCTGATAAATAAAATTCATTAACCTTATCATTAAGAGGATATATTTTTTAAAATAGGAGAAAATTTGTTTTAGTTCCCTATTCACAATATTCACTCTATTTTTGTTAATTCCCCAGACAGTTAAAAATGCCACCAAATTAAAGGAAAATGCAGGCACAGTATAAGGGGTATCTTCTTCACACTAAGAAGTACGAGCTGTGGAATAGTGTCTCAGTGGAAATGGTGAAAACCCATCCCTTGAAACATTTAAAGTTGGAAGGGACAAAGCACTAACAATATATGGTGGATACAATCGTGGACTGGCCCCCAGTGGATTGACAAGATAACCTAACTCATCATTTCCACCTGTAATATCTGAGATTCCATATACTATTATTCATATTCAGAAACTGCAATTTAATAAAGTTAAGAGTGTCACTCAGAGCTTATCTACATGTGGAAGCTTACTAGCATACACACAGGAGTATAATCATACTGGTATAATTCCCTACGTGGTCACTCTTATTCTGGACTGAGTATTGTTTCTAGAGAGACTTAACTATAGTCATGTGGATAAACTTCTCCATGTAGACAAGCTCTAAAATTCACTGTCCCAGCTTCTGGGCAGCTGGGAATCTTGCAGTGAGTTACTTCCATGTTGGAAGAAAAGCACATAGGTGCACACATAGGATACTGAATTTCCACTCTAATTTTATTGACAGACATATACACCTTGGAAGGGGGATATTGAGGACAAAAGCAAAACTGCAGCTAATAGCTCTCAAATGTAGTATCTCTTGCAGAGTTCAGGCAAGACAGCCCTGTGTTTAAGGTCTAGACAGAATTCTCAGGTTCTTCAGCTACTCCCAAACAGTCTCAAGACAACTCAACTCTTCCTCCACACATTAGAAGGTTTCATGCGAAGGTTTTTAAATGATCACACAAAGTCACCTGAAAAAATATTATGAAACTCTGACTGAAATAAATTAGCGATTGGCAAAATGACTTCCTTAAAAGAAATAACTCTGTCAAAGATAATTTGTTCTGACACAAAATACTCCAGGGACTCCAGTTTATGTTTTGCAGCAATATACAACAAAATCATGCCTTTTGACACAAAAATCATTTGAGCTTCAGAATGTTAATTTACCACTTTTTGGTGTGGGAGAAGAGGGGTTTGGGCTATGCTTGTAATAAAAAAAAAATCCTGCCACAAGCTTTTATTCCAAGGTACAAACTAAGCAAATTTTCAAGGCCACAAAAGGGTTATAAAATACAAGTGACAAGTCATTAAATATGCCAGTGTAGCTAGGCATTATTCAGTGTCCATTTAGTACTGCCAGACAGCATCTTTCAAACCTGTTTTTCAAAAGCTCTGCATGTCTGCTTTTATATACTTCACTCATCATATCTCAATGGTGCAGAATCTTAGCTATTAATGCCATATACACCTCAAAGTAAGACCATAGTAAGCCCATTACTTCTTGTCTTTCCTTTAGTGAACATGGAGAACAATTGATCACAGTCCTCTTTATAACAGCTCTTAACATATTTGAAGACTGGTATCAGGTGCCCCCTCAGTCTTCTTTTCTCAAAACTAAACATGCCCAGGATGTTTTTAACCTTTCCTCAGAGGTGAGGTTTTCTAAACCTTTTATCATTTTTGTTGCTCTCTTCTGGACTCCCTCCAATTTATTCCCATCTTTCCTAAAGTGTGGTTCCCAGAAATGGACACAATAATCCATCTGAGGCCTCACCAGTGCAGAGTGGAGCAAGATAATTACTTTCCATATCTTACATACAACACTCCTGTTAATACACTTCAGAATGATATTTGCCTTTTTTGAACTGCATCATGTTGTCTCATTCAAATTATGATCCACTATAATCCCCAGATCCTTTTCAGCAGTACTACTAGCTAGCCAGCTATGCCCCATTTTGTAGTTGTTCATTTGATTTTTCCTTCCTAACTGAAGTTCTTTGCACTTATCTTTATAAGATTTCATCTTGTTGAATTCAGACCAATTCTCCAATTTGTCAAGATCCTTTTGAATTCTAATCCTGTCCTCCCAGCTTGGTGTCATCTACAAATTTTATAAGCACACTCTCCACTCTATTATCTAAGTCATTAATGAAAATATTGATTCTTACTGGATCCAGCATTGTCCTCTGCGGGACTCAACTAGATATACCCTCTCAGTTTGACAGCGAACCACTGATAATTACTCTTTGAGTACAGTCTGTCAACCTATTGTGCACCCTTCTTATAGTAATTTCATCTAGACCGCATTTCCATAGTTTGCTTAGGACAATGGTTCCCAAACTTTAACAACCTGTGAACCCTTTTTGCTAAAATGTCAAGTCTCGCGAACCTCCTCCTAAAAATGAATATTTCCAGGGATTGTCTCCTTTATCTGAGTATAAATTATAAAAGCAGTGATCTTGGAAATATAAAATTTGTTTTTATGACATGCTTATTACACACTATTTATTATTAATTATTATTTATAATTACATTATTTTTATTACATTATGAAAACGGCAACACTCTTCCAAGATCTTACTTCCGTAGCTTGTATGACTTTGAATAAGCCTGTTACGAGACAAGGCTCCTATGTTTTATCAAGGAGTATCAGATGTGAAACAGCATGAAGGTATTTAAGAAGCTAGCTCAAAGAGTTCCTCCTACATAAGCATTCAGGTCTTGTGTAGTCCAGGCAAACAACGCACGTTACAACAAAGCTTAAACTTATTCTTCATAATAATTTTAAAAACAACACTAGCTGCCTATTTAATTTTAAAAACAGCAAAAAATATCCATCTCCCTTTCCATTTCTTATAAGGAGTCTTGAAGTTTAAATCTCCTCAGTGTGATAGATATGCTTGCTTTGATCTGCTTAGCTCTTGGAAGTCCAGGGGCTCCAGGCTGCTGACCCCGTGCTGTCCGAGGTCCCCAGGAACAGCTCTGTTCGCCATTAGGGATTTTTTTCCCCCCGAGAACCCCCTGTAACATTTCGTAAACTGTAGAGATGCATAGCTCCCGAATCGCCAGTCCACAGGCGCGGCAAACTGCTCCCATGGCTACGAGGCAGGAGTGACCTTCAATCCAGCGTTTGTGTTTGGGAAACTTATTTGGCTGATTTGATTGTACCCTCGCAGCTGGTGTTCACGCGCTCAAGAGATGGGTTCGTTATCTTATGTGCATGTATACTGCCTGGCTCTTCTATGCGCAAGAATGTAACCACTAAGAAGAGTTGTAAACAAAGTAAGGAGAGAAATAAAAACCCCAGGAAAAGTTTTCCTGGGAGGCTTTTTGCAAGAGGCTTGTAAAGCTCTCTAGCTACCACAGACCTGGCGTTCTGTTTCCTTTCCTGCGTCGTCACCACAGCTGGTGACCCCGACGTGATACCCCTCTACTCACCGGCTGGATACGCCGAGCGCGCCCGCGGCTGTTTGCCGCCCCTTATTCGTGAGTATGGGGGGGAAACTTTCCAGTGCCCAGAAGGAGCACGCAAGAGAGTTACAAGAGATTATACGACAGCGATCATGTGTCGCTGTCCCGGTCGCTCATATTGAGGACCTCCTAAGGGAAATAGATCGCCAGTGCCCCTGGTATCCAGACTGCGGGTCATTGCAGCTTTTTGATTGGATACAGATTGGGATCACCTTGTATAGTAAACCCCGTGCCCCAGTTCAGTGCCTGCTGCTCTGGCAGCGTTGTAAGGAGGCACTGGAGGGGATCGGCCCCAACAGCCCCAAGCCGGTCCCCCTTTTGCCCCCAGGTGATGGGCCACCCTCCTCCTGCCCACAGCTGACCCTCCCTGCGCCGCCGCCCGTGGCGGCGCCCCCCTGCCTACCGGTCGGGCAGGGGGGCGCTGTCGCCGCGGCGGTGCGACAAGCGCGTGAGGCCGGTCTCTTGACCGATGAGGAATCCAAGTGTGGGTTCGAGGCGTTTCCCGTCTCTTGGCGGGATAATGGAAATGGGGGGCAGATAGTGGACTGGGAGGCTCTCCCCTACTCAGTTCTGCGCGAGCTCCGCAAGGCAGTTCGTGAGACCGGGGTGCGGTCCACTTTCACCCTGGGGATCTTGGAAGGTGTGTCAAACGGTTACTTCTTGCTCCCCCAAGATTGGAAAGACATGTGTCGCATGGTGCTGTCTCCCGCGCAATACGTTGTGTGGGATAGCGAGTACCAGCGAGAGGCGCTTGCAGCAGCAGCGCAAGGTGGGGGGGCTTATCTTGCTGAGCAGTTATATGGCACAGGGCAGTTTTCGAGCATCCCCGAGCAGGCGGCGGGCACGCCCCGGGTAGCTTTTCCCATCATTGGCCAGTGTGTCCGTCGCGCGTTCCGCAGGGTCCCCGCTGCAGGCGAGTCCTCTAAGTCCTTTGCGGTTACTCGGCAGGGTGCCACCGAACCATTCCACCAGTTTATTGACCGCCTCCAAGAGGCAGTCCAGAGGCAGATTGATAACCCGCAAGCCCAGACTGAACTAATGATAAAATTGGCTTACGAAAATGCCAATGCAGACTGCCGCCGTGCCATGCAGGCAGTGGTCGGGCGCCCCGGGTATACCCTGGCAGAATTGCTGCAGGCGTGTGCTGACGTAGGCACTCAGACCCATCAGATGGCCCTGCTGGCAGCTGCCCTGCACAAGGGGCAGAAGCCTCAGGGGAACTGCTTTAACTGCCAGAAGCCCGGACATTTTTGGCGGGAGTGTCGGGCCCCTGCGGGGGGCATGTGTAAAAACAAACCCAAGCCCCGGACAGACCAGAGGCCCCGCACGCTGTGTCCGAAATGCAAAAAGGGCTACCATTGGGCTGCGCAGTGTCGCTTGGCCGGGGGTGACAGCCGGGTCTTGGCTGCTAACCGAGACAACCCCCCGGGAAACTAGTAGGCGGGCCTGCGACCAGCCCGAGACCCAAGGCCGCGCCCCTCTCCGTGCACGACGCCCCCGCCGCCACAAGGGGCAGTGCGGGGATTGACCTTGTTAATCAGGAAAATATGGATATCACTCTCCCCGGGGAGGTCCTCCTCATGCCGTCCCAGATTCAGGGCCCGCTGCCGGAGGGCATGGTGGGCCTTGTCCTACCCCGCTCGTCCGCCAGCAAGCAGGGCCTGTTTGTGGTGCCTGGGGTGGTGGATTCGGACTATGGTGGAATTATCCATGTTCAACTGTGGAGTCATCTCCCGAAACGGCTGTTTCAGGGAGATGCCTGGGCGCAACTCATACTTGTGCCCTACTCCCTTCCGGCAGGGGGAAGAAACGTTCCCCGAACCGGAGGCTTCGGGTCCACCGACCAGCGCACTATTCACCCACAAGTGGCAGCAGTTGTTAAAGACATTGGAGCACCCCAACCCAAACGCATTTACTGCCTCAACGATCAGCCGTTCGAGGGTGTTATCGACTCTGGGGCAGACATTACCGTCATTGCCGCTGCGCAGTGGCCCGCCCATTGGCCCACAGAGCAGGCTCCGGCAGTTTGGGGTGTGGGCGGGGCACAGGACTCACAACGAAGTGCCCGATGGTTGGAGGTTAGGGCGCCCCAAGGCATCCGCCGCGCCCGTATCCGGCCTATCATTCTCCCCGTCCACCTCAACCTGTGGGGCCGTGATTTATTGACACAGTTCACTGCCACCATCCATATCAATGATTAGGCATACGGCCCTCCCCCTCCGTTGGCTCACTGACGAACCCGTATGGGTTGCGCAGTGGCCGCTTCCTTTAGAAAAGCTGGAGGCCCTCCAGCACTTGGTTAATGACCAGCTGAAGGCAGGACGTTTGGAGGAGTCCACTAGCCCCTTTAATACCCCCGTGTTTGTGATTAAAAAGAAATCTGGCAAGTGGCGCCTCCTGCAGGACCTTCGCGCCATTAACAAAATTATACAGCCTATGGGTCCCCTGCAGTGTGGTACCCCTAATCCCAACCTTATTCCCTGTGATTACCGGTTATTTGTAATAGATTTAAAGGATTGTTTTTTTACCATCCCCTTGCACCCTGAGGACCGGGTGCACTTTGCCTTCACTGTTCCGGTTTTGAATCACTCCCAGCCCACTCCACGCTATTAGTGGAATGTGCTCCCTCAAGGCATGTTGAATAGCCCCACCTTGTGTCAGCATTTTGTTGCGCAGGCCCTACGGCCCTTCCGCGCAGCACACCCAGATGCCTTAATTTACCACTACATGGATGACATCCTGGTGGCTCACCCCGTCCTCCCTGATGACTGGCTGGACGAACTGCGCCACCAGCTTGCGGCGTGTGGCCTGGTTGTGGCACCGGACAAGATCCAGCGTCAGCCACCCTTTTTGTATCTTGGTCACCGCATGCTCCAGTCATATGCCCGTCCAGTTTGTCCCGAGTTGGTATTGCCCAACCCTCTTACGTTTGTACAGCTTCAACAGTTATTGGGGTCCCTTAATTGGATTTGTCCTTTTTGCCCTCTGACTACCTCCATGCTGTCCCCTCTTTTTTCTGGCCTTCGGCAGGGCCGTCTCCCCGGAGATATCATTCCCGTTTCCCAGGAACAGCGCCAAGCGGTCACCCTCATTAACCAGACCCTGGCCCAGGTGTGGGTCGACCGCCGAGAAAGGGAACAGCCCCTTTTTGCCATTTTGCTTCCCACACTCTCACAACCGACAGCTGTCCTCGCCCAGGAGGGGGCGGCAGCGCGTCTTCGTTTAATTGAATGGATTTATTTGACCCACTCCCCTCCGCATACTATTCAGACACTCCCTCAACAGGCCGCAGAGCTGATTTTTAAAGTGCGAGAACGGTCCCGTACCCTCTTGGGTTGGGACCCCGTTGCCATTATTGTCCCCATCCCGGCTAAAGACTGGGAACGCACTGTCTCTTGCAGTGCCACCCTCCAATTGTCTCTTGCTGACTATGTTGGGGAAGTTAAATATCACATTCCCCCTGACCCCCGTCTTTCATTCCTACAACAACGTTGCCTTCACCTCCGGCCGTCCTTGTCAACCGTCCCCATTAAGGATGCACTTACCCTTTTTACGGACGGCGGCCCAACACGAGGTGCGGTCAGCTGGCAGGTGCAAGGCACTTGGCAAGTCCGCTTTACCCTGCCTCAGCGCTCCCCACAGCGCGCAGAGTTGGCTGCTGTCATCCTGGCCTGCCGATGCTTCCAGGATGACCCTTTTAATTTGATTACTGACAGTCTTTATGTTACTAATGTTCTTAAGTCTCTTCCAGGTTCCTATGTGTCGCCCTCCTGTGATGACAATTTGTTGGCCCTTTTTCTTACCCTGCAACAGCTCCTTTCCTCCCGCTCTAGCCCACTGTTTGTGGCACACATTCGCAGTCACACCACACTACCGGGCCTATTAACAGAAGGCAACACGGTGGCCGACCAGGCGGTCAAATCGGTGGCCTCAATTTTTTCCTCCCCAATCGAAAGCCACGCCTTTTTTCATCAATCCGCCAAGGCCCTTGCCAAGCAGTTCACTCTCCCATTGTATCAGGCGCAGGCCATTGTTCGCCAGTGTGACCTTTGCGCTTCTCTCTCCAATAGCCCGGAGGTAGGGGTTAACCCTCGTGGAACCTCGGCCAACCAGCTCTGGCAAATGGATGTTACACATTTCCCTCCCTTTGCCCCCTGGCAGTATCTTCACGTGTGTGTAGATACCTTTTCCCATTATGTGTGGGTCACCCCCCAGAAGGGTGAGGCCTCTCGTCATGTTATTAATCACATGATTCGCGCTATGGCAATCATGGGTCACCCATCCCATCTTAAGACCGACAACGGCCCCGCCTACTGTAGCTCGGCCTTTGCCTCCTTCTGTACCACGTGGGACATTGTCCACACGTTTGGTATCCCGTATAACCCCACAGGCCAGGCCATTGTGGAACGAGCCAATCGTGCGCTCAAACAAGCCCTGGTCCGCCAAAAACAGAAAGGGGGGATTCCCGTAGGCCTTCCTCCCCGCCAGGAATGGCTGGCTGCAGTGCTTTTTACCCTGAATCATTTGAATTTGACTGACAACTACTCTGCAGCAGAATGTCATTTTCGCAGCTACCAGGCCTTGCCCCGCCCCTTTGTTAAATATCGCAAGGCCCCAGACCCTCAGTGGCATGGCCCAGTGCCCCTTATAACGTGGGGACGAGGGCATGCTGCCGTTTCTCTTCCTACAGGTCCGTTGTGGGTCCCGGCGCGTAACGTCCGCCCGTGGCACGGCGATGGCCTGGCACCAGGGACTATCGAACCCCATTCCACAGTTCAACCTACATCTGCAGGATCCCGAGCGTCCTCGCCAGCGCGCCCCGCGGGGGCCCCCGCAGCGCATAACCTGGGGACAGGTTAAAGCCCTTTCATTGCAGGCCGAGCAGCTGCGAGTGCAGCAGCAGCTAGAACCTACCGCAGAAAATTACCTTGTGACATTGTTAGCTTGCCTTAATGCTAATTCACTCCTTATTTTGTGTGTATTGGGGAGTTTCCTGTTGGCCCCTAGCTGCCAAGGCGAACCCCAGATGGAGCAGCGGCTGCAGTTTAACACCTGGGTCCACCTGGCAGAAGTATTAAATCAATCTGATTTCTGCCTGGCCGTTGCCCCGGAAATGCAAGGTCTGTTAAGTACCTGCCTTGTTCCTGTCTGTAAACCACCCAGCAACATCTGGGGTGTGAGACAGTGAAAGAAATGTGCTGTTTTAAGCTTGCTGATAATAGTTTTGTATGCAATAGCAAATTGATATGCTGAAATGCTATGCTTAAGTCATCCGCCAAGACGTTTTTCTTCCTTGGTAGGATTATATTTAGTTATAGCCACCCTTAGAGTGGATGAAGACCCTTTTATAGTATGGGGTCCTAGTTTTGATGTTTGACGTTTTACTTTGCTGCTTTGTTTAATGTATACCCAATCTAGTGGCATTGTGTATGCTACCCTGCGAGAGTGTTTTGTTTAAACACCGCATTTATAAAATAAAACAGGGGGAGAAGTAGAGATGCATAGCTCCCGAATCGCCAGTCCACAGGCGCGGCAAACTGCTCCCATGGCTACGAGGCAGGAGTGACCTTCAATCCAGCGTTTGTGTTTGGGAAACTTATTTGGCTGATTTGATTGTACCCTCGCAGCTGGTGTTCACGCGCTCAAGAGATGGGTTCGTTATCTTATGTGCATGTATACTGCCTGGCTCTTCTATGCGCAAGAATGTAACCACTAAGAAGAGTTGTAAACAAAGTAAGGAGAGAAATAAAAACCCCAGGAAAAGTTTTCCTGGGAGGCTTTTTGCAAGAGGCTTGTAAAGCTCTCTAGCTACCACAGACCTGGCGTTCTGTTTCCTTTCCTGCGTCGTCACCACAGTAAACCCCCAGGGGTTCACAAACCCCAGTTTGGGAACCACTGGCTTAGGAGAATGTCATGTGCAACTGTGTCAAAAGCCTTATTTAAAAAAAAAAATACATTATGTCTACTTCTTTCCCCTACCAACTATGCTAGTAATCTCCCTGTCAAAAAAGGAAATTAGGTTGGCTTGCCATGACTTGTTCTTGATAAATCCATTCTGGCTATTCCTTATATTATCATCCTCTAGTTGCTTACAAATTGATTGTTTAATAATTTGTTCCAGTATCTTTCTATATATAAAAGTTAGGCTGATGGGTCTATAATTCTCTGGGACCTGTTTGTTCCTCCTTTTAAAGATAGGTATATTTACTCTTCTCCAGTTCTCTGGGACCTCACCTGTCCTCCATAACTTCTTGAAGATAATTGCTAACTGTTCTGAGATTGCTTCACCTACTTCCTCAAGTACTGTACGATGAATTTCATCAGGCTCTGCCAACATAAATACATCTAACTTAATATTAATTGTGTTGAGTGTCTGGTGACCATTAACCTTTTTAATGAAGACTGAAGCAAATAGGCATTAAACATCTGCTATCTTGATCTCATCAGTTATTAGCTCTCCTTCCGCCCTAATTAGAGGACCTACACTTTTCTTTGTATTTCTCTTCTTCTTAATGTATTTAAAGAACCTCTTATCTTCTTTATGTCCCTTGCTAGGTGTGCAGGCATTTTTGTCCCTTAGCCTTTCTGATTTTGGCCCTACATGCTTGTGCTATTCTTTTGTACTCCTCCATAGCAATTCATCCATGTTTCCGCTTTTTGTAGTCTTCATTTTTGATTTTGAGATCATTAAAAACTCCTGATGGAACCAACGAAGAGCCTCTCCAACTGAAATGTGTCTGTTATTTTTCCACATTCTGTATCTGCTGAGTCAGAATGACCTTTATTTGAGATTAACAGCACAACAAATCATGAAAGCACAAGAATAAGGTCTCAGTGAGAGAGCACACTGCATGTCTCCTCTATAACAAGCAGCAGCAAACAGCTTGGCTGCTGACTGTGCTGCAGAAAGGCACTCATCTATGCACTGAAAGAGAGCCAGATCCTCATCTGATAGAAATAAGAGTAACTTCACCGAAGTCAATGGAGCTACACCAGTTGACACAAACACACAAGGCCCTTTCAATGGAAATTGTGCTTCTAAAATCACTAACACACATATCCTCAAAGACATTTAGGCACCTATTTTCCATGGTTTTCAGTGGAAGTTAAAGCCTAAATACATTCTGAGGATCTGGGCCTTAGGTGCGATTTAAAAATTTAACTTTCAGTACACACACTGTTCCTTGCTTCTTTGATATTAGTTACAAGTTTCTAACAGGCCATCTTTTTCATGGTAGGAGGAGCCTACTTTCCTTCAGTCCAAGGCAAAGTAGTGCAATCAGTTTTGGAATATGGAGAAAACTAAATTGGCATCATTACTGCCAACTCCAAGCATTCTACCATCATGAGTTAGACCACACACACACAAAAAGTCATGCCACACACACGAGATTGACTTAAAATACAACACTTCAAAAAAATGTTTATCTGATTTGAGCCCTTAAGGGACACTTGGGCGGCTTTTCCAAACTTTTCTCCATGACCATTAGGGCTAGAAATTGACTTTATTTCAAAATCAAAGCTTAAATGCTCATTGATTCACATGCCTTCAGGATCTGGAGCTTGAAGACAACCCCCAAATATCATGAGACTGGTGATAAAAACAGGAGAGCTGGCGACCCTGAAAAGACTGCAATGGACACTCGTCATAACCCCAGACAAAGCGTTATTCTTCTATATGGGCCTCATTCCAATGCAAATACACACTTTAAAAAACCCAAACAGGACAAAATTCACCTCTAGCCTATCCCACGAGGAGCAGGGCAAAACTCCTGACCGTAACTTTAGGATTGTCTCAACTAATTTAGCCTCTTTTATCTCTGGTCTTGGAATGTCAATAAACAGATCATTTCCTCAAATGTATTTGTTATTCATTCTCTCTCCCCTCTACACACACTTTTAAAAAATTCTGCAAATCATGAACAGTCACTGCAAGAATTCAGGGCTTGTTAGTTAAGCTGTGTTGCTTAGTCATAATTGGTCAGAAAAGTCGCATTACGTTTTTTTCTGTTCCTTCAATGGATGACTAGAGAAGCACTTTTGCATTTTAATTTGACACACGAATCATCATCAGATTCTACAACTTTGCAATTAACACTCCATGAACATTTGGGCCTGTGTGATTCAATCACTCAAATGTTCATGAAAAACAAGTGCAAAGGGGAATGCACATGATCAACAAATGTATATAAAAATCTGCAAATATTTGCAGATTTTTTTCACCCAGCTCTAGTTTACATCTCTCAGAAATTCTTTGTTCTGAGTACATCTTAATTTACTCAGTGCATTTTCAATGTTTGATTTTAAAGGAAATTACAGTTCATTCAACAGAAGAGAGTTAGAATTTTGAAAAGATTCACCACCAGAAGAGCTAAAAATAAAAATAGTACTTCACTAAGTATACAGGCAGAGTTCTCATAAACACAATACTGTTTCAGTCATTGATTAGCTGTGTATTAGAGGGATGAACAAACCTCTGATAGAATAGTGTAAATATACAAAAGATTAATATCCAACATTTATATGCAAGCAATACATCATTAATGATCATTATGGAGGACTTGCTTAGTTCAAATGAGGTTCCAGAAGACTGGAAGCATTTCACTGTAGTACTGATATTTATAATGGCCACTCTAGGGAACTGCAGGCCCATCAATTTGACATCTATAATATGCAAGGTAATGGAAATAAGTAGAGGTGAAGTACAGATGTGGACATTGAATTATCCTGGACTTTAAATGGTATGCAGATAATTAGAAATAGCCTTGTATATTTGGATGCAACTATAGCTTTGGAAACACTGACTTATTACTTGCAACGTATTATCTTGGAGCTTATCACACAGCATGACGTGAGGAAATTAAAAGGACATGTGCCATTTTCTGTTTTTAATAATTTAAAAAAACAGATATCTAAATTCCATGTTATTAAAAATCACATAGCCATTAGAAAGTTCTGATAGTGGGAACCCAACCATAAATAAGTCTTCCAGGTTGAAGTCGGAGGTTTCATAGAAACATACTAGCCAGATGGATTTTTTGGATTAGTTATTTACAGTTTGCTAAGTATAGTAATAAGATACATACTGTCAGATTATATTTAGGCAGAACAGACTCAAATTTTGAGAAGTTATAGAAAAAAAGTAAGTACACCTCTACCTCGATATAACACTGTCCTCGGGAGCCAAAAAATCTTACTGCGTTATAGGTGAAACCGTGTTATATCGAACTTGCTTTGATCCACCGGAGTGTGCAGCCCCACCCCCCGGAGCACTGCTTTATCGTGTTATAATCCAAATTCGTGTTATATCGAGTTGCGTTATATCAGGGTAGAGGTGTAGTGACAGTGCATTAATAATTCACCCGATGCAGAATACCTGCACAAGCCTTTCATGACATCAAAATTCTACCTACACTATGAATTCCAAAACCTGATTCAACCTTGAACCCCAAACCCTAACCTGAATTTGGATCTAACCGCCACCTCTCAGCACATCTCTAGTTTTGAATTTTGGCTGCCAACAAAAAAAAAAAAAAAAAGTGGCTGTTGAGTGAAAAAAAGATTAAGAAATAGTAAGACAGGGTGCTTTGGCTGAAGAACTGACATATGGAAAATCTAATGTATTATTGACAAATGCAGATAATAGTGACAAAAATAATGAATACCAACACACAAGGAATAGGACTGAAATGGGACCACAAGACTTTGAAAAATATGGCATAGTGCATCATAGATAATGTTGTGAACATAATTTAAAAACATCCAGTAGAATTGCTGAATAAGTACTTAGAACAGTACGAGACAAATCTGGGCAAGATAGAATGAAATTATAGAATTCTGCACGAAGGCCCATGTGCATCAGAATGGTGAGGTTTCTCTGTGAAAGGTGCGTGGGCGAGGGGGAGGATGATTTGGTAGAACCATCGATAGGTTGTACATCCTGTTTGTGACACTTCCTACACAGTATGGTCACATGGAAAGGAGAGAACAGGGACAAATGATCTCCTATTGTGTGGCTCCTCGGTCCCACCCCAACATGGGGGTGAGAGGGAACGGAGTAAACATCCTGCATTCAGCCATTCTGGAGTGACTGTGCAGCCATTCCATGGAATGAGTGGGGATAATTCCTGCTCTGCACACCTCCACTACATTAGCTCAGCTACTCAGACCAGGCACTGTGATCTGTATCTCCTATAAAGGCACCATCCACTGTCTGTCCAACCCTAAGGGTGACTCAGCAGTGACACATTCTAAGCTGAGAAACCTTGCCAGCTTTAACCAATCCTTATACTTTGTCAAGTCAATTCTTCTAATTACACTTTCGAGTGTTAAGAGCCAGCTTCTGCTTTCTTACATCTACTCAACCCCACTAACTAGAAATTCAAAGGAAAAGAGTGACAGTAAAAAGCCTTTTACATACTGAAAAATCAGTTCTGTATTACCACAAAATAAGAGACTGTCTTAATGCACCAAGAACAATGAGATTGTGGATGGTACATGTGTATTAATAGAGCGAATGAGCCTTCATGAGCCAAATGGCTTTTTTCACACCTCAAAAAAAAATTTTTTTACACTAGTTGGCAAAACCAAATTAGAAAAAACCCATTATGATCTTAAACAAATGGGCAATAGCAAATATTGCTAAAAACAACATTAATTTACAGTGATATAAAAAGTTATATCAACCCACAAAATCCCTTATAATCTGAATATTTGGGATGTCATAGAATAGAAAAAGAAATATAGAATAAGGACGTCAGGGTTTAGTACTATTAGTGCTGCATGTACTTTAGCAGAAAATGGGGCTAGACTGCTTGAAAAGGTACCTCACTTACATACAAGTAAAGTTAGCAACTTCATTAGCCTTCCAGCACTTTGTATATTTTATTTTTTCAAAGGGTAATATTTTTCTTGGTTGAATCATCCAAATATTTATTTGAAATCTAATCCCTCCAACCCTAATGTAGCCACCTCCAGAGCATCTCATATGATAATGGCTGCCTCTACACTCTGGTACTCAGCTTAGGTCCCCTGCCAAACATCATAGTCTTCAGGGGAACGGAGAGTGCAGCTACTGGGGTGAGAGGAGAAACCCAAAGAGAAGGGCACAAGAAAGAAATTGGGTGGGGGGTAAGAATGTAGTGTAGAGAAATAAGAGACAAAATGGACAGGGGGCAGGGGAAAGACAGATGGTGTCATAGCATGGACACCACGAGGTCAGTGGGAGATGCTCGTTGGGGTGATTTAATTATGCTGATGGGAGAGCATAGGGTGACTACATGGGAGACCTTGCAGAGGTGCAGTGGTACAACTGTGCCACTGTAAGGTCTCTAGTGTAGACAAAGCCTTACTCAGTCAAGCAAAGGAATAAGGGGGAGTATTGCTTCCCCTCACCCTCTTGCTCGGCCTACTTGAATCCTGGTTCTGGGTCTATCGTAGGATATGTCTACACTTGGAGCTGGGGTGTGATTCCCAACCAAAAGACACACCCACACTAGCTTTCATTGAATTAGTGCATTAAAGTCATCGAGCTAGTGTATTAAAATAGTAGTGTAGCCATGAATGGGTAGCCTGAGCCAATACTGCAAATGCACTCACAGGGTCTAGATGGGTTTGTACTCAGGACAGCTAGGCCCTCCTGCTACCAGCCACTGCCCATGCTACCATATGACATATTTTTAGTGTGCATCTCAATGAGAGCTAGAGTGAGTATGTCTCCTTGAGCTGGGACTCTCATCCACAGTGGCAAGTAGACAAATCCTTAGAGTTTGCTACTACAGTGATGTGTAGTAGTCTCAGACAACCTGGATCTGGTGTAGAAAACAACTTTCCAAATATTCTCCCCTGTGAGGAAGTGGGTGGTAAGGAACAGGGGGAAGGCAGCGCTTATGACTCAGAATTCCTTCCTGTTGCTGTTTTGAAGTGGAGCAGTTGTGTGCCACCCCTTTATTCCATCTTGGCCGAGCCTAAAGGCACAATCTAGCTCTTACGTATCATATCCAAATTATATTACTAACCCTTTTTATTTCTACATGATGACAGTGTTTGATTTCATTCTGGATTAAGTCTGGAATTTTATTTTTCTTAAAAAAAAAAGGAACAGAGAAAAAAGACAAAGGAAGAAAGGTTTCCTCATAAGGCATGCCTGTTTATCACCAATTGCCAAGAAATTTTACAGTAGCTTGTGAAATGCAGTAGTTCATACTATGGTGTGGGAATCTAGGTCATTGTGAGAACTTAAGTTAGGGCCCCTTTCAGTTTTTGTAAAATCCCTGCTCTGGGCAAGAAGTCAAAAATAACTTTCAAGTAATCTAAGAAACACAAAAGGTCATGCAGGATGGTTTCTCCTGATAAAATCCTTCCATGAGGCTTGTGTGGCAAAGTAAGCCACTGATGGTGTACATCTGACTTTTCCCTCTTATATGTATAGCTCACAGCCTGTCAGTTTCAAATTCTCATTTGCCTGTATCTCTGTTACTGTCCCAAGAGATAGACTTTCTAGCAGTGTGATCATCTGTGTATTATTAACTAACCACAGATTAAATCATTACTTGGTGCTTAATTTTATGTAACATTCCTCAGTAGTGTGTACAAAAGAAACGTGTTTGGAGTTTTGTAAATATGTGCCAAGACTAATTGTAGGGTATCATTGGTTTAACAACTCCAAATTTGATTCAGTGCAATAATTTGCTCCAAAAAGTTCATCATAAAATCTGCAGGTTAAAGGCAGAAGCGTAGGAAGGGCCAAAAATTGTCCTTGTATTGTACAAAGGGTCCCATTTACCTCAGTTCTTTAATTTATTCCTTTATCTCCACTGAAGTAAAAAAAAGTTTGCAGAGCTAAGAATTTGTCTCTAATGTGGGTTTTGTTTTTGTTTTTTTTAAAGTTAGGCTTACATTTTAGTATGTAGAGTAATAATACAAGGAAACAAGATATATTATATATTAGATGTAATTTTAAACTCTATTGAAACTAAACCAAGAACTTATTTCCACGATCTATGTCTAACTCTTCAAAACACAGTTATTCCATACTGAGTATTCATATCATGTACATCATATGTAATAGCTAAAGCTGGTTTCATACTAATCCCTAATTGTTTGTGAAGATTTTCCCCACCATTTGAAGAATAAATTAAACATTGTTCCTTCAGACAGCTCTAGTAACATCCCAAGGAGAGACAACATGTGTCTTTCCTACTAATTTTGTTTAATTGCTGTCAGTGATGATATACAAGAAACAAAATCAAGTAGACACTATAGGCCAATTAATGGCTCTGAGAGCCAATAGATTGCTGCAGGGACTATGTAGGGTTAGCAGCTGTATGGAAGAAAGGCTGTGGAGCTGCCCCACAACTTTATTGGGGGCACCATGTTAACCCTACCCTTCCCCTGTACAAGGTCCACTTATTCAGGTTCTACGTGGGAGCAGCAAGGGATGGAAATTTCACCCTGGGTGATCTGTTCTCCCCATGATTTGTCCACATAACTTGCATTAATATAAATGTACATTTTGAATGCACATCAGGGACAGAGTACACCCCTGAATATGGTGCCATGTTAGGATCTGAAGCATAATTCAGTTAGATAAAATATGCCTGATCAAAACATCTTGAGATCCTGCATTGAAAGCCGCAGCATAGATGAAAGTTCCCGACAAGGTCCATGTTCAGTGATAGCAGGAGATGGCTGATCCACTGTAGCTCAGCTCTATCAATGTCTTGCTATCTTAAAACATTGAATATAAATATTTGACCTAGTTCAATATCACCTAGGAGTGATTAGCAGCTTGTTCTCTAATGCCAGTTCCCAACAAGGTTCTGGGGAAACACCCACACTTTTGTATACTTCACTTTCTATGGTATCTAAACATCATACAACCCTTTGGGTAACAATGATACCAGACAGAACAGTCACTGAGGAATATGCATTGAAAGCTGCATGAAAATTAATTATCTCTGGGTGCCATCGATAAAGAGTTCAGAAATAGTTACACTGTTAGCCTAGTAACATGAGAAACCACTAGCATTTTGTTCTTTCCCCTCCCCTTCCTTTTTTTCTTAAGGAATTTTAAAATTTTGTGTCTGAACTTTTTAAAATACAAGCCAGGGGAAGCACGAATGCAATCAAAATATGAACACAGCACTCTTTACAACATGAACCACAATTTCTGTACAATAAATAGGGCACATTATTATTTTAATTGAAGACATGCATAAAGTTAAAAAATGTGGGTGAATATTCTGTTAAATTTTGTGTAAGAGAGGTTGGGGAGGGGCAGGAGCGAGATAGAGAGAGAGACTGTATGTGTCTATAACAAGGTGGGAGGATTTATGGTTTCCAGGAGAGATACTGACCTTCCACCCTATTTCTTTGTGATACTGTAATTATTGGCCGCACCCAGCACCTAGCCATGTTAGGAAGAAATAGCTATTTGCCATTCCAAATCATCCTTAACACATAAAAAAGGGCATGGAGTGAAAAGATGCAAAACAATGCCTCCTCCCAGGGTTACCAACTTTCTGACTGCAGAAAACCAAACACCCTTGCCCCACCCCTTCCCCGAGGCCCTGCCCCCCGCTCACTTCATCCCCCCTTCCTCCATCGCTTGCTTTTCCCCACCTTCACTCACTTTCACTGGGCTGGCGCAGAGGGTTGGGGTACAGGAGGGAGCTCTGGGCTGGGGAGTGGGGCCAATGGGTTCAGAGTGTGAGAGGGGACTCTGGGCTGGGTCAGGGGGTTGGGGTGTGGGAGGGAGTATGGGCTCCAGAATGGGGCCAGGGATGAGGGGCTTGAGGTGCAGGAGGAGGCTCAGAGCTTGGGCAGGGGGTTGGAGTACAGGAGAGGGTGCAGGCTCTGGGAGGGAGTTTGGGTGCGAAATGGGGCTCAGGGTTGGGACAAGGGGTTGGGCACGGGAGGGCTTTCGGGGTGCAGACTCCAGACAACATTTACCTCAGGTGGCTCCCGGAAGCAGCTGGCACATCCCTCTGGCTCCTAGGTGCAGGGGCAGCCAGAGGGCTCTGTGTGCTGCTCCCGTCCGCCTGCATCACCCCAGCAGTTCCATGGGTTGTGATTCTCGGCCAATGGGAGCAGCGGAGTCGACGCTTGGGGTGGGGGCATCATGCGGAGCCCCGCTAGCCACCCTTGCGCCTAGGAGCCGGAGGGACATGCCAGCCCCTTCCAGGAGCTGCGCAGAGCCAGCCACTGCAGCCAACTGAACTTTTAGCAGCCCGGTCAGCGGTGCTGACTGGAGCCGCCAGGGTTCCTTTTCGACTAGGCATTCCGGTCGAAAACTGGACACCTGGCAACCCTACCTTCCTCCAGCATAATATCCAGTCTAGCTGAGCTGTGACGTGACCATCAATGAATGGTGCAGTTTCAGTGAGGGGAGCGTTTAGACAAGGAACATCAGTGCTTCTGTAAATTCAGGAGAATCATCTGCCTGCATGTATAATTTCTGTAGTCCAAGCATACAGCAGATTGCTCACACTACTGCTGGGTTCTATTTTATGTGCCATTACAGATTAGCTCAGACTCCTTCTAGGTGATATTGAACTAGGTCAAGTGGAGAAAATATGCACAGAGAACTCTGAGACACACCCACATAAGGATAAAGGGAGGATAATGGTGTCATACTTTTAGAATATTTATATTCAACATTGTAATAGAAAAGCAAGACATTTATAGAGCTGATTAACAAAGTTATTGCTGTATAAGTGTAGAAGACTGGTAGGGGTAAAATAACTCACCATCTTGGAGAAAGCATCATCCAAGGCAAGATCCATCTCCCTTTCTCCACATGCCTGACATGTACCTATGACAAATATTGATAACATTTATTTTATGCTGGGAATCACCCTTCCGGAGCTGGTCCAAAACACGATACCCTACTAACATTCAAGTCCCTCCTAAAACCACATTTCAACAGTGATGACAAGCAAGCAAGCAGCTGATCAATAATGACAAGTTTGAGGCATAACTAGAGTTATTCTAACAAACAAAAATCAGTTGTGTTATCAAATATTACGGGCCAGAGGTTCCAAGAGTTCAGAGCTGGATTTCCATATGTTCAGCATCCATAACTGCAGCTGGAGTCTCAGGAGAGCTCAGCTCCCAAACAAGGGCCAGGCTTTCAAAAGAACTTAGCACGGGACAGCTTCCACTGTGAAACTTACAACCAGTCTTTTTTTTTTTTTTATAACACCGCTCAGATCTCAATGTGTTGTTGGACATGGCCTAGTCCTCTGGCCAGGTCACTGCTCAGTGCATTCCCCTTCCAGGGGTTAACAGAAGAGTCCAGAAAATAGGAAACAAAATCTAATGGCCTTCAAGCCCATCTCCCTGCCTCTTTCTGGCACTTGCGGTTCTTGGCTTCTTTTGTTCTTGACCCCTGTGCTTCTCCTGTTGATATGGGGGAAGACAATAGGGGAACCCAGCCCAACCCTCTTCTTTGGGTTCCCACCAATGGAGCTTGTTTAGGCAGGTAAGTACTGCTCTTTCAATCCCTCCACCATTTTCCCTGGGCTGCTCCTATCTTTACTTCATTCGTAGACTCAGATTCATCATCAGCATTTTCACAAGATCTGCAGGCTCTGGTGCACCCACCTGAACTTTGTGGTTCCTCATGGCTTTTCCTGGGGCCAGCTACAGAGGCATTTCCTAAAAGCCAGTCTCAGCTCTTCCCTGCAGCAGCTGGATTGTTGTGGTAGTAGTTTTCTCAGGTCTCTTGCTTTAGGTCAGTCAGTCAGTCAGTCTTATTCTTCAAGCAAGAGTTCCCTCTTTCTTGAGCTGAAGTTTGTGTCTCAAGCCTTAGGTTAATCAACTGCAAGCTCCCTTCAGCTGGATACCTTTCCCAATTAGCCTTCCAATCTGCTGCATTCAGCAGGCCAGCCTTCTCCTGTTAGTGGCTACCCTAGTGTGAGGAAGTAGGCAGCCTTTGTGCTAGTCCTCTTCTCCCAACAATTTCCTAACTGGCTGAGTGAGAGAAACTTGCTCCATCCCCACTAAAAGGCTCTTGAAGGTACAGTAACAAGACTCCTTCTCCAAGCAGTATTCATTCCCAGGGCTGCTTCCTCAAGATCTCTGACCCTCTTAGGTCTCGCTATACCTTCCATTGGGCCTTTCAAACTCTCAAAGAGACATGCTAAATGGAGGGGGTAGGCTGACCACTAGATGCTACTGCCCTTGATGGAAGACTACCTCATCCCAAAGGTCTTTGCCCAACTCATGTTCAGTATAAGCTCCGTCCTAATGTTGCTTGGCTTTCTGACGCAGTATGCTACAGAGTGATGAGAGGAAATAAGGCAGGAGACAGGAGCATCTTGAGCCTGAGAAGTGCCATCCAGTTTGTTTAATATTGATTATCCCAGACAATGGCTAAGGAACAGAAACCATATTCATAACAGACATTTGGCTCATTATAGGAAAGATCAATCACCCTTACAAACTCAGAAGGAAACCCCAAAAGGCACACATCCAAAAGCACTGATTTGCCCCAAGTATAGTCTCTCTCTGAAGGTAGAGTGACTTACCTCGTTTTTTAATCTGCCAATCACCCTGATATCTAGGAACTAAACAGAAAAGCCACAGTGACATCCTGTAAGGACTATATATGCTATTCCTCCCTCAATGGGATTTTATTTCTAATGGGGAAATAGGCAGTGGGGCTGGGGAAGAAGGCTACGCTCACTCAGCCAGATCCTCAGCCTTATTTCACTTGCTTTGTGCCACTCTAGTGGCAAAAAGCACTTATTCCCTCAGTACAGAGAACGCAGCTCTATGTACCCTCTTTTAAATTCCAGCACAGGGGTTTAGATGTGGAAAAGGGGGTATAGCAAGGCACTCCTACACCCACCAATCACCAGCTTCTGAAACATTCTTTTTGGGCTGTGGACAATCAAGGACAATCGGAGCAGCCCTGAGGCTGCTGAGTTATGGTAGGGACTGACCCACAGGATGGAGAGCCACAACAGTGGCATAAAGCTGTCTTTCTCCCCCTAGCTATGGCAGATTCTTCTCAGCTACAGTCCTTATCTGTCCCCAACACAAGTATATCTTGTGCAAACAGATGGGTCTTGAATTGTGTTCTAAAGTAGGAGAGATGTACGTGCATCATTATCTGTTGCAGAAGAGCCTGGACCCTTCACAGAAAACACCTTTTCTCCAGCTTTGTCTTAAAACCACCATCAGCGGCATCATCCCTGTTGGTTCCTGGGGAGGGGTGGAAGGAGAAAGTGTTCTTTCAAGAGTTAGGCCAAGATCCTCGAAGGTGTTTAGGTGCCAAACTCCCCTGGGCCTTGAAGATGAGCACTCTGACCTTGAACTGAATTTCATACTCAATGAGGAGACAGTGTAATGGGCACAGTACTGGGGTGAAGTGTTCTTGTCTATCTTTTCCATTTAGCAGACAGACAGCTGTGCTTGGACTAGCTGCGATTCTGTAGCCCCTAGTCAAACAGTATTACCATACGCCAGCCCCGGAGTAACAATGACCAGCAAAATGAGCTTTTCCTCCACGTTTTCTCACAAATTCTTTTAATGGAGACACTGTCAGTGTATTACCCTAAAACCAGCTGTTTATCACAATTCTTCTACCTGGCACATCCCCTTCCTCCCGCTGGAAGACAAATGAGCCCTTCTGGGATAAACTCAATTTTAAATCATTAGGAAGCATCCTCACTGTTTCTGAATGGACCTAGCAAGAAACATACTTTTCTTTATATGCTTGTAAACTGGTTGCAGTTGTAGGGATGAAATCTGATTGGTAAATTCTGTTCAGCAGGTATAAAAGTCCTTTATTTAGGCTATATTGTTGAAGTGCCTGCCATGAACTCCAAAGCAGCTGTGATTTTAATTGATTCCTAGAAGTGCAATGAAAGTATTGTAGATAAAAAATGACAGAGTTGTTGCTGATGCAAATGAAAATGTTACAGCAAAGCAGCTGGGGAGAGGACTGTAGATGTTTACATTATCCCAACATGCTTACATTGTCTCTTCCACATTTTCCAGCCAAAGCTCACCTGGTTTTGCTGAAGACCTGGGATGCAGTGAATTGTATGCAGCACCAAATATTTATTCATGCCATTCTCAAGAACATCTTTGCAGCTCTTGCCAAGATCTGTCATTGAATGTGTTTCTTCAGCTGCATGGCAAAAATATAATACACAGTCATCATTTTTGCTCAGTCACCTACTCAATAATTTTCTTCTCTGATTAAATTAACTCATAAATACTGTGCTTTTCATGCCAGAAAATCCTACTACATGCAGTCAACTGAACATCCATTTGTACATTTTTTTATGTTCCTGGACATTTAGTTACTTCACTAATAAGTTCTAAAATAATGAAGAAGCCAAATCATCTAATTTACCTGGGACCCTGTAAGTACTAATTATAATTAGAAGAGATTATTTATTCAAGCACATCTTTTTTCACGAGCTAAATCACAGTATTATACGCTAATGAGCTTTAGCAGATTGTGGTACAAATGAATTAAAAGGATACATGTTAGAAGACATGCTTGCCTTCTGTTGAAAGTGGGACATCATTTTAAAACAGAACCAGTTTGACGGATGCAAGGGAACAACAATGTCTAGGTATATTCAGCTTCGTGCTTTCAGAAATATAGAAGAGCCGTTTTTAACTAAGCTGTGAAATTTTTTAAAATATGTACTAGCAGCTTACTCTATTGAATTGCCAATTGCACATCTACATAGGCTGTGACTACACTCGTTTTTATTCTCTATAAAATTTCCCACCATGGTTAACATCTGTGTAGCTCCAAAGCTCATAAGAACAGCGGGAGCTATTTGCAGAGCTCTAATTGATTTTTCGGTTTGGTGGCTGAACCAAAAAATATCATTTATGTAAGAACCCCCGGGTCTAGAATCAGGGGCTGCAGGATGCAAGACAAGTATTGCTTTGGATTCAAGCAGGGTTGCCATCAAATGGAAATGAGAGGCTAAGCCCTGCAGGAAATCCTTTCCTAAGGGCCACGAGCAACAGCCCTCCGTGACTCCCTATATAAGCCAGGAACCCATTTATGGGAGTTATCCAAGTAATGCAGACCTCTGGTGTGCTTCTGCCTTAGACCTTACCTCACCGCTTCTTGCTGTGACTCACGTTAATCCCAGACTCCTGCCACTCAACCCTGATACTGGTTTACTGACTCCGGCTTAAGATCATTGCTGACCCTGGTTAAAGAGCCTAGCCCAGCCTGAGCCTCGCCTCATGCTCTTAATTTGGGAACAAAATCTGACTTTCCAGTTTTGACCTGGCCTGGGTCTGGATTGATCTTTGACCTTCAGCCTCGATACTTAGCAGCTCATGCCATACCCCAGGCCACCTATGATCTGGGCCTGACAGATTACTCAGACCACCTCCAAAATTCCTCCTTCTGCGAATCCCTCAACAGATGATGGATGGGGCAGGTCCATCTCTCATTTTCCACAGGGTCCCAAACCCTCAGGAATGAGCTGCATGATTGCAAATGGAGACCCTCACGCTGCAAGCCCAGTTAGCGCAGGCCATGGCTGAAGGGCTGGCCCTGCATGAGCAGCTGGCTCAGTCACAGACCCATGCCACACAATTCATGTCAGAAGTACAGGCCCCCCAAGAGCAACCTGCAGATTCGCAAGGAAAGGCAGCTGTCCTGAGAGCTCACCCCCTCCTGAGCAGGGGAGCACTGCTACCAGAGCAATTCAACAGGGAGCACTGGTAATATCAAGGTTCTCTAAACCAGTGCTTTTCCTTCTGCGTCCCTGAACGTATTCACAGACCAAGAAAAGGCGGGGCTGGTGATTAGCCTGTTCACGCAAAAAGCGCTAAATTGGACCTCTCCTCTGTTAGCCCAAAACTGCCCAGTATAATCCAACTGGGATGCCTTCCTGTGAGGGTTCTCGATTATCTTTGATGACCCACACCATGACTGCTTAGCAGAGGCTGCCGTCCAGAAGCTGAGGCTAGGGAAAGGGCTGACCACTTCATGTGCTGCTCACTTCTGAAAACTGGTGGCTGATGTTGAGTGGAAAGAGGCAGCACAACTGCACCAGTTCCTGTGTGGTATCCATGCAGAGGAAAAAGACAAGCTACCTAGTGTAGAGAACACTACTCGACTCAAAGCCTTCATTTATCCTGTCCTTCATATTAACACCTGGCTGTGCAAGCAAAAGGAAAAGAGAAAGTGGGCCTGATGCCACCATGCCCACATACTGCACCCAATCCCATGAAACCAAACCCTGAACAAATGTGGGTGGATCTAGGTCACAAATGTTTGTCCTGGGAGGAAAAGGAATGCCATTGGCAACTTAACCTCTGTTTCCACTGGAGAATGTTGAGAAATTTCCTGTCTATTCAGACCAAAACAGAGAAATGGACAAATCCAAGCCCAGTAAAATCCCTAAGCTTGTTCTTCTGCCTTTGAAGAGCCTAATCCAAACTCCACAGCCTCTCTGCATTTACAGATACCACTGCAATTACATGTCCTAGCGAGATCAAGATCAATGGCCCTGCAGTTAGTCATGGCCAGATCCTACAAATTCCCCTTTGGTCCAAACTTTCACTGGACCTGATAGAAAATAATTAATACCCCTGTCATCCGGTCCAGTAACCCAAGAAACTGTTCTTTTAGGGCCAGAATGGGAGAGCACTGTGAGTTACTACACTTCCATGTGATCCACTCTCCACACTGCCCAGTAATAATAGCTAGAACCCACAGGCCAAGAATGGTGGTCTGCAGGGTATGAGACAGGTGCTGCTTCCTCATCGCCAACAGGGGCCCAGGCAGGATTGCCAAAAAGAGGAACTGAGAGGCTAAGCCCTGCAGGAAGTTCTGCCCTGAGGGACATGAACAACAACAACCCTCTGTGATTCCCTGATTAGCTGGCACTCCCCATATAAACCAGGAAGCCATTTCTGGGAATTGTCTGAACAACGCGGCCTTCGGTGTGCTTTTAACTCACTCACTGCACCTTACTGAGACTCTCTTTGATCCCAGACTGCCGGCTCTCAATCTATTTTGGGCTCCCGACCTTGATCCTGGTTTTCTATATCCATCTTAAAACCTTTGCTGACACCAGTGAAAGACTTTGGCCAGGCCCAACCCTGATTCTCACTTCATGGTCTCAGTTTGGTAGCAAAATCTGACTTTGCGGTTTTGACCTGGCCCAAGACTGATCTGACCTTTGCCCCAATACGGAACAGCTCATTCTGTGCCCAGAGGCCAATTTTTTTGTTACATTAGATTTTTAAGTATCAGAGGGGTAGCCATGTTAGACTGGAATTAGATTTTTAGGTATTCTTACGTTTTAAAAAAAAATTTGCTCAATTTCAAAACAAATCATCATTTAAAAATAAAAAGTCAAATCATTCAATTTCAAAAATGTTGAAACGAACCATTTCAACTTAATTGTTTTCCTTCAATTTTTTATTCAGCTGAAATTATTTGCCAAATTCAACCCAAATTTATGAATAGTTTTGATCATCCTGAAACTTCATTCTTCAGCAACTAAACTATGCTACCAGAAAATTTTTGCCCAGCTCTAGTAGGAGCACTACTGTCAATAGAGCTTCCGGTGAGCAATGACATTTTAAGCACCATGTCACCTAACTGTGCTCAGAGCAGTTCAACATGAGATGGTGTTTAGAATGTTATTGGCTTCTTGTCTATACTTACATTCCCACCCTTGCTACCACTGGAAGAACAGAGCTGGTGATGGAATCATAGAATCATAGGACTGGAAGGAACCTCGAGAGGTCATCTAGCCCAGTCCCCTGCACTCATGGCAGTAGACAAAGTCTGATAATAGCATTGAACATTCTTTATACTTAGTTATTTGTTGTCATCCCACACGTGCATGTATTTCTGACAGTGACACAAAGAAATGCCTGTACACTAATCCCATTTTTGGGGAGGATGGGGAAGCAGATGTCTTGAATTTTGTGTGTGAAATTAGTTATTTTGAAAAATGCCAGCCTGAGCTCTCGAGAATGACGTCCTGTCTTCAGCATTATACAGATACAACACAGACAGCAGTTGTGCAAGTTTCTCCTACAATGCCCCATCAATACACTGCAACCCAAACCTAAAGGGCTGAGTGGATCATCCAGAATCACCATTTAATCCTTGGTCATTCTGCTGAGACTTCCAATAAAGTAGCTGCAACCAAACCTCAAAACTTTCAAGGCATTTTGTTTTCCCCTGGCACCGTCTGACCAGCACTTACCTATCTGTGGTCCTGGTGAGGGAGGAGTGATTGCAATTTCCATCATGCTGAAAGCCTTGAATACAAGCACTTACTTCTCTCCCTGCTTTCTCCCATTTAAAAGGTCAATTTTTCTCCAAGACACCTATCAATGATAGTTCTCAGTTAAAAAGACCCAACTCAGATTGTCTCAGATAAAAGTGAATTTTATTGTCCAATTATTTAAGTAGAGAGAAGTCATGAAATAAAAGCACCAGTAAAATATATGCTAGCCTAGATCACTACTCTGAAAAGTTCTGATAAGCAGGACTATATCTAACACTAGAGAACATTCTTCACAATAGCTGACAATCTTACACTGTGGAAATATCTTTGCTATGAAGCAACAGTAAAGCTCTGTCACTTCTCAGCTCATTATTCCACCTCTCAAAAAAATGCTTAGTGCCTTTATGGGAACACAAGGGGTTAAAATACAGGAAAGTCAGGGGTGAAGTGGGAAAGAGTACAGCTTCTTTTCCTCTGCAACAAGCAGTGGGGAGCTCCCCCTACTCTCCCTGGCTTGAGTAACTAATGTTCCCCCACTGCCCCATCTCTAGAGCCACTCAGATGCATGGGCAAAAGGGCCCTGGGCCCCCCACTTGAGAGGACCCCCAAAATGATGGCGGAGTGGCTGGGCCAAATTTGAGTGAGAGGTGGTGTGCCCTCACTTTAACAAGTAGGTTTCAGATTTTCATAAGAGAACCTGATCATAGAATTTCTGTGCTGTGGTTCTAATAGTTATAGTATTTAAATTATCCTGTTAGTCCATAGCTGTGGAAAGGCTGGTGTTTATATGTGGAACCCTAAACTTTCATTTACAAACTATTTGAAATATTTTGGAATGCATCAGCCAAGGAAGGAGACCAGCATATTGCAAATACCATAAGGGCATTAAATTTGAATTTTCCAAAGAAAGAACCAATTAACCATTTTTACTTGCCTTGTAGCTATTTTTTAAATTCTTCCTGAAGAGGAATTATTTCTAACTATGTTTTGTATTTAACTGTAGAGTTTGAGCCACAGGAAGAACCAGGTTGGTATAAAAACCTTGGCAGGTTTGTGGTCCTTTCTGATGATTACCTAATGCATTTGTGTCATCTGCCTTCCTTGTGTGAAAACACACTGAGGAAATGTGTAAATGCAGTGAATTGTTCCCAACTCTTTTATTCACCTTTCAGTATGCTAGTTCCTTCCCTTGGCATTGATATCATTATGCATTTGTCAAAGATAGACTGTCACTTTCGTGCTTCTATTATGTGCAAGATTTGGCAGCACATTTTGCCTTTGGGATTTGCTTATATCCTTTGTATGTTATTGTACTGCTCTGGCATTCAGTAAATTCAGTACACCCATTTCTTTGATGTTCATTCCAGCCCCTAAATGTGGAAACAATGACTAAAATTTTGGATCAAAGCATCCCTTAGATGGCAGGCAACATAGTTCTGTGATAATTTATAAAAACAGAATGTAATCCCATAGCTAAATTTTAGTCCAATAATCCTTTATGAACAGTTCTAACTTCCCTGTACTGATAAACATGCAAGGAAGTTAAAAGGGGGCTGGGGGTTGAGAGGTTCAGGACAAAGAGTGAGCCTGGCTTGAGAAACTACTGATGTGAAACTTCTGGAGATTTCTAAATATAGAGAAGAGCAAACAGTTATTTTTCTATTTTGAATTGATTTCTGGGCATCAAGCACATTCCTGTTCCTCACTGTAATAGCAAAACACAAAGAGTAAATAAAGACAGGCTGCTGCAGTCTTTACACTATTCCTCAAGCAATAGGCCCTACATTTGTTCCATTGTCTGGGAAAACCCAATTACATTACATGAAAATTGTTTCTATAGTTTAAAAAAGTTAAGTAAAAGGAGATTTGGATGCGTTCATAGTTTTGCAAATGAATATAGCAAAATTCAAACTATTTTTTCAATCGGCCTAACTAACCATTCACTGCTCTTAAATCTCTTTCCTCTCTCTTCATTTGTGTGGATGAAGGTGTACAGAGTAATTAAGATATTAGATCTTTGCAAGATTTCCAGTTTAAGTGGGGGGAAATATTTAAAAGCCGTATCTTAATAAGAGGTCTCCCCCGTTTTGCTTTTAGAAATGTGTGACAGGACAACTACAAAGGTATAACAGTATTAAAGACATATATTTCCATTTTTACTAATGTGTGCAAGAGACACAAGCTTTTACACTTTCCATCTTGCTATAAGAATTTCTCATTATCACACAATTTATTTTAGTAATTACACAGAGGACAACTATGCTTAAGACCCCTAAACTATCATTTTCAAATTGTGGTCTTTAAGAGGTAAGTTTTTTACTGCCAGATATATGCAACAGTGCCATCTAGTGGCTGCTTAGATTACTCACATGTGTACATCAGGAATACTGCAGACATTACAATTTAAAATAATAAAATAAAATAAATATGCTCTTTTTAAAGGCTGTAACCTGGATTCAAATCAAATGTTAACTAAAGTGCATCAGTGCAAGAATAGCAGTGAGTTGTTGCAAAATCCTGCATCCACTTTTTCTACCATATTTTAACATTACAAATCAGGCTTTACATTCCTATATGTAACGTGTGGGGTGGGGGAGGTGATCTGCCATATGGACAGAAGAATGACACTCTTGCTATATTATACTTTTACAAAATTCAGAATTGCATATGCCTATAGAAATAATCCAGGGCTCTGGAATTTGACCTCTCAGCTTAAGTCTCTGTGACTAATCTGGAGACTAATTGAAATTTAGGTCTTCTGGTTTAGGACACTAAAATACCACCCTTCCTTTTCTTCTGTGGCAATGTGGCCTTTTCAAATGATAATAACGACAACACTTTGCACTAACATAGTGCTTTTGATTATACAATTTGAAAGCCCTTATTATTGCACAATATACAAACACAGATACACAGAGAGAGAGAGATACGATTAAACAGACCAGACACATGCTTTTTGGAGTACTATATAGAAATAAGTTACTATTATTATCATACCTTATTTATAAGGATCCTTGAGTGCTCACTATTGCTTTACAAAAGGTGTAAGAAAAAAACATATGCTATAAAATTGCACTCAGATTACTTCCCATGCATGAAGGGCAATTTTGGGGTATCAAAAACAAACAATTGAAGGTCTTTAATTAGTTACGTCTCACACAACAGCTCTGTGAGACATGTAAATATCATTATATCCACTTTAAAGATGGAAAAACTGAAGCACAGAAAAGGGTAAGTGACTTGCCCAAAGCCATGCAGCGAGTTAGCAACGCAGCCAAGGAATAGGTCAAGTAGTCCGGACCCGTAGCACTCTACACAAACAACTACCCCACACTTGAGGCGTGGGAGGGACTGACAAAAAGGGTTACTGCCCTATCTTTCAGGACATGAAAAGGACATTTTAATGTATGAAAGGAAAGAAACATTTCAGCTTCTCTTTTAGGAGGTTTTTTCAGTCTGATAGCATTTGAATTGTAAGATCTTCCCCTTTCTTCCCCAAAGTGGCTCCACTGGATTTTATTTTAAAAGAAAGGTTCATGAGAATTGCCTTGCTGGATCAGAGCAGCAGTCCATCTAGCCCAGTATCCAGTTGCCAATGGTGACCAGTGCGCATACTTCAGAGGAAGGTGCAACACCCCCCCCCCTCCCCCGGCAATAGGCATTCTCCCAGGACTCTTACTTGCCCCAGGGAATGTTTCCTCCTAGCCTTGGAGAGTTTGGCCAAATGGAATCAAGGTTTCTCCAGAGCTCCACTGAGATCTCAGTAAAAAGATGTTTGTATTTATATGGCTGCATACAGTGGCTGCACAATATGGAATTATACCAGTTTAAGTGCCATTGCTGTTAGTTTGCCTTCTTCAGGGCTGATCTGATTTAGAAGTAACAACCATATCTGGATCTCTCATAAACTTGTGCTGAGAAAACCAATCCAATTCCAAATGTTCCGAGATGAAAGCTGCACTTCGCATGCTCTGTAATGCCTAAATAATATGAACATCACAGGAAGTCTTGTGATTTAGGCCTCCCTTCAGCCAAGCACTTAAGCACATACATGATTTTAAGCAGGAGGCTAATCCCATTGGAATGAATGGGACTAGGCATGTGTTTAAAGTTATATACATGCTTAAATGCTTTGCTAAATTGGGAACTCAATGGCAATAGTATATAGGCAATTCTGTGCCTATGATACACATAATTGAATTTTAGTTTCTATTTTTGGGGTCTCTGACATAAAGAGAGACCCCAAAAATAGAAACTAGAATTCAATTCTGCACTTCTTGGCACACAAAATCTCCAGTCACTCCATTTGGGGCTTGGCATGAGCAAGAACTGAAGGCTACAGAGATCATTCTTCCTGCACACTAATAAATTAATCTCATTCCCACCAAGAGGAGCTGCACATGTGTAGGGAGAGGAGAACAGAGCTCAACACTTTAAACCTTATTCAGAATAAGTTACCATTATTGCAGCTCTCTCTTTTTCCTCCAGGAGTAAGAGAGGGAGGCCTCTGTATTCCTGAAGGAGCCCTGAAAGTCTTCCGTTTTTCTTACTTCTGTCTCTCCTCCCCCCGCTTGAAGTCATGTGATGTGGCCACCACCCTCGACACTGAGGCAGGCTGGATGGGGTTCCCTTTGGAGCCTTGCCATGCAGCGCCAGACCCAGCTAGAGAGATTGTTGCTGAGCCACGCAAGACACTCTCTCCCCTAGGCGTTGAGTCCTGCTGCCTCATCCGAGCTACTAGCTCCTGCCACCCAGAGAAGCAACAGACTGGGGCTAGGAATCAGTACTCATATTTCCCTCCTAAAATTCCAAATTGCAGGCATGTTCTTGTGACTTATGAAGATTTCTTCAGCCCGACATATAACAAGCCCATAGCAATCGGTGTATGTTTTCTTACACCCTACAGGTAACCATGTATTTTGTTATATTGGGTAATCAAATAATCCATTAATTTTTTAGGGATATTTTATACTTCCAGCAATATTTTGATGGAAACATACACAATAAACCTGTCTGGCCAAATCCAGACCTTACAACACAGCTGAAGAATTTGTTTTACAAGCTTTCTATCATTTTTACATGGTCAATTGGCTGTTTTTTGTATCCCAGAACATATCAGAGCATCCGTAGAAAAATATAAATTCTATTAAATGGTGGCAGGGTTTCTGATTTACTGACAGTTGCTTGTTTGAGTTTTCAGAACAATATTTAGCTATAGGACCAATGTATTAGGCATATTCTTAAAGGTAAATAACTGCAGCCAATAAAAGTTCAGCCCATAAAGGGTCCCATCTTCTAGTAGTTTTCTTCACTGAGAATTACTACCAGCATAATCATGGCTCCCTGCACACTAATATTTCCTCTGATACAATATGATCAATGTTGTGGAAAAACATTTATTATATTTCTTCTAGCTACTTAAAGGCATTACTGAATTATGAGCATCGCAAAACGAATCCACTGTGCATTTTTTCTTTATGTGACGTTTTTACAATCTTCATTTTCTGCTTTGCAGCCACTGAGCTACAGTGATCACACTATCTCCCCTCTTATAACTGCCACGGGGGCCAGGAACTCCTTTCTGCCTGATTGCATTCAAAATGCACTTCATATGATAACATTCATTTTCTCATTCTGCATTGGGTCCTTATTTAAAAGGAGAAGTTATGAAATAAATTAAACAACCCGTGTGTTTTTTGTTTTCTTCGTAACAGTTCCTAACATCCTAACTTAACAAAGGTGATAGACTTGGAAAAGGACAAGGAGATATTATTATTTTACTGAACTGTTCCTAAAATAACTAATAGACTTGAAAGAGATGCCCATTTTTTTTCCTGACAGTTTTGACATTTAACAGTTTTAACACTTCACTTATTTTGGGACAAATCCTCACTTCATTGGGAGTTTTTCTGAGCAAAGAAATGAGTAAAAGTTGAGTAAAGACTGAGATTTGACTTTATAGTATTTAACACACCATATTTAAAGTTACAGAGGATGGCCCAGTTGGAGAAATATTAAAAACCCTTGTGGTAAAGAATCAATTAAAACACGGGGCAAAAGCTAATAGGCAAATTGGAATTGTGTTTTTCTTTTGGAGGGAGAATCCATATGGCCTCTATTCAGAAAATAATCCAAGACGGCAAATATGTTTTTCTTTACAGGGCTAAAGGAATTGCTTATTTCCTCTAACTTTTCCCCTTTAGATTCAATGGTAATTTGCAGCCAAATCAAGTATTTAATGGAAGGAGAGTGTGAGGTAAGAGAGGAATGTTTGATAATTTTTAGTAGTAGAACCCATGATTTATGACCTAGAGCTACAGCCAACTTTATTACAAAAATGACTTCACCTATAATAACCTTATTCAGGGCTCTCTGGAGGATGATGTAGTACTGAACAGCATTAGAATATAACTGGTATTCACAAGCAATTCAGGTCTCATGCTCAATTCCCCCGTCTCCTCCCCCCACATACACACACATCCTCTGTTCCCTCCTTCACCTGCTTCTGGAAGTAGGATTACAATGGTACTTCTCTCTGTGCTCCTGTGGGGACTGGCCAGGGCCTGTCATTTATCATGATCTAACATGGAAAGGTTCTTCCTGTATTTCTGTCATTCCTTTCCCCCCACCTCCTTCCCTGAGGGACAGCCCAACTTTTAGAGTGACCCTCTTCGGTAACTCATCGAGTTCTGGAGATTTGCTAATTACCCCTTTGCTGTGTACTATAACAGATGATGTTGGGCATTCAGGCACAGTCTCCAGAGCACAACACAATCCACCAACTAGCCCTCTGTCTTATTAAACGATTGTGTCAGTTTCCAGCAATTGTTTTAAATTCAGATCCGTGTGTGGCTTGTGGGGACTGTGTGTCCATTTGCATTAAAGCTGGTTTCTGTCTTTAAACTGTCTAGCTATAAATTTACTAAAGACAAATTAGCAATCTCACTAAATATCATTAAAATACAATTTCACGTGATGGAAACAGCCAATGTAATGTGTTCAGTAGCAGCAGGTTAGCAGTGACAGCCCACATCTAGCAGTGCTACTGTCACACAGGAAACGTGAACTAATGAATAGAGATGACATTTGATTTGGGGTGGAGGGATGCTGGCTGCATTGCTTGTAAAGATCCTCATTGTCAGCCATCACCAGGCATCCTCAGGGATGAGGCTGAAAATGACAAAAAACATTCCTTCTGGCACACTGGGAGTGTGAAAATGAACCAGGAGCTGGCATTGAAGATGGGGCAATCAACAAAACACAAATAGTACATTATATTGTTTAAGTAGCAGAGTTCATTTCCCCCCAAAAAATAATACTATTGTATTATACAAGAGATATAAGACTGGCTGTCGGCCAGATTTCAAAGCATAGTTAAACCATGATCTCATTTATGTATAGTCTTTACAGGCAACAGTAATATATGTATGAGTGACTGCTATATTTAGGAATGACAAGATGGGCATTATTAATAGCTTAATTGACATTAATGCAATTACCCCTATCCTTATTACAGTCTGCAGAATTACAGGGAAACTACTGGTTGAGGCCTTATTTTCCCTAGAGCTACCCAAGGATATGACATTTTATTCCATGCCAGCTCTAGGCTTTGACATTAGATACTTAGCTATAGAATCATTCCAGTAAATCATTATAAATGCATTATAATAAAGATGTTATGAGCTATCAGATATTAACCCCCAGTCTCTAAAGAGAGATAAATAGTCTGGTTGCAAGATTCCAGCTTTTATTTTGTAAGAAATAAGCTTTTGCCAACAACTAATGAATTTGAAAATGTTATGCTGATAATTAAACAATGCATTTTACTATCTCCTATGGGACTGAAGCTATTCACACCCAAACAAATAAAAATGTTCATAGAACATAAAGGGCTAAATTTTCAAGCAGCTTCAACCCAGCCTCCTACAGTATACAATTTGCATGTATACTCAATTATGCATAGAGTTACTGCATTTGCACATGCAAAGGCACGCATTAGGTACGTGATTACTCTACTGGCACAGAAAAATGCCTGCTTACAAGTGCAACTTCAGCCATTATACTCACAAATGGGCTCATGCACAATTGCGTACGTGCAAAATTTAGATGCCAATTTTTGAAAAAATCTGACCCATAAAACTCAAGAAAGGCACAAACTTTGTCATTAGCTGATAAGACAGGCATGTCAGCTGTCCATCCCAGGCACAAGAAGTCAAAATGAATGCAAGTTTCAGACTAAGAGCTAAATTTTCATGACACCAAAGCTCTGAACATAGGAGACGGGGGTGGCCAAGTTGGTGTTAATCCATCTTTTTGTCCCCCAAGTCTACAGGAAGCCGGGACTAGTTCAGTCCCCAGCACATTTAAATAGCCTGAGGAATTGAATTATTATTATAATGTATTATTTGTATTGCAGCCATTCTTAGGAGCCTCACTCATGGACTGAGGCCCACTGTGCTACGCGCGGTACACAAAACAAAAAGATGATTCCTGCCTGAAGATCTTACAATCTAAAGGCTTGTCTATACTTACAATGCTACAGCAACGCTGCTGTAGCGATTCGGTGTAGACACCAACAGGATGGATTCTCCCATTGGCATGGGTAATTTACCTCCCCAAGAGGCACTAGCTAGGGCATTGGAAGAATTTTTCCTTTGACCTAGCGCTGTCTACATGGGGACTTAGTTTATCTAAACTACACTGCTCAGGGGTGTGGATTTTTCACACCCCTACCAACATAGTTAAATTGACCTAATTTTCAAGTGTAGACCAGGCCTCAGTATAGGACAACAGGTGGATGCAGACAAGCATGTGGCAACACTGAGACAATATTGGTCATCATGAAAAGCTGCTGTCACAGCACACCAGGTGCTTACCCAAATTAGACCTTTAGAGCTACATTTTCAAAGAAGCAGCAAAGAGTCCTGTGGTACCTTATAGACTAACAGACGTATTGGAGCATGAGCTTTCGTGGGTGAATACCCACTTCTTCGGATGCACCCACGAAAGCTCATGCTCCAATACGTCTGTTAGTTTATAAGGTGCCACAGGACTCTTTGCTGCTTTTACAGATCCACACGAACACAGCCACCCCTCTGATTTTCAAAGAAGGTTATCTATGTTGCTTCTTCAAAATTTTATGCAGGGAAATGCCCATTTGTTGATTTCCACATGCTAGTGCCTGTTGTAATGTGCAAATATGAGACTGGCATGCACCAATTTTGCGGGTATAGCTTCGCCAACAAATAATTCTATTTTAGGTATACAGTGCCTTTGTTTTTTTTATTTGTTTCTTGTGGAGAAGCTGTACCGTGCACCACTGGTCTCAGAAATCTTTATCCACTACAGCTGAATGGACTAGTAGTATTTTCGAACCCCAAAAAAGAGAACATATAGAATTGGAGGATCTCTTAAATCTTTTGGGAAATTCTGGGACCATTAATTCACTAAGGACACGGGTCAGCTACGCCTACCACAAACCTGTTACATTCCACTGAACAAACTCAGAAACACCACAACTATGAACAGTCTCACCAGAATGTCCCTCTATACACCATCTACTCAGCTGAAGCCAGTTGGTGTGGTGGTTGTGTTGGATTGTTGGTTTATTAAATTAAAACACTCAAACCCACATCCCTATATGACTTCTGTGACTTCCATTTCCAGATACAGATATATGGATTGTTTGTATATATACAAATAATATATCAATTTTATAGATATGGGCACAGGAGAGGTCACAAAAGCTTCATAGTATTCATTCTTTACTTGTTATTTCTTTACAGTATCTTGAATAGACATAGGTCATGACAACCTTTTAGAACCACATTTCAGTATGGATTGCAATTGTGGTTTTAAGGACTTGTTATGGGAGGTGACTAAGAATACATTCAGCTTGGATTATGCCTAAAAGAGCTGTCTTTTGTGTAACTGACTGCTCAGCTCTGCTAGTCTGTTAGTTTTCAGGGCAGAGTTCACAGGCTCTTATCTGTAGTGGTTATACTTTCTAACACTGCCAAATTCTCAAACCAAACAACTCCCTTAATAAAAGAGTGAATTAAGAATGAAGCTTTAGCCTTAACCATGCATTTCTTATCTTGGGAAGTCTTAAGGCAGACACATCATTACACTTCAGCTTCTCACAACAAACATGGTGCTGGCATCTAATGAAAATATTTACTGGAAGAGCTTTTTCTTTGCCAAAGTAAAATCCAAGACAGATAAAGGTCTAGGGGAGTGCAGTGCCCTGTAGTAAGTCAATCTGTAATTTGAATATATATTCATGCTCAAGATAGTGGTTAAGTACTTGTGAAATAAAGACTCAAATTAGAAAGGAGACACAAATTTTTAGCAGTGAGGGTGATTAACCATTGGAACAAACTACCAAGGGAAGTGTTGTCTTCAGCTCAGGATTGGATGCCTTGCTGGAAGAAATGATTTAGTCAAATACAAGTTATTGGGACCAAACCAGAGATAACTGAGTGAAATTCTATGGCCTGTGTTATACAGGAGGCCATGCTAAATGATCTAATGGTCCCTTCTGACCTTAAAATCTACGAACCAATGACTATTTTCTAGAACACTGCTGCACCATTTTGTAAAGAATAAGATGTAGGGCCATGCTTTGTTATTTCACACCGTGGAGTCGAAAGAAGAGAAACCCACACACACACTTTTAGTTTGGGCCAAAATCTGTGAGATGCACCAACATTATTAAAATCCTTGCTTCTGTGGATTGGAGAGCCACAGCTACTGTCATATGAGGGAGCCTGCAGTAGCAGCTGGCTACTGTTACCTGTGCCTGTTCCCTGCAAGCCATTACACTAGTTCTTAACCTTTGCATAGGGCACTCTGAAGTCCTTACTCAGCCCTCTGAATTTAAGAGTGGTGACAAAGGATGATCTTGGGAGGAGACCTGGGTTCAATTCCTGCCTCTACCACTGTAATACAAATAAGTGACCCAATATGTTTTGCAAATTATAATATAATGTTTATAATTCCCGGACGTAGCACATTTCTTACACAAATTGAAATGTCTTTTAAAAGTACTGAAACCAAATTAATTTGATTTTGAGCAGATTAGTTGAGGTTTGGGGTTTGGAGCAGGGAGTAATTTTGAGAGTTGGGGTGGGGGCAAAGGGTAATTTCTATCCATAGTTGTCTCTGAATTCCCCATCTCCTAATGCATCACTGTCCCATCAGCATTATTTGTTCTGTAGATATAAAGTATGGCACAGGCCCAGCTCTCCATGAAGTGACACCCTGATGCAGCATCAGGCATTACCTGTAAACAAAGCAACTTTCACTCCAAAGGCTCAAACTTGCTTTCAACTTAAAAAGGAAAACATTTTTTTGGAATTAATGGTCCATTCTTGTGACTACCCATGGGTGAAGGGCATTTCCTTCTTTCACATCTTCAATAGCAAATAATTAATGACGTGTTGGAAATTAACAACAATTAACAATGCATGGGAACAACAGCAGAAGGTGTTTGATCCTCTCTAGATGAATTTGAGAGGCTTTGTTTCTCAGGCAGGAGCTTGTGATTGCAAGGAGGGAGAGACGGAGGAGGATTTCTAATGGGATCCTCCTCCTCCTCGCCATCACCTTATTGAAAGTCATTGGAGTGACTAGTCAAGCTGGAAAAAGAGCACTAAGAACCCAATCCTGTGATGTGATGCACATTCCTCAATTGCCTTAAATTCAAAGCACTTAAAGCACTCAGAGCCTTGCAGAGGGCAATCAATGCTTCGCAGGATTGCCCTTAAACCAGTACTATATAGTTACATGGGCCCAAACTAGTAGTGTGTCAAGGATATTCCCATAACAAATCCATCATTTGCATCTTTCATACTAATCTAGCCACACTAATATCCTGTATACAACATGCTCTGAATAAGAATAAATATACATGGGGAAATGTACAGCCTAAAAGTGGGAGCACTCGCATTCTTCTTCTGCCTCTCTCTTTTTTTTTTTTTTTTTTTTTGCTGAACAAATTCAGGTCTGGATCCTCCTACCTGCCCAAGCTGTATTCAGCACAGGACCCGGGGGAAAGGGAGGCCAATAGTAGCTTTATGTTACCTTTGTGGATCCCTATTCCTGAAGCTATCTGGGGGCTCAGCAAGTCCCCATTGCTGGGGCCTTTTCCCCAATCATTTGTCAAGCTTCAACTTCAAGCCATTTGCTTCCCATGTAGATTACAGCTTATATGTAACAACATGAGGAACAAATATTTAATAATGGACTCTTCAATGTAACAGACAAAGATATAACATGATCCAATGGCTGGAAGTTGAAGCTAGACAAATTCAGACTGGAAATAAGGCATAAATTTGTGACAGTGAAGATAATGAACCATTGGAACAATTTACCAAGGTGGATTCTCCATCACTGACCATTTTTAAATTGAGTTTGGATGATTTTCTAAAAGATCTGCTCTAAGAATTATTTTGGGGAAGTTCTATATCTTGTGTTGGACCCTTCTGGCCATGGAATCTATGAATCTTTGTACCATGCACTCAGTGGCAGAGGCAGGTGTAGAGTTGCTATGATGGGAGAATGGCTTAACCAGCTTTATTACCTTTCTGAGGGGCAGTACAGTGCAAAGGAGGTATGGCATGCCAAGGATCTGGCTCTAAGTCAACAGGCATAGTATGAAATGTTTAACCAACTTGTCTGTACCTGGACATTTAATGTTTGATACACTGAAATCAACTGGGAAAGATCTGCCATTACTGACCTATAGTGTTTGGCTTAAATTCAATTTGCTGTCTCTGTATATTTGAGCAAATGGAGTATGGAGAGTACGACAACTAACATTCTACCCACAAAAGAGAGAGGTGGAACCACAAGAGAGTGTCAGAAAAGGAGCCAGGTCTAGAATCCACCCACGCTTTTTCCAACCAAGTTCCATTTATTCTTCAGCCTTTGATCTTGCAATCTCTTAATTTTTAATCTATGGGGAGATGTTTGTAAAAAGTTGTACAAAGTTCAGAAAGGTCTAAAGAAAAAGAAAGAACAAGACACGGGCAGGGAGAAAGAGAGAGAAGGGCCCTCCAAATGAACAAAAAAGGAGGATGGGTAATCACATTCCAATTTCTTGATTGAACTTAGAAAGGGGCTTCGCTCTCATTTCTGAGAAAGAATTGAAGCTGTAGGAGTAAGCTTTATGTAGTAAACCCACACTCCTTCCTTCCCCTACCTCCTATTTAACCCAAGGACTGACAAGGTTTGCCGAACAGAACAAAAGTAAGTAATAATCCATATATGAAACACAAATTTAGCTCACTGTGAGTTAAAGTACAGCCTGATTCCAGCTTCTTGGAAGAATTGCTTCTGGACAAATTTTCACATGCTGACTATATCACAGAAGGTACAACTATAATTGGCATCTTTCTTGGCAGTCTAAGTGGGATAAGGACTGACTGATCTAGAGGGTTTAAATGTGCTCTCATTCTTTTGAGAGGTCTCTTGAGTTTAGAGGTTGAGATATTAACTCCAGAAATTACCCCTTCTCCTCTCTCCCTGCTACACACCTCCTTTCCAGAAACCTTCTAGTGGAGAGTTGAGACAGAGCAACTGTTGTTAACTGCTATTTTTATAGGCAAGGCTTCTTAATAGGATATCCATATCCTGCATTTGACGCTCAGATGTAATGTTAAATGTTTACACCCTGACCTGAGAATACAAATTCAGGATCTGGTGAATTGAAGCACCTGACTGTGAAAATATTCGGAGAATTATTTTTGCTACTTCACATTTACTTTGGTCATTACTGATTAATTTACCACCTGAAACAGTTACATTAGCTGTTGTATTTCTCATTCTCAGGATAAGGAATACCACAAAAATTGTAATAAAGTAATCAAGGTAAATACCGCAGTCACACATTTATTACCTGTGCCCAGGGCTTCTTAATAACTGAGAATGAAATAAATAAGGATCTTGGCCTCTAGAAGACAGCAGAGCAAATCCAAGTAACACAGAGCAAATGGCATCCATCCCATTCCTTTAATCCACAATTACACAGGGAAAAAAGAGCAAAGAAAGAAAAGAATAATAAAGAAGTGAATACAGAGAACAGTTCTACAATCACAGAGTCCCAGGGGCCTTGTCTACAAGGAATAAGATGGGTAAGGGTGGAGAATGTTTACAGAGATAAAGCAGAAGCATGAAACTTCAGAGGCTGCTGTGTAAGGTTAAGCCTCCACTTTTTAGGTCAAATGGTGTAGACAAATTTGTCATTTAGTGCATTCTGACTAAGTGATAGGAGCTCTATTTAGTTTATATCTACAAGCAAGGGTCAAACAGCGTCTGCTCAAACAAACTGATAGCGGGCAGTTTCATCTGAGCCAACTTGGTAGGGAAGGAATGCACTTCAGCAGTTGTTAACATCCCAATGGCTTTATTTGAACTTCTGTGACATGACAGCATTAGTGGTATTTATGGCTTAAAAGAATTTCCATCTGCAAGTTTATCTTCTTGTAAAAATCAGGGGGAAAACCCCAATTAAAATATACTAAATCAAGTTTACAATGGAGTAGAAGGATTTATCCCCATTATGTAAACCACCAACCCTTTTACCATGCTACTATTAAATACTGACATTATTACAGTTGCAATAGCGTTTTTATATATTTATTTTGTGTTTTCATCTGACTGGATACCCAGAGCCTATGAAACCAAAGACAAATAGAGAAAGGGCCTGATCTACTATTCTGTGACAGATTTGGATGCATTACACATGCAGAATTAGACCTATATTACTGTAATGTCATTCATGGGATTATAAACCATCCCAAATTTCTCTACCTTATCCTATAATTATTCATCCTTATCCATTTTACATATTACTTATTCATAATTATTTCATAAGAGGCCTGAACACGCGGTCCTTATTCAGGCAATATTCCCAGTGATTTTAAGTACTGCAGGATTGGGCCCTACACCGATACACCTAAATATATTACCAAACCAGTGTATTCTCCCCAAAGTGGTTGTTTTACTTTTGCTGGAAGCCAAGCTAAATGAAGTTAGTATATTTAATGCAAATATGGGCTCTGTTACTCCCAGCGCACAGAATGTGCGCTTTAGTGGTCACTTGCTTACATTGTGCCACCGGCTGACAGGCTACTCTTTGGAAAAGGTGAATTACTAAGTATAGAGTTGTCATCTTCCTTTTTTTAATAAACCCAAAACACAATCTATAGATAAATATATCATGAAAAAACCCTTCTGCGAAATAAACCATATATTCATTCAGATGTGTTTAAACACAAACACTCAGTAAACACATTCACAAAATTGGAAAACAGCAATTAACCGTTTACAGAATATCTCAACTCCAACCCAGACTCCCTGGCCATCTACTCCAGACGACCATTTAAAATCACCTGCTCCCCAAAAAACTGTGCAATAGCCAGGCAGCTTGCTCTGCAGCTCCTCAAAGCTGAGCCCTGGTAGACCAGTCTGGGGAGTACGGGTGACATTTCAGCACCGGTGACTAGCCCTAGTGGCCTGGTTGAGCGCAAGTTCTGCGGAATCACAAAATTAGAGGGGTGAAGGAGCCAGGGCTAGCTCCAGGCACCAGTGCAGCAAACTGGTGCTTGGAGCAGCCCATGGAAGGGGGCGGCACATCCGGGTCTTCGGTGGCGGGTCCCCCAGAGGGAAGGACCAGTGAAGAATGAAGCGGCGCGGGAGAGCAGCCGCTGAAGTGCCGCCAATCGCGGCTTTTTTTTTTTCCACTCTTCGCCGCTTGGGGCAGCAAAATAGCTGGAGCCGGCCCTGGAAGGAGCCAAAAGCATCAATGACTTTACAGGTTAAAGTAAACTACTTGAACTTCATTAGGAATTCATTTGGTGACTAGTGGTAAAACGAAGATGTAAACAATAAACACACCTTTTGTATAAAGCCTCACTTATCAGGTGGAGATCAGGGAAAGAAGCAAATCTCAAACTTCCTTAAAATACCCAGGAAACAAATAATGATCATAATATTTAAATTATAAACTGACTTCCCTCTAAGGTGCTCAGAAGGAGATGGGGCCAAAGATGACAAAAGCATATCTGAAACATAAAAGAAAAAGTCTTAGGCTAAGATTTAAACAATAGAAGCCTGAAGTTAGAGTTCTAAATCCACAGGAGGTGCCTAAATCAATGGCCTGATTTTCAAAAGTGCAAAGCAGCTAAATGTAGATATAGGATCTTTACTTTAAATCTTACAAAAATAAACAAGACCACACACTGTAGGGTAAGTTTTGTTTATTTGTTTGTTTAAGACAAGTTGGATTTGGGAAGAGTACACACCTTCTGTGTGCCATTTCAAAGTGCAACAGCCTACTCTCCTGATTATTGGATTCCTTATAGGCCAGAGCTCAGATATTAGCTAGGACCAGGTTCAGGAAGCTGACCTAGTTAGCCAAGGGCCTTCATCATTTAGGTTGCATCTACAACACTTCAAAATGGAAAAGAAATTTCAGAGAAGTAAGAAACACTTAGGGATCATGGTGGGACTATACTGAGACCTGACTAAAAAGAGGATCAGCTAAACTACTGTGGAGAGCACAGGTGACCAGTAGAGCTCATCAGCACAGGTAACCGTGATGGAGTCCCAGGATCACAAAAGAGCTCCAGCATGGACCGAACGGGAGGTACGGGATCTGCTCGCCATATGGGGAGATGAATCAGTGCTAGCTGAACTCTGTAGCAGTAAACGAAATGGCAAAATATTAGAAAAGGCCTCCAAGGCCATGAAGGACAGAGGCCATAACAGGTACGCACAGCAGTGCCGTGTGAAAATTAAGGAGCTAAGGCAAGCCTACCACAAAGCCAGAGAGGCAAACGGAAGGTCCGGGGCAGAGCCGCAAACATGCTGCTTCTACGCGGAGCTGCATGCCATGCTAGGGGGTGCAGCCACCACTACCCCAACCGTGTGCTATGACTCCGTCACTGGAGAAACACACAGGGAAGAGGGTTTGGGGTACGAGGAAGAGGAGGATGAAGATAATGTAGATAGCTCACAGCAGCAAGGAAGTGGAGAAACCGGTTTCCCCAACAGCCAGGATATGTTTATCACCCTGGACCTGGAGCCAGTAACCCCCGAACTCACCCAAGGCGTGCTCCTAGACCCTGAGGGCACACAGGGGACCTCTGGTGAGTGTACCTTTGTAAATATTACACATGGTTTAAAAGCAAGCGTGTTTAATGATTAATGATTAATTTGCCCTGGCAATCGCGGCCAGTACAGCTACTGGAAAAGTCTGTTAACGTGTATGGGGATGGAGCGGAAATCCTCCAGGGACATCTCCAGAAAGCTCTCCTTCATGTACTCCCAAAGCCTTTGCAAAAGGTTTCTGGGGAGGGCTGCCTTATCCCATCCGCCATGATAGGACACTTTACCACGCCAGGCCAGTAGCACGTAGTCTGGAATCATTGCATAACAAAGCATGGCAGTGTATGGTCCCAGTGTTTGCTGGCATGCAGACAACATCCATTCCTTATCGCTCTTTATTATCCTCAGGAGAGTGATATCATTCACGGTCACCTGGTTGAAATGGGGTGATTTTATTAAGGTGCCCGTTCCTGCTCGGCTGAACAGAAATGTTCCCCACTGTTAGCCACGCGGTGGGGGGAGGGGTGAAGTGATCATCTTGGGTGTGTGTGTGGGGGAGGGGGGTTAATTGGGTTTGTGCTGCATGTTAACCCGGGAACCGCAGCCCCTCCTTCTACATTGCAAACCCATTTTAAATGGCCAACCCAATGGGTGTTTGGTATGGGAAATGAGGGCGCTACTGTTTGAAACCATTCCCACATGTTAAGAAGGTTAAAAAAGCCAAAAGACCGTGGCTTACCATGGCTGCCTGCAAGCCGAAATCTGTTGCCAAGGCACTGCGTAAGTGATCTCTCACACCAAACCGGCAGGCCCTCAATATAAGAGGAAAAATGCGACCTTGTAATGAAAGCACATGTGCTGTGTAATGTGAACAGCAAAATTTAACATGAAAGAGTGTACCCATTTGTCATAACTATAAAGGGAAGGGTAACAGCTGTCCCGTGTACAGTACTATAAAATCCCTCCTAGCCAGAGACTCCAAAATCCTTTTCCCTGTAAAGGGTTAAGAAGCTCAGGTAACCTGGCTGGCATCTGACCTAAAGGACCAATAAGGGGACAAGATACTTTCAAATCTTGTGGGGGGGGGGGAAGGTTTTTGTTTGTGTTCTTTGTTTTGGGAGTGCATTCGCTCTCGGGACTGAGAGGGACCAGACATCAATCCAGGTTCTCCACATCTTTCTAAACAAGTCTCTCCTATTTCAAACTTGTAAGTAAATAGCCAGGCAAGGCGTCTTAGTTTTCCTTTGTTTTCTCAATTTGTAAATGTACCTTTTACTAGAGTGTTTATCTTTATTTGCTGTACTTTGAACCTAAGACTAGAGGGGAGTCCTCTGAGCTCTTTAAATTTGATTACCCTGTAAGGTTAATTTCCATACTGATTTTACAGAGATGATTTTTTACCTTTTTCTTTAATTAAAAGCCTACTTTTAAGAACCTGATTGATTTCTCCTTGTTTTAAGATCCAAGGGGTTTGGATCTTGATTCACCAGGAGTTGCTGGGAGGAAGGAGGGGAATGGTTAATTTCTCCTTGTTTTAGATCCAAGGGGGTTGGATCTGTATTCACCAGGAGTTGGTGGGAGGAAGGAGGGGAATGGTTAATTTCTCCTTGTTTTAGATGCAAGGGGGTTGGATCTGTATTCACCAGGAGTTGGTGGGAGGAAGGAGGGGAATGGTTAATTTCTCCTTGTTTTAGATCCAAGGAGTTTGGATCTGTATTCACCAGGGAATTGGTGAAGGTTTTTCAAGGCTTCCCAGGGAGGGAATCCATTGGAAATGGTGGCAGCGGGACCAGAGCTAAGCTGGTAGTTAAGCTTAGAAGTTTTCATGCAGGCCCCTACATTTGTACCCTAAAGTTCAAAGTGGGGATACAGCCTTGACACCATTGCTCTCTAAAATGTGTCTTTTTTAACCACCTCTCCCTTCTCCTCCACCAGCTGCAAATGTTTCTCCTTCACAGAGGCTAGTGAAGATTAGAAGGAGAAAACGGCGGACTCGGGATGACATGTTCACGGAGCTCCAGATGTCCTCCCACCCTGAAAGAGCACAGCAGAATGCGTGGAGGCAGTCAATGTCAGACTACAGAAAAGCACAGTATGAACGAGAGGAGGGCTGGCGGGCTGAATCGCAGGATGAACAGAGCAAGTGGCGGGCTGAAGATGATAGGTGGCATCAGCTTGCAGACAGAAGGCAAGAGTCGATGCTCCGGCTGCTGGAGCATCAAACTGATATGCTCCAGCTTATGGCTGAGCTGCAGGAAAGGCAGCAGGAGCAGAGACCGCCGCTACAGCCCCTGTGTAACCAACAGCCCTCCTCCCCAAGTTCCATAGCCTCCTCACCCAGAAGCCCAAGAACACGGTGTGGGGGCCTCCGGCCACCCAGTCATTCCACCCCAGATGATTGCCCGAGCATCAGAAGGCTGGCCTTCAATAAGAGTTAAAGTTTTAAACTGCAGTGTGTCCTTTTCCTTCCCTCCTCCCCCTCCCATCCCGGGCTACCTTGGCAATTATCCCCTAGTTGTGTGATGAATTAATAAAGAATGCATGAATGTGAAGTAACAATGACTTTATTGCCTCTGCAAGTGGTGCTCGACGGGGGAGGGGAGAGTGAGGTGGTTGGTTTACAGGGAAGTAGAGTGAACCACGTGGGGGGGTGGGGCGGAGGGTTCATCAAAGAGAAACAAACAGAAGTTTCACACCGTAGCCTGGCCAGTCACAAAACTCATTTTCAAAGCTTCTCTAATGCGCACTGCACCCTGCTGTGCTCTTCTAACCGCCCTGGTGTCTGGCTGCACATAATCAGCGGCCAGGCGATGTGCCTCAACCTCCCACCCCGCCATATATGTCTCCCCCTTACTCTCACAGATATTGTGGAGCGCACAGCAAGCATCAATAACAATGGGGATATTCTTTTCGCTGAGGTCTGAGCGAGTCAGTAAGCTGCGCCAGCACGCTTTTAAACATCCAAATGCACATTCCACCACCATTCGGCACTTGCTCAGCCTGTAGTTGAACAGGTCCTGACTACTGTCCAGGCTGCCTGTGTACGGCTTCATGAGCCATGGCATTAAGGGGTAGGCTGGGTCCCCAAGGATAACTATAGGCATTTCAACATCCCCAGTGGTTATTTTCTGGTCCGGGAAGAAAGTCCCTTCCTCCAGCTTTCGAAACAGACCAGAGTGCCTGAAGACGCAAGCATCATGTACCTTTCCCGGCCATCCCACGTTGATGTTGGTGAAACATCCCTTGTGATCCACCAGGGCTTGCAGCAGCATTGAAAAGTACCCTTTGCGGGTTATGTACTCGGTGGCTTGGTGCTCCGGTGCCAAGACAGGGATATGGGTTCCATCTATCTTCCCACCACAGTTTGGGAATCCCATTGCAGCAAAGCCATCCACTATGGCCTGCACGTTTCCCAGAGTCACTACCCTTGATATCACCAGGTCTTTCATTGCCCTGGCAACTTGGATCACAGCAGCCCCCACAGTAGATTTGCCCACTCCAAATTGATTCCCGACTGACCGGTAGCTGTCTGGCATTGCAAGCTTCCACAGGGCTATCGCCACTAACTTCTCAACTGAGAGGGCTGCTCTCATCCTGGTATTCTGGTGCTTCAGGGCAGGGGAAAGCAAGTCACAAAGTTCCATGAAAGTGCCCTTATGCATGCGAAAGTTTCGCAGCCACTGGGAATCGTCCCACACCTGCAGCACGATGCAGTCCCACCAGTCTGTACTTGTTTCCCGGGCTCAGAATCTGCGTTCCATGGCATGAACCTGCCCCAGTAACACCATGATTTGCACATTGCTGGGGCCTGTACTTTGTGAGAGGTCTATGTCCATATCAATGTCCTCATCACTCTCGTCGCCACGCTGCAATCACCTCCTCGGCTGGTCCTGGTTTTGCTTTGGCATGTCCTGGCTCTGCATATACTCCAGGACAATGCGCGTGGTGTTCATAGTGCTCATAATTGCCGCAGTGATCTGAGCGGGCTCCCTGAGCCCAGTGATATGGCGTCTGGTCTGAAAAAAGGCACGAAACTAGTATCTGACGGACGGAGGGAGGGAGGGGCGAGTGATGACATGGCGTACAGGTACAGGGAATTAAAATCAACAAAGGTGGCTGTGCATCAGGGAGAAACACAAACAACGGTCACACAGAATGGCCCCCCCCAAAGACTGAACTCAAAACCCTGGGTTTAGCAGGCCGTTGATTTCACAGAGAGAGGGGGAAGCAAATGAATACAGAACAAATCTATTTTTTACATCTTAAGCTGGCAGACAACGGTGAAGCATGACTGATAGCCCTCAGCATCTTCTGGGTGCTTGGCAGAAAATACTGGGTGCTTGGCAGAAAATAGCATACTACGACTGATAGCCATCATCATCGAGACTGTTCGATAGGACTGAGTATGTCTGCCCAGGTGCCCATGATTGACAGCCACTGCAGTACGACGACGATGGATATCAATTGTAATATACCATCTTCTACCAAAAGGCAAGGGGCTGCTGCTGTGTGCAATGCAGCCCCATGTCTGCCAGCACCCAGATCGCCGATGAAGGCTACCAGTCATACTGCACCATCTACTGCCAAAAGGCAATTAGCTGCTGCTGCGTAGCAATGCAGTACCACGTCGGCCAGCACCCAGAGGACATATGGTGATGGTGAGCTGAGCTGAACTGAGCGGACTCCATGCTTGCCGTGGTATGTTGTCTGCACAGGTAACCCAGGTAAAAAGGCGCGAATCGATTGTCTGCCGTTGCTCTGATGGAGGGGGAGGTGCCTGACGACATGTACCCAGAACCCCCCGCAACACTGTTTTGCATCATTCAGGCATTGGGATCTCAACCCAGAATTCTAATGGGCGGTGGAGACTGCGGGAACTGTGGGATAGCTACCCATAGTGCAACACTCCGGAAGTCGACGCTAGCCTTGGTACTGTGGACGCGGTCCGCCGACTTCATGCACTTAGAGCATTTTATGTGGGGACACACACAATCAGCTGTATACAACCGATTTCTATAAAACCGGCTTCTATAAATTCGACCTAATTTTGTAGTGTAGACATACCCTTAGAATTCTGATACTGAAGAAATAACAATCAGTTCTTTATCAAACTCTGCAGGACTGGCACTTTCAGCTACTTTGACATCCATTAAATGTTTCGTTTTATTATATCTGGTCAAATTACATTTTTCTCGCTAAATTTAATCTGAATATTTCTGGGAAAGTACAGCCACATAGGCACTAAACAAGATTAATTTAACATTCACTGCAGAGACTTACTATTGTGAGTTACTGGTGTTAAACCTGACAACATGGAAGTATGCTGTCCAAAATACACTGGGTTTTTTTCTGGCATCTGTTCAACACGTATATCACACTTCACTCAGAAATATCTCAGAATGAATGTAAAAGGGGAGTGTTTTGCACAGTTCACTACTGGTGGCCTAGGAATTCTATAAATTTTGCATGTATCCAAAGGTAAAAAAAAATGGTCTAAACTAAATCCTAAATGTAATTTGGCTTTCTGGCAAGACAGATTGCTCTTTGATATCCAGCATTCTCCGATTACATTATTTGCAACTAGTTTCCAGCATCTGTTATATTATTAAGAATTCCTTGGCAGAAGCCAGCAATAGTGACTTAGGTCCAGATTTTTAATGGTATTTATGCATTGCAGTACTCAGCATTGCAACAGCTATGTGATTTTAGAAGCCTAAATCACTTTCAAAAAGGATTTAGGCTCCTAAATAGGTTCCGTATTGAAGTGCTGAGTGGTGCAACGTCTAAATACCATTAAAAATCTAGACCTTGGTGCTATAAAGTTCATTTTGCAAAGTATGCTGTTTAGTAGCCTGTAGCTCTTCATTATGTAAAGTGAAAGGTTAACACCCAGACGATATTTAGATTTGCACAAATATCTACATTAATTTTCATCATCTATCCTGATGATTATATGACCCCTCTTCCCCCCATCTCTGTATTATGAGAGTCCCAGGCTTTAACTTCTGTAAGAAGAAGTTACCAAACAGAATATTCTATCAGAATAAGTCCTGTATGAAATGCCAGAATTCCCATTAATTCATTGGCAGAGTGCAACAGGGTATACGTGTGTGTGTACTGGAAGGACTCATTCTGACAGCTCCTTTCCTCCAGATCACAGATTATGGATTTCAAGTACTGGTCTATGCCCTTAGCTAGTTTCACCATTTGGGGCATCCTTCTCCCGTTCTAGGAGACATTATTATAATATCAACAAATGGAGAAGGTTTCACATAAGAACATAAGAACGGCCATACTGTGTCAGACCGAAGGTCCATCTAACACCAATATCCTGTCTTCCGACAGTGGCCAATGTCAGGTGCCTCAGAGGGAATGAACAGGACAGGTAATCATCAAGTGATCCATTCCCTGTCTCCCATTCCCAGCTTCTGGCAAACACCAGTCCTGTCCATCCTGGCTCATAGCCATTGATGGACCTATCCTCCATGAATTTATCTAGTTTTTTTTTCACAAGTGAAAAAAAAAATGTCCACTATAGTTAGTAGAGTAGCTAAGATTCTATAATAATAATAGAGGTATATGGGGCATGGAGGAGCACTCAGAGAAGGTCATCTTGGAGAACCAAAGTGAAGCCATCCAGTATTCACCATCTTTCAAAAGACAGATCACACACATTAAGGATCTCAAAGCACTTTAAAATCATTAATCTTCACAACAACCCGCAGTCAGAAAGTACTATTTTCCCCATTATTTTAGCATAAGGTAAACTGAGGCAATATTACCTAAACTGAAACGGGAGGGTTCAAGATACCTATCGCCAAATTCTCAAAATCATATCTGTAAAATCTATGCCCACAAAGTGCCAAATACATTGACCTTACTAACCTGGCTATCCTAATGTTGTCAGAGCTCCTTGATGGGTGAATATAGCCTCAGAACTATTAGCTACCTATCTAGTATCCCCAATAAAGTAGATTATTGATTAGATAGATAGATAGATAGATAGATAGATGATAGATAGATAGATAGATGATAGATAGATAGATAGATAGATGAAATACACCATACGTTCATTCTACAATTAATTAGAGACATCTATAAAAACTGAAATAGGGGATTATAATTCCATCTGTAGCACTGGTGATATACACAACATGAACAAGAAATCTGAATGGGATTGTCATCAAAGACACAGAATGGAATTATAATCCCATAATTCAAACTGTCTGTTTTACTTGATACAATGTTAGATCTCTGACCTGTATCAAATCCCTATACAGATGCCCTGAGAGCATCCCCTCCTAATTGCTCCCACTGCAGCTATTTTCCCCACTTTAACACCCATATATTTCAAGTTTGCTTCTCTGTCACTCAAGGTCTCTTATCCCTACCCAATTCTCCACTCCCCTCCCCCACACTTTGAACAGCCCTAGTTTGAGTGCTACTGGAGATGTTTTCCAAACTGAAAGGCCCTTTAGCAGCCGAGTCAGATGTGGCAGCCTGTGGTGCCAATTCAGATATTTCTTGTGGGTGTGGGAGTACAAATTCCTTTTCCTGCCTTCACCCCCCACCCCTCAGCAAAGACTCTGTTCCTGTTCCCACTCATCCTCCCACAGGGACCCCAGCCCTCCTCAGCATGGGAATCTCCTCTCTCTCTTACGTAGGCAGAGCATGAGTTGGGGCCACCAAGAGTCAAGTCTCAGCAGACTCCTCTGCACTCCGTCACATAGGAACTGATTCCCTGTACCCCCGGTTGCAACACCGTTTGGCCTTGCTACCCCTCCATCTCAACAGAGGGGAAGCCAGGCCAAATCTCAGTGAGTGGCGTTGCGACCTGGTGCATGGCATCACACCCCCACCCACTGAAATGTGGCATACCCACCCCTCCAGATGTACTGAGAAATGGCTAGGTCAAATTTCAGTGGCATTGCAACCACAATGCTGGAGTAATACCCTGGACCACTCCAGCAGCAGCTGTACTGATTTAGGATGGGATCACTGCTTAAAACCAGTCAGGCCATGCCCCTCCCTCCCCCAGCCCCACAACCTATGGAGCTTTGAGTAAGTGCAAAAACCTGGGAGAAGAGGGGCGTTCCCTGACCCCAGCTCCCCCTAATTGATACCACTGGCATATAAGATTTTCAGCGAGTGACTCAGAATCCATTAATGTGATGTCACAACTATGAATATAATTGCTAAACTTCCATACTGTGGGTGAGTTATCGCCGCCAAAAGTTACAAGTTTATATGTAGCACTGCAACTCTTGTATTTTTGTCCTATACACTGAGACTGCAGCTGCAAGTCTGGAAATTTAAGAGTTTCTGGGTTTCTTAGGGACTAAAAGAGAGCAGTTAAAGTCTATACCCAACTGATCTTAGACTTAGATGGACCTACCCATAGTAAAGAGATCTTCCGTTTAATCATTTTTCCCCAAAAGAAAAAATAATTACGGGGTAGGCATTTTAGAAAGGGAAAAACAAAGAGAAACTGAGTCCCAAGAGTGAAATATCTTTCAAAGAACAGGTAAAATTAATTAAACCTTTAGTTAAGGACAGATAATAACCAGGGTCAGATTCTCAAAAGTGGCCTCCAAAATCATGCCTATAACACTCTTTGCAGACAAAAGGGCTATTTACTATACCAGTGTGAATCCAGAATAACTCCACTGATAGTGACTCTACAAGCATGCATGCAAAATGGTTAATTCCATGCATTTGTTTTTGTTGTGAGAAAAAAAGTGCAGGTTTTGAGTATACAAAGAAATGTGCGTGCAAATTTTATGGGTGGAGTTTAGGAGAGCAATGTATCCTGGAAAGTTTAATACCAGCAAATTGAATCAGAAAGGCAGAGCTAGGTGATTCTTCTTTTTTTCAGGGAGATATATAATTTGATGAAAGGCTTACAATAAATTTGTACCTTTGACATAAGATGATGATGTGTGTCTGGATATTCTGGTATGTATCCCATTGCTCTTGGCTATTTTGAGATTCTGAAGTGCAGAGAGTAGAGAGACAGGTCCTTATAAGGGCTTCATAGGGAAAGAGGGAGTGTTTAGATGATTTATGGGGAAAATTTACAGTAGTATGAGAATTACAAAGCAGAACAGTACAGTATGAAATAGATACTTATTCCCCAAAGAAAAATCTGTCTAAGGTCTGTCTCCAAGAGGTTCTTACTGTCTACAGTCCTAGTCAAAATGATGGCAGACCAATACCCTGCTAAGAGAAGTCAGCACTTTGGATACCACCGTTCCAGTTAACAGAGTTAGCTTTCCAGATGAAGTCTTCTATTAAAAAGAAGAGCCTGTGCCACTGGGAGAATAACTTAATTTTTCCAACATCTCATGACAGAATGAAATTAAGCAGCTTTGTAAAAGATAAAGAATGTATAAAGGGTGCAACTCCCAGCTCTGTTAAGCAAAGATTGGAGAGCTCATTGAAGGATACTCACATTTCTAAAAGGTTCTGGCAGTTTTAGCCCCAATTTTAAGTTCAAACTTCACGATACAAATGCCTAATTGTTATTGACATTTTGTCACTAAAAAGATCAAGCTAAAATTATTAAGCCAAAAAAACATTAGAGCAGTATGGAAACAGATGTGGCAGAATAAAATTAGTTTTATGGGCCCTAATTTTGAGCTAAATTCTAACTTCAGAGAGATTAGCATAAATATTGATTTCAGTGTAGTTACTCCAGATTCACACTGTGCACTGAGTGAAAGATCTTGTCATTTTTAAGTAAGGGTGTTTGGCCTCATTGCTAACCACCACATAACTTGATACTGTTCTCAGCTTCTGACCAGGGGATTCTCAGGACTGGAATAGTGGAAATATTATAGTCCAAGTACCAAGAATTAGGTACATTGGCAGAACGGTCTGAGATGCACATCACCTGCTCACACTATGTCTAGCTCTTGCGAATACCACTTATCTATCACTTTAATGAGCAAAAGATTGGACTAGTAAAGAATAGTTATGCTCCAAAGGTGTTGTCAAATACACTAGCGTGTTAATATTTACACCTCAGATTCTGATTCCCACTCAGGCCCTGTCTAGCATAGGGACGTTTTTCAAAGATTTTTCAACATTGCTAACACCAGTTCACCTCCACTGGTGCTAAGAATAGAGGCTCTCCTATCAAGTGGAGGCAGGCCACTGGCTTCTGTTTAATGCTCTGAGCCAGGCTAAGTGCCACGGTCCTTACAAATTGGTGACAATCAGTGAACTGTTTGCTGGGTCACCTAATGCTGGTGGAGAAAAAATGAGGTTAGCTGTGATGAAAATTTTTCTAAAGTTTCCTTAGTGTAGACAGGACCAAAGAGCTCAGAATTCTAAGTGACATGAAAAATGCTCCTTTGATATGAATGCAGGAAGACAGGAAAATGAAGGGAAAGCAAATGAAGTACCTATTACAAATGGAGTTCTGCCAGAATAAGGATTTAGCTAGGCATGAATACAGTCCACATTCATAAATGATGTGGTATCCTTGGACCACCTGAACAATGACACCCCTTCGGGGGCTCCACATAACCCTAACAAACTCCCCCGTATAGGTTGCAGCTGCTTTTCACAACCACAACTTAGTCCCCCGATGGATTCTCCCCACCACAGACCTCCATCAATATTAACACCAGCATAATTTGGTATACCATAGGTAAATCTGAGCTAGTACCTACAATAACCACTGTACATAGTAAAAAAATAAGTGAAAGGACAATGTAGTTTCCAAACTATCTCTGCAATTGCAAAGTCATCCTAAGACTAAAAGGCTTCAGCAAAGGAAGAAAGAGACAAGTTAGCATTTTTAAAACATTTTCTCATTAATGCTAACAACAATTAATTACGAATGTTTATTCTAATTTATGGACACCTGCTTGATATCAACAGAACGGACACACCCCTGCAATTACTTTCCCTTCCAAAGGCACATTTATTTCATTCTGATGACACATGGCTTTTCTAATTTCCTGTGTAACCACCTCCAGCTCTCTGTATATCTTCCCATTTTAAATTGCCAACAGGCTTCATGCATATTTGTAGATGTTTGAAAACAGCAGGAAGATCTTTTTGATGTTTCTAAAAATGCTCAACAAAAGTTCTTTCAATGTATGCACAACAGCTCAATATTCTCTGTTTGCAAAATCTCTCCTTTAACTCATGTCAGTCATATGAAAGGACTTAAGTCTCTGAGAAAGAGTGATTTGCCATATCGTTAACATCTGTCCAAACTGCTGTAGTCAGAAGTCTTTCTTATTAATGACAACGCCACTGTGAAAATAAAGCAGCAGGAACCATAGTGGTATTGGTACATTTTCAGTAGTCAGCAAAAGATCTTATTTTCTAGGATTAGCCCTTAACAATGTCAAGTATGAAACTTAAATTAACGAGCACTTCACTTCAGCACTTTTGCTATTTTCATTGATTTCTATTTACTTTGGCAAACACAGACACAAAGAACATATTTCTAGATGTGACTAAGCAGACTAGTAATATACTAGCATAGATGGATAAAGTGATCAAACATTACACTTAACTCTGAGGCTATTCTGAAAAATTAACATAATAGAAGAAATATGTTATTTATGAAATGCTGTTATGGTTTCTGTGTTCCAGTCAGTGTCACCTTAAAGTTATTTTCTCCTTGGTCTCTCCATGCTAATAACTGGCCTATAGTACTTTAACAGGGTGGTAAATATGGTGTCAACATTTTTAATAGAATCGATTTAAGTTTGCACTAATTTATTCATCATCCACTACATACCAGCAAAATAGCAAATAGTACCATAGCTACATTCAAGCCATGCTAGCCTCTTGGCAGAGGTCAACATAAAGGACTCAACTGTGCTTGGCTCTTGTAAAAGTGTGAAAGGTTGGGGAGCATACAAGGAACCTTTCCCTCCCCCATTTTATATTCCCTGTATGGGATCCAGGTGCATTTCCTGCTAGTACCGCCCATAGTGCTAACCAACTCAAAAGGTACAGTGAGAAGAAAAGGCCATGGCCCCATTCCGAGGGGCCTGTCAGAAGAAATGGTCAAATGGAAAACAGAACACCCAATAGACACTTTTAAGAGGTGATGCAGTAGAGTGGCCAACCCTCCAGGATTTTCCTGGAGTCTCCAGGAATTAAAGATTAATCTTCTGGATGCTGCTGCAAGCAACCTGGCAGCAAAATCATTGGGAATTCTCAAAATGAATATCCCAGCAGGGGCAGTCAGAGAAAGAGTGGCACCACTCTGGCATCGGCAGCTTCCACCAGGTTCATCAATCCATCTTGGGATCCTCTTGGCCATAGGCTGGGTGTGTCTGACTCCAGCTCTATTAGAGACTCAGTCATCAGGCTGGCCATTTATTTTTCTTCTGAGTGAGCGTGTGGGCCAGGGCCCGATTGGGAGGCTCCCAGAATACGTCCTAGCAGAGTTGATAACCCTATGCAATAGGATGATCCAAGTCAGAGAGCTCAGAATAGGAATTGTTTTAGGGAAGTTCTGTGGCCTGTGTTATCCAGGAGGTTAGACTAGACGATCACAATGGTCCTTTCTGGCCTTGGAATCTAATCTATAAGATTGCATTATGCCTCCTGGAGCTCGCTGACAACCATGCCCAACACAGGTTTGGTTGTGTCCTGTCCCTCAAACAGGCTTGTGCCTTAATTGCACAGTGTGGCCCAAAGATACTACAACTAGATCCTGAGGTCAATAGGAGTTGCAGTTGCAGGCATATGGTGTAACCAGTAGTGGAATTTTAGCCTAAAGCAGCAGAATATCACTATCTTCAAAATAAAAGCATGTTTGCAAAATTGACAGAGATGTGGAAAAAGAAGGATTTTACTCCCTTTGACCTCCTCTATGCCCCATATACTCCCAGACCCTACCCCATTAACGTCCATGGGAGTTTTTCAATTGATTTCAATAAAAAGATCAAGGTTGCAGGGATTTACCTAATTGTTATTGTAAGTAAAATAATTCGGCTATTTCGCTTCAACATTTTGACATCAATACTTTCCCTCCTAATGGCGTACATCCTAGAAAAATATTAGGACTTCTAGGTCCTGGGCTTTCTTCTTGAACCACAGGGGCTCAGCCACAGCAAAACACCCTAATATTTACCGAAGGCCAAATCTGCCATCCTTACTAATGATGTGGTGAAGGAGACTCACAGAAGCCCCTTATTAAAATTCTACCATCAAAGTGAAAGGAGGTTTGATTTTGGACGGAGTTCATCCCTTTCTCCAGACAGCTAAGTCATCTCTAGGGCTCATAAGGACACTTCTGAAGAGCACATAGTTTGGTTTTGGGAAAGGATCAGACTTCACCGAACACTGAGTATTAAAAACAAAAAGATCTTGGTGAGCATGCCTTAATCCATAAAAGGTCTGCACCACCAATCCTTCATTTGAAATTGCTGTACTCGGATTGAACACTGCAGTATGCTTCCTATATACTTAGGGCATTACTATACTGATGTTGCTTTGGAAGCAGGATAAGCTAAATTTTAAAAAGGTGCTCTTATTACAGAATAAGAGTGTCCACACGGAAAATTATACTGGTGTAAGTATAGTGGTATAGTTATACTGGTATAATTATGCCACTGTAAATTTCCACATGTGGACAAGCCCTTTGTGTGTTTTTGAGAAATAAAATTTAAACATTTCCAGCAAGTGCCCTTAATCTGCCTGTTTGTGAAGTGGTCTTGCCTCCCTCCTTGGTTACAGTTACAGTATGTGAAGTTTTCTGCTTAATTAAGAAAATAAGGGGAAAGATTTTCCAATTCCCCTTACTCCTGTTGTCTACAGGCACCCACATTCCCGACAAACAAATTTTATCCTATGCTAAAGGGGAAATGTTTCATTTCATCTCCTTGTTGACTCAGGCAAAACTAGAACAGTTGGAGTTGTGCCTGAGTAAGGATTACAGGACTAGGCCCAGAGAGTCTTTTATTTAGATCCCAAAGATACACCCTCAAACTTTTTGGAAAGTTTGGATTCAAATCAGAATTTGTGGCTTGAGTTTCCATCTAACTCAGTCAGCTACATTATGAGACACTACAGAAATTCTTCACTAGAAGCACTGCAGAATTTTTAGAAGAGGGAAGCAAAAAGTAACTTATCAGAAACTATACCGGGATATTTAGTAGGCAGAATGTAATTATTCAAGATGGATTTTGGCAACCGTTTGGGGATTAACATCTTTTGTGGGGGGGAAAAGTGGGCTCTTTAATGACCATCACTAGTCAAGACATGATTTTACATTTCATCGTTGGAAACATCTGTGCCATGTGACCAGCACTACTCCAAGTTTTCTAAGTACTGGTTCAATTTTTAAATTATAGTTGATATTTTTTCCCATGGCTCTCCTGTAGCAATGCTGGAAAAATGGCTACACAATGTGCACTCACTAAAACAAACATAAACCAAACATCCTTTAATGAACAAAGCTCTTCCCTGCAACCACTAAACTTTGTGTATTTATTACAACCAACACATTGTAATGAACTGAAACTATGCCTGCAGAAACGTTCAGTATGGCAAGATAAGAGTTTACCTACCCAAGTAACACAGTATACAGCTCTGTACAGCTTGTAGATGGGTGTTTCGTAGAATTGTGCAGGGAAGGGTCTTCCTGTCCCAAAACAATTTTCTAGATTTTGAAAGAATTTTCTGTCCTGAATTGGGATGAAAAGTCTCATATTTTGTGAACCAATAATCCCCCCCAAAATTGGATTGGGTCAACTGAAACAATTCGTGTTGATGGTTTTGAAGCATTTTATTTGTATTTCAACCTTTTAGTACAAATTAACTAAAATTTCTAAACAAAAAGTTGGTTCACATCAAAACCAAAACTTTTTGTTTAGAAAATGTCAAAACTGGATGTTCCAACCATTTCAAAACCTTTAAGAAAAACAGTAAATGAGGAGATTCAGCTAAACTGATCCTTTCTGGTGAACAGTTTTGGTCTCAATGAACCCAGATTTTCTGACAAAACATTTTTTTAATCAGAAAATTCCCGATCAGTTTTAGTTTGGGGCAAAGATTCTTGAATACAGCTTTCAAATGTGGACAAGGGGATTCCCTGTATTGTACTAGGTAAAGGAACTGTATCAAGGAATAACGTTCCCATAACATATACAGCCATACTGGCTCTAATATATAAGGATGTAATAGACATATTAACCCAGTTTTTGATGCCAATTATACAAGTCTGAAATAAATAAAATCATAATTCTACAAAATGTAGCTACAATGTGCTGTCTGCAGCTACCATAAGCCTGCTGCTGCCAGTGTTCAACCTTGGATTCTGTGACAAGGGCATAGTTGAGACCATGACATGATGAAATGAAGGTAATTACAGACTCATACCACTTACAACTACCCATCCCATAAAGCCCCCTCCCCCCCAAAAAATAGAACTGAACAATAATCACTTATTGACAATTGGCTCTTGGAAGTGACTGCTCGATGAAAAAAATATTGCCTCTGGAAGGAGATTTGGAACCGAACAGTATTATTGTCATGGGCCATGGAGAAACTTGCACTGAACTTAAGGGCAGGCTTTTCTTACATTGCCTATGAGAACAGTTTTTGACAAGTGATCAGATAAAGAAACATGCCCTCTACCTTATGCAAGAGCAAAATTAAGCCCCTGTCTACTGCCAGAATGTGTCTGGGGGTGGAGGGGCAGAAATTGTTCTTTGAATGGGAAGTACCTGGCAGGGAAGGGTTACATTTTGGGGGATTATGGTCCCACCATAGGCACTGACTCTGTGGGTGCTCCAATCGGTGCTCAGCACCCACCGACAGACCCCACCAATCAGCTTTTTCCCCTCCCTCCTAGCACCTCCTGCCCGCCACTAATAAGCTGTTCAGCGACAAGCAGGGGGCACTGTGGGGGAGGAGGAGGAGGAGCAGGGGCAGGAAGAGGGGCTCAGGGGACGGGGAAGAGGCAGGGCAAGAAGTGGAGCAGGGGCGGAAAGGGATGGTTGCAATAGGCCTTGGGGAAAAGCGTGGAGTGGGGGCATGGTCTGGGGAGGAGTGGAGGTCGAGTATTCCCAGGGAAATCAGAAAGTCAGCACCTCTGGGTCCCACTATTAAGAGGAGTGGTGCCACTTGGTGTGGGCATAAACAGTCGCCTCTTCAAAATGGGGAAATGGGCTCCTTTTCATGTTTTGGGGGGACATGGTTTTATTAATTGTTAGAGTCCATCAGAACCTCTTTATGTTCTTCAGGAATAGTCTGGACTAGACCACTCTAGCGGTTCTCTGATCCTATGATAAGAATAAGCTTAAAAATAATAATTTAGAGAGCACTAAGACAGATGGTATCAAACTACTGACACTTGGTATTCTCTACCTTGCACCATCAAACTTAACAACCTGCAATTCAGAGAAACACAGGGAGTACTCATTGCAACTAATCAAAGTTTAGAGGATGGTTTTGTATTAAAAAGATATTACTCCAGCATTAACTCCTCTCTTTCATATTATTACTGATTAGGAAATATACATTGATTGCCTGTCATTAAAGAATTGTTTTGCCCCACAATGCAGTTGTTTGCATATTTGCTGATGTTTCCCCAAAAGCACTGTGGGAATGAATCATTACTGAAACAATTTACTTTCAGTTAGTGCATGAATGCCTTCCCATGATGCTTTGATGCTTTGTTTGTCCTCCTATAAAAATTATTTATGACCCAAGTGTGATCTTTTAAATCAGAATACTTATTCGGAAATCAAAGCTCTAGCATGCTAATGCAAGTAGATGCACTGACTAATTTTTCAAAGCCACGCTGAATATTCAAAAGCTGGAACTGAAGGAAAGGAGTTAACATTAATTAATATTTGAAGCAGTAAAATAAAAGCAACAGTGAAGCTAATTTTGCAGGACAATTAATCATGAGTCTTGCTAATTACACATGGGATTTTGCAAATGATTTTTTTCTCAGGTAGCAGAGTAAAAATGATAATCCACTACCCATCAAAATCATTGGCTTTTTACCAATGTCCCCAGCAAGAGCAATTAGTGAGAACAGCAGAGCCCTAGTAATTGCATGTCAAGAGAGGAGAATGTTAGAATTTTAATTGCTCCAAATAAAGACCACTTGCTCAGACATACACCTGATTGTCCAAAACAAGTCTGCAAACCAGAGCAAGAATGTAACCACTGCCAGGTGTCTGCATAAAAATAACTCTGTGGGAGAAGCACTCTCTAAGCAACACTTGCAGTTTCTGGAAGAAAACATCAATATGCACTTACATTCTGAACTGCAGTGTCATCACTTGACTATAAGAACTGCAACAAAAATATCACCCACTTGGGGAAAATGTGCATATTTTTTATATTTGCCAAATATTTATTGCTGACATTTTTTTAAAAACTTTAACTATCTTCAGGGTGCCAAGGGCTTCAAATTTACTGAATTTTAGGATCACCAATAAAATGTTTTTAACAAGACATCTCAAGAGGGCATAAAATAAAAATTACCATATTCATGAGTGCAAGCCCATAAGATTGCAATGCTATAAACTGGATGTCTATAATTTGCATGTGACTTTCTTAATTAAAAAAATCTTTGGTAATTGGAAACTCCAGTACTATTTTTGCACTTCATCCCAAAACACTTTACATTATACCATTACTTTTTTTGTTTAATATATGTACACATGAATGCACACAATTGCAAATGATCAATAATATTTAACTGTGTATCTAAGATCTAAATGATGATGGATATATTTAAATATTGCTTTCCAGGAAATTATTACTCTACTGGTCATGAAGTAGCTTAAAACATTTATAGTTTAAACAAGATAGCTACCATTTTTTTACTCTTCAAAACATGCACCATTTACTCTCGTTTTTAAACCAAATGACCGAATTGCCTTCCAAGTGCCACTGATTCCTATTGTCTTTTGGTCTTTCCTTCCATCTCTAAGTACAGCATATTGAGGTGTTAAACCTTGTACTTCCTGCTATTAGCTTTGTTTGTTGGGCATCAAGATGACAGCAGTAACCTTTACTTGCCTCAATATATTCTTTGCATGTTCAAAATCAGTGTACACTGTTTATTACACCATGACTACTTGAAAGAAAAAAGCAGGTCATGTGGAGTGCTGCTTCCTTTCCTGAATTACCAACAGATCACAGGTGTTTATCAGACTCCCGGAGGTGATTCAGGTAATAAACACTAGCATGGCAGTTTAAATGGTTAGAAGCTTTTCCACAGAACTGAGTCCTTGCAGTCCTATCATTTTGCATATATTGCTCACAAATGGCAAATTATTTATGCAGCCTCTTTAAGTGGTTGCTTATGGTTTTTATTTTATTTTTCCAAAGCAGAAACCTTTTAAAGATGTGTGTTCTCATGACAAAGCAAATTATAAATTCATCCATAAGTCTGATTCATATAGGGTGACCAGATGGCCGATTTTATAGGGACAGTCCCAATTTTTCAGTCTTTTTCTTATATAGGCTCCTATTACCCTCCACTCCCTGTCCCAATTTTTCACACTTGCTGTCTGGTCACCCTAGATTCATTTCTTAAAGCTCCTGTAGACGCATATTGCCTGTGACCTTGCTGTGCCCTCCCACTTAGTTCAAATGTCATTTCTGACAAAGTGCTGAGGTCATAATAGCAGTTACTTATCTGTACTTGTGTTCGGAGGACAACAAGGATATCCTGCGTGCTGATATGGAACAAGTTTTGTCAAGAAGCTCTTTATGAAAGTAGAAAGACAGGAGTGAAGATTGAAGCTCTGTTGGACAATGCAGTCTCTAAGTCTGATGTGGCTTTAGAAGGGCCAGGCATGAATTAGAAGATGAATTTTCAGACAAGAACTATTTACTAGTTAAAGACAACTGTGAAGGACACACTATTGTCAAAGCTGAGCAGATTATTTCATAGTTTGAATAAGTATGACAATTTCAGAGACTAAAGGGGTTTTAAAATTAGGTGTTTGCCTGAGTTTATGATGGTAGATAAGTGCACAAATACCCAAAGTCCTGTCCATGGCTAAGGGCCTATTTTTCCCTTGAATTTGCTAGTGCAGGGGATCTCAAATATTTTCATAGGCTGGCCCATATTTTAATACAAAGATTGTAGTGTGGGTCACTTCCCTTCCCATTCACAAATGTGCAGACTACCACCCTCTTCCATTCAGAATGATAGAACAGCTCTGTGGCAACCACACAGCAATTGCTTACATGGAAGAGCAGTGTTAGTGGAGTATTTCTGTATCTTTAATGCAGTTCAGCAGCTGGAAATAAAGAGAAAAAGCCAGCATTGTGTGACCAGCCAGCTTTCCATGGACCACCAGACCACAGTTTGAGAACTTCTGTGCTATAATGTTATCAGCTGTGACCCTAACGTGTGAGGTGCTGAGCACTGAACTCAGTGGGAGTTAAGGTTGCTCATCCCCTCTCAAGAGACACTCAATACCTTGCAGGATCAGGCTTTGTTGTTAGTATTTAATTGTATTAAAGTAGACCTTTGAGACCCAGTGAACAGCAGGCCCCGTTGTGCTAAGTACTGTACATATATGTAGTATGACGCAGACCTTTACCCAAACGGCTAAGAGTCTAAATAGACAGAATTATTATTCCCATTTTATGAACAGGGAACTGAGGCACAGGGAAATTAAGCAGTTTGCCCAAGGTCACACAGTAAGTCTGTAGCAAAGCCAGGAACCCACATCTTGTAAGTACCAGGCCAATGCCTTAACCATAAGCCCATCCTTCCCCTGTGATTAAACACAGCAACTAAATATGTCATTTTATATCTGTGTTCTCAAAACCTAGTAAAAACTAGCTCAGAAAGGAAGTGTTAGATATTTTCAGGCCTTGCCATTTATTGTACTACGAAGTACATAATTCAAGTTCAGATTGACCTCTATTCTTTTAATACTCTCTACTGCTTGTCTAGAATTTAGGTTCTCTAGTCCTGTCTGTATTTTTGGTGCCATTTTAACCTGTCAGTGTAGTAAATCTGATCTTACCTTACAAAATATGAAATACTGTTTGTGGCAGACCAGCCAATACATGTGAGCAAAAGAAAGTGCAGCAGGAAACGCCAGTGGTTTGGGAGAAGTTAGAAGGGTTTCCTATAGCTTCAGTTTCATAATTCCAGACACTTTGGAGGGTAATAATTTTCAGAAAAGGAAAAGTGGCTCAGTACCAGATCTGTGTTAAAAGAAAACAAATATAAATTCAAATGAATTCATATTGTAGGAATGTCCCAGATGATTCAAGCAGCACAGGAAAGGTTGTTTTTTTTGTTTTTTGTTTTTGTTTTTTTGTTTTTTTGTTCATTCTTTTTCTTGTTAAAGAAAAAACTAACAAGAAAGAAATCTCTAACTCAACGACGCCACAACCTAATCAAAGTTAATGGTGAAACAGGCTACAGCAGTGACTACTGAAGAAGTAACATTTTCTAGAAAAAGGGGAGCAATACATTTTAAAATACTCCACTGGCCAAATTCAACCTCGGTGTAACGTCAAGAGAATTACACCAAGCAAGAATATGGCCCCATATTTTAATTGCACTGTGTAGATTTTCCATCTAACAAAGCATTCTCCCAAATCACCACAAGCAAAGGAACTAAGCAACTGGTACTGCATATGGCATATAATTTGCAGATAGGTCAGATGAGGTGCATGCAGTACAGCTGTTTATATCTGGCAAACAGGTGCTTGATTTTGGATCTGCTGACTAACTGCAATTTTAATGACTTTTCAGTGAGAGGTAAAAGGCGAACTGGGGAGTCCCCCATACAAAGCTGAGGCTCTGGCCCAGAATGTGCCAATGAAAAAGAAAACTGCTTGGCATTACAATTGCTAGATCCTGTTGGTGGAATTTGTTAAGGGAAATAATGCAGCATGGATAGGGCAAGTAGGAAACACAATCTAGTGGAATTTCAGAAAGGTATATGACATAGTCACTCATAATAAACTACAGCAATTTCTAGGGCCTGATTTTTTTGAATTACAGGTGCAAATAATTGTGGACACCTCATACAGCACCCTAACATCTAACCACAAATCAGGTAACTAGACATCTAAGTGCTATAAAAAAGTCCACAAAAATACAGGCACAAAATCCAAGGCCAGGTTGAGGTTAGACTAATTTATTTAAACTAATATTAAACTCAGGACTCTGTGGCAAAGGCTAAAAAGAAGGAACTGGCAGCAAATGTAGAATTTAGACTTCACCTTCCATCTTCAGGGGGTACTGGGTGCAAGACTAACCAGAACAGACTATCTCAGGGTGTGATTATTAGCTAAGAAGCAGGGTAATGGAAAGCTCTCAGGCTTTCTTTTTTACATTCTTAATGGTAAAGTACATTTTAAAAGACTTCTCTCCTGAGCTCAAAGGAACATGGCTGTGTGATGTTTTAGAGCAGAAGGTACTGAGTGGGGAAAAAAGAAAGCCGCCTATACTTTCATGCTTCACATTAGGACCCTGGCTAAATGTAGTTTTGCACCAATCCCTGTACTGCACCACTCCTGCCACTGAAGAGAGTACTCCCTCTTCAAACTCATTCCAAATTGCTCCTTACCTTTCTCAAGATCCTTTATCTTGGCCTTTTTATGTTTGCGTTTGTGTTCTTACTTTTTCCACTCTTTGACCTATTTAGCCAGCTGTTTGGAACCTTTTCAGGTGCTGAAATATAAAAATGTACAGTGAGGAAGAGAAGAGAGAAAAAGATATAGGGCAGCATTTCTCAAACTGGGAGTCCCCACCCAAAAGGGGATCGCAAGCCTATTGTAGCCACCTTACATCTGTGCTGCCTTCAGAGCTGGGCAGCCGGAGAACAGTGGTAGCGCCACCACCAGCAGCAGTGCAGAAGTAAGTGTGGCATGGTAGGGGTGTGGGGTTGTCACTTTTCGGGGGGGTCATCACAGCCTGAAATATTTTCAAAGGGGATCCCAGCAAAAAATGTTTGAGAACCCCTGATATAGGGGAACAGGAGGCAGGTACAAGAAATCCTCAAATTACCTCCTACAAGGCAGGTCCCTTAACAATTACCCAGAAAGCTTAGATTCAGGTACCAAAGTTCAACACTCTGCTCATGACATTTACTTCTTCTCTTCTCCATGTAATGTACATATACATTTTCAGTGGTAAAGAAAGCTGGAAATGTTCAGCGTGAATTAGCACAAAGCTATATACCACAAATATCTCTGTGACAGTAATAAATTGGGAAAATGCAGTATTCAATAGACAAAGCTCTTCTATGTGATTGGAGTCTGCCTAGTATTCACTATGTATTGTATTCATCAATATGGCGGTAATACTCTATATGTTGGAGCAGATATAACCAGAAATCCCTTTTCATTAAGGGCTAAATTCTTCTTTGCCTTGTGAGGGTATGCTGGGAGATTGTGTGTAGAGGCCACAAAGAGCCTTTCCCCACCACCACCACCAGATTATTTGACCAAGAACCAGGCAAAATGTAACAGTGCACAGATGCCAGATGGTATCCCTTGACCCCAAAAGGTGGTTTCGGATGTGGTCTGAACCTCCTGTGGATGTCTGTATTAGGAAACAGGTGCCGGAGAGAGGAGTAACACACACCTCTTTCTGCACCAGCCCTATGGAGTACCTTCTGATTGAGCTGCCCCTAGGCTCTCCTGATAATTCTGTCTATGCTCACCCTGCATTGGAAGAAAGATGCAGAAAACCTTCGCTACGCTGCTATGATTGTGCACACAGAGCTCCATTAAGGAGAGCAGAATGTAGTCCAAAACTCTGTCAAGGTGACTGGAGATAATAGAACAGCTTGTAATAAATTTCATTCTTTAATTAAACATCTCTGACTCTAAGAAAAGGGAAATGTGCTCTGTAATTATCTATGTGTTATGTATTATTATGTAGCCTTCAGTTTCTCCACTGCAGAGAAACACACCTCATACTATTTCCAGGAAGAACTGAATTCCTGGCTGTACATATATACCCTGTGTTTGTTGTCAGATAGTTTCCTTCTCACTGAATCTGTGACCTAGGCAGTCCCACATGTACTCCCAAAAAACACACCATTTCTCATAACACCACAGGCTAACCCAATGACCTGGCATTCTTTCTAAATGATTGCACAGCATCAAAACAAAGCCATGGTGCATGTTAACACAAGGAAAGCATGCCTGCCGGTGCAAGGTAGAAGGTTAACTTTTCTTTTAGCTTTCAGCTCTCCTTTCCAAAGCTATCCCTTTTGTGGAATCTAGCAGAGCACACTCTCTAAGCTACTGGATACTTTTAAATGTCATAGAGCTTGAGTGGTCAGGAAAGGAGCAGCATGTGTAATGGCACTCATTGGGTGGATGGGGAGCAACCAGCAATTAAATCTCCTTTGGAGAAATGGGTTCATCAATAGTGCTACAGGACCCAGCTAATGAAATGACAATGGGACTAAATCCCTTAACACATCCACTACTTGCTACAGAGCTCTAAGACGCTACTTCTTTCTATTAGAAGCCCTCTACTTTTCTATCACTGCCTATGGCAGGGGCTCACTCCCCACACCACCAATGCTGTAGCAAGTACATCATTCTCCTAACAATAAAGTAAAATCAAACAAGAACCTTTTTGAGAAAGTTCACACCCAGAGTCAAACTTCCATCTCTATAATGGGCCTGAACTGAAAAACCAGAATTCAACACCATGCCCTGAACTTGAAGAAAGCTCAGAGCTAGACATTGATCCATATCTGGACTTTATGAGTTGGACCCGTCTCTACAATATTGTAATAAATTCCTTTAATTTCATCTCCTTAACGTAGTTCTGCGTGTTTCTGACCATGGCTCTAGTACTTTGAATTGCTGCTCTTCATCATATGCGCTATTTGAGTAACTGGTGACCTTGGGACTAACCCCGGCCCGAACTCTCTTTTCTTAAATGTCCCGGGCCAAATGGATGGAGCTGCAATGAAGTTAATGGGATGAATATGGCCCATCATACTGGGTCAATGATTAGGCCAGTCTGCCATTTGGTAATAAAAGGTGGTTATAAATGCAGAGTGTTATTCATTATTTTATTTATTGTTATCATTCTTATTTACTTTCATTTAATAGCAGAAGCAGCCTCACCCAGAAACCATGCAGTGTCTGCCACTTTTTCAACAGAGAACAAGTTTCTTCCTTTGCACAAGCATTCCAGCACAGAAGTGCTTCATGTCAGACAAACTATTCAGCCCACCTCTCCTTTTCTGTGGGGGAAGAAAGCTTCCGATTGAAAGAAAAAGCAGTCTTCATATTAGGTACACAATGGTAAAGACCATAATGGCATCTAAAAGCATTTCCAGTAACACTGACAAATCTTTATTGCTTTCTGCATGCTTGTTAATTACATTAATCATGATGAACTCTAATATTATTATCTACTAATAATCTTATATTGATATTGGTATGGATGCAATATATAATACTATAGAAATTTCACATTTGTCTGCATGAAGGACAAATGGAGTGCATTTTTTTCATTACAATTTCAGCTGCATTTTCTTTCTATGCCTTGGGTAAAGTCAATCATGTATTGCCATGAAAAGAAATCCATAACTCATACTGCTCTGAGGTCAGTATTTCCTATTTTGGGGAGAGAAAGGTTCACTTAGTATAGACATAGAGCCTGTTGTATAGCTCTGATAAAGGGGTAGTGCATTCTGAGATTTACATGCTTCAACCAAAAACACTTTATGAATGTTAATAATATTAAATGCATAAAAGAAATTTGAATATGAAGATTAATTTATCATCTGTTGACAATAACATTTTATACTTAATGTTGGAGGAAAAAAGGTTTCTCATGAAATGGATAGTGCTAATAAATATGCCTAATGCCTCTCTATATAAAAAGTGCTCAGGTTCTTCAGCACCATATATAAGTTCTCTGACTAAACTCTGTCAGAACTTGGATGTCAAGGAATTGTTTAGCAAAACTCCACAGCAGAAATGGGGATTTATAAGAGTGAAAATGAGGGCTGTTGTAGTATGTGTTAATAAGGAAAGGATGGTCCACTGGTTAGGGGTTAGCCTGGCACTCGGCAGATCCAAGTTAAATTCCCTACTCTACTGTGGGCTTCCTGTGTGACTTTGGCTTAGGCTGAGTTAGTTTCTGTGTGCCTCAGCTCTCCACCTGTAAAATGGGGGTAAAAGTACTTCCCTTCCTCACTGGGTGTCATGAGGATCAATACATAAAGATTCTGAAGTGCTCAGGTACTATAGTAATGGAGGCCATAGAAGGTACTCTAGACAGATAGAATATGGACTTGATCCATCACTCTAGGCCTACAAAAGGAAATCATTACAGCTGGTAGAAAATTGTCAAACACTTAACGTTTGTCAAAGAAAATTTGCAAAAGTTTTCTCCAAAGAGTTACTGTTTTTTAACCAGTGGTCAAAATGTTTTGAAATTAAAAACAAAAACAAACAAATTTTCAAATATTTCTGTGAATTTCTGCATTTTTTCTGCTATATTTAGCTGCTTCTCCAGGAGATGAACAAGTTTAAATAATAGTCTGAATAGAGAAATCTGATAATTTTTTACATTTGCCTGTAATCGTTTCTAGCTAGTCTTTTTTTAAAAAAACACCACCACCTTTTTATCAATTATTGTATTGCAATAATCATAGTAAGCATACTACTCAGAGTTCTGAGTGGATGCATTTGAAACAAATAAATCAAAATAAATTAAATGTAACAGCAGCACTAGAAAAAGAGAATAAGTCAAATTTATCTATGACAAAATTAAAACCAGTGTGAGATTAGACTAAAACCCAGTAGTTTACAATGAAGACAATGGAGTTATAACAGGGATGAATGTGGCCCATGTTTTACTAGGATAAGGTCTATGTAATCTGTACTACTGTAACTATACAGTGCTGTTGTTGCTGTGTTGGGCCCAGGCTGTTAGAGAGACAAGGTGGGTGAGATTATATCTTTTATTGGACCATCTTCTGTTGGTGAGAGAGACAAGTTTTTGAGTTTACACAGACCTCTTTGTAGTTTGAAAGCTTGTGTCTCACCAACAGAAGTCGGTCCAATAAAACTTATTACCTTGTCTCTGTACTGAAACTAGCACTGATCACAATAAACTATGGTAAATACATCAGTGTTCTACTATGTATTAATGAAGACTTGTCACATATAGCATAAGTAGTAAGAGTGTATGTCGGTGAATATTCAACCACAGAAATTAGATAGGTCATCCAGTCCATTCTTCCTGGGAGCCAGTACTGGCTGAGTTGAATTATATAATGAATGAAAAAAATCTATAAATTGGCAGTTCCTAAATAATAATAATTACATGAGTGTATTCAATGCCCATATGTTATCCAGAAGCTAGATCATTATGTTTCCTCTTTCCAGGTTTTTTTTTTCACTAGAGTCCAGTGGAAGAGAAAAAAATCAGAGTTGGTCAAAAATTTCATTCCAAATTTTTTTCTAATGAAAAACAGCCTTTTTGTAACAAAAAACATTCACAAAAGCTTTCTCTTTTTAAATTTTACATTATTTTGCCATAGCAGACATTTTAACATTTCATATAATTAATTTTTTGTTTAAAATTTTGATATTTTCCCTTTTACTGTCCATTTTTTCTTTTTTCCTTCATTTAGTTTTGCTACTGAATACAGTAAAACAAGTGATGTCTGATTTGCTTTTTTAGAGTTTCTATTTTTCTTTTTCCTTGACTTTTGCAAAAATACAAAGGAAAAATTAAACTCTGTAACTACCACCCTGAAACTTTTCAAAACTTCTCCAACTTTTGAAAAGTTTCAGGGTAGTAGACTTAGGGAGTAGCAAAACCCTCCCACAAACTACTAACCCTGAACAATGTTCCTTTCAATGCATTTGGTAGCAAAAAGAAAAAAAAAAGGAAAAAAGGGAGAAACAAAAAAATGTTTTATTTTTATATATATATAGTTGAAATTTTTTAAAATTGTTCTGTTTCAAGCCCTGGAAAATAGGAACAGCTTCAAAAATTCACATATTTTTTGTAACATTGTTATTTTCATTTTTGACCAGCTCTAACCCATGCCCCAACTTTTTGGGTACGTCTACACTACCCGCCAATGATCTATCAGGGAGAGGCGGAAGCGGAGTCAACGGGGGAGCAGCGGCCATCGATCCCGCGCCGCGAGGATGCAAAGTAAGTGATTCTAAGTCAATCTAAGATACGTCGACTTCAGCTACGCTATTCTCATAGCTGAAGTTGCATATCTTAGATCGATCCCCCCCCGCAGTGTAGACCAGGCCTTTCCCTGGTTCACGACAGCTAAAAGACTGAACTGTCCTGTTGTTCTTAGTCTTATCCACTGCCTAAAGTGTTCCCACAAGTTTAAGTCCTACACTTTCACTAATAGAGTCAAGAGGATTTATTCATAATCATGTTTTATTATGGTAATGTCTTAAGTCTTAGGACCAACTAATATTGGTGCCCCCATTGTGCTAGGCACCACCTAAGCAGAGTAGCAGACAGTCCTGCTCCAAAGAGCTCACAACTGAAATAGGAAAGGTAGACAAAAAGTAGGGGGAAAGGATATACCATAATAGCAGAGTGAACAATGAGATAGTCTGTGAATGTCATGGTAGTTCCCCACTTTTTTGTGAGATGGAGTAATTTAGTTCAGAGAGGATAAGATGAATGGAAGACAAGGGAGAGGGATGAAAGGGACAGGTCAAGGGAGAAGATAATGGACATAAGTTATGAAGAGTCCAAACCTGAATTTCTTACTCATTTTCTACTCAGCCCTTTCCCATGCAACATTCCCACTGACTTCCACAAGAGTTTTGCCTGACTAGGGACTACCTGTTTTGTCTCAAAGGGAAAAAAAACTATATTAAATGCAACACTATTGCAATAATGAATGGAGCAGTCATTAGAAAAGCAGTTGCGGCAATGAAAGTATCCACTGGTGTGAACAATCTGCTGTGGGGAAGGATCTGCAGAAACTGACAATGACCAGGGGCAGTGGCACCACGAATGACCAAGTTCTAAGTAATTCACGTACAGAATGCACATCTAATATGTAAATACCTCTTCTTCCTGCTCCCACCTCAGCACTGCATCTGCCACTGAATTATGAAGGGATTGGCTGGACAGCCACAATATATATATATAAAAAAAAACAATAAAGAGGGAAGAGGATCTCAGTTGTCCTCTGTACCTGAGCTGTGATGCTGCTTCTATAAGTTCTGAACTCTCTCCTGCTGCCCAACTGCCCATACCCTGCTCTCCATATTCTAGCTATTTCTATTTACTGCTGTTGTGCTCAGCCTAAACTGTGCTGTGCCTACCAAAACGAACTGCTTTTCATTGTCACTACTGCAGAGACTCTCTGATGAAGGATACCTATCATTTTGAAAAAGTAGAGTTCTATCTGCTTATTTTTCTGAGGCGTCTGCCTCTGCGCTGCACCCTTTAAAGTTCAGATTTCACCCTTATTTTTTCTGTTTTTCAGAATCAAAATATTCCCAAATATTTCTCAATAATAGGATGTCCAAATGTGACTATCTTCTGAATCCAATCATCACTCATTCTTACTAAAAATCCTCTAAACTAATCAAAGTCAGTCAGAACCTGTGTGAAAAGGATCAGAGTCTAAAGGAGAAGCAGATCACCTCCACCACAACCCCAGCAATACAGAATCATAATCAAACCAAAGTCAGAACCAGATCACAGCTGATTCAATCACCCAGAATTGAAATGAGAGTTAAGTCATAGCCAACTCTTCCCTTCTTACAGTCTATGAATATTGAAATCTGCTTTAACTGAAAAATATGTATGGCCATGGCCATGTTCTTTTTCAGTCATCTGTGCGACAGGATCACAAAAATGATATAACACCTTAGATGCTTCACTTTGCCCCAGAAAAATTGTCTGGCCTTTTTAAAAAAGAACACCGTGTTTGAGTCTGAAGGAAGGAAAGAACATCTCATTCTCAGTGCTTAGTTGTAAACTAATTTTATTGCACCTAAATCAAATTGTCAGCTCATACTTCATTTACCGTTAGTTTTATATACTGTATATTTTATGGCTGCGATTCCATGTTGCACTTCAGAAATACATTCACACAAAACAAGTGTATTATAAGAGCAGAAAATTTTAAAACTAGAACACCTTAAAGAACAGGCAGTTTCTATGATCTAAGAAGTTTGTGTGCTATATTAATTTAAGAACTGCCAAACCAGACCAGAACAACAATAGGTAGTCGTGGAAACTTCAGAGAAAGTTCCAAGAAATCCTGTAATTGACTATCATGGATAACTTATCGAAAAGGAAGTTTCTTCCCAACTCCAGACAGAAGTGATTTTATGCCATGTTGTATTAGCATATCCCAATGTTTCCTATCCATATAAATGTCTAATCCTACCAAGCTCTTGGCATCAGTGACATCTTATGGTTGCATGTTCCACAGGTCAACAATGCATTGTATAAAGAACAGTATACCATACACACCCCACACATTTTTGCATCATATGCAAAATACATGATGATGTGGTGAGGTACGAAGGTTTCATTGGCACTAGTTTGGGATCACTTGCACAGCTTACTCATGGCTTTACCACTTCTGAGTAATACAGGGCCATTAAAACTTTTATACCACAAAACACTATCATGTATTTTACATATCCATATTTATTCAGAACAAATAAATGTCACATTATATATATAATATATATATATAAACACCATGGGCAGGTTGTGTATTTTTGAAATTTGGTAACTTGTACATTCACAGTTATCTTTTTTCACCTATGTACTCTATATAGCTTAACAGTTCATTTGATTGATGGATTACTAAATTATATTTAAACAACAGAGTGCAGCATAATTTTTTGTAATTATGGGACATCACAGCAAATACCAGTTATTGAAAAACTCCCACAATACATATTTTCATGGCAAAGTCAATGATTTGCATTTAGAGAGCTTCTAAATTGGGTACTATAGAATTTTGCTCTGTTTGACTGAGGCTGGATACTACAAGTACTTCTGAGTACCCCTCTTCTGAGTTGCTGAATACACCAGGGGAATTCTATCCTACTAGCTTCAGTGGAATGGTAATAGAAAAAAAAATACTTCGGTAGGTGCAATGGAGATAAACATTAAAGGAGCTCATTTTATTTCAAATCCTGTACATATATAACTTTAAGATTGTGACATATAGAGGGAGATTGTCAAGTGGTAGTTAGGCACCTAAGTGTCGTTACTGCCCTTAAAAATCGCCCCCAAAGTAGCTGAAAAAGGACCTTTAAAATTAAGGCTGAAATTCTGAGCCCAGTTCTGCCCTTAGATTCACATGTGAGCACAACCAGTACCAGCGCATCTGAGGGCAGATCTAGGCTCTCCATCCTGAAACTCATCCCCTAACCATGTAGCATCATGTTTTTGCAGGGGTCTCAAATCAGTGTTCATTGTAGCATTCAAATTCTGCTATTAGTCTTGAACATTCTTGCTTTTGTCTGTGCCAAATTGTTGGAACTCAGAATAGGTAGCAGGGGGTTATTTAATGTAACCTTTATGTTATGTGATGGCTAGATAAACTTTATTAAAACTACCTCTCATGTTCCAAAAGAATGCGGCTGCATTATGTAGCTCCCTTAATGTTCATCCTATTATATCTCTGGTTACCATGGCAATATCCTCCTAGGTATTTGTAAGGTCACAAAAAGAAGAGCTAACCCTCTTACTCCTAGAATAACTAATGTGGTTCTGTTACTGGCTTGATGTAAATAGTCTCAGGTGACAGCAAACTATACATATAGTCAATTACAACTGTTCAAAGGAAATGATTTGTTGTAACAGCCACTGTTCAACCTTTGTGACATCAATGTTTCTATGGAAACAGTTGCCTATTGCACTGCTTAGAATTGAGTATTGATCAAACTAGGACCAACGCTATTTCAGAGACTTGCTACTTTTCTGTGTGGCAATTTACGATAGGAACTCATAACATCACTGTATATTTCAAGCCCCAAGGAACCAATTTAGCAGACAGTTACAGTAGAATATTAGCAGAGGTCAATAATGGAAGTCTGATTATAGTCCTAGGACAATTATTCAATGCTTTTGTTGTCTGCCCTTTCAACATTCCACCAGGTTTCAAAATTTTCAAATAATAATATTCATGCCTGAAGAAAGTGCTGAATTCATTCATCTTCTATTTTAAACTTTATTTTTCATTGTTATGTTATCTATCAATAAAATTATTTAGCTATATTAGCCAAGCTCTGACCTCTCAGAAGTAAATAACTATTGATCAAGAAGTGAAGCTCTGATTGTGTACTATGGCATTTCCATTCATGGTCTCATTGGCCCAGCAGATAAGGTGACTCTTACAGAAGAGCAGACAGTATGGGAGTGAAGGATAACATTAGACAATACCTTACAGTGAACAATAAGAGATAGAACTCCAAACCATGGCTGTATGATGGGTTCTTCTAGTTCTGTTAGCAGTAAAGCAGAAATCCCGTTATAAAATAGAATCAGCCTAGAAAGGGGCACACAGAAAGTGGATGGGTTTTATAGGAGCTGTTTTGCATCTCTTTCACACAACCTCTGCATCTGTACAATCAACTCACTTCATAAAGAATTAGGAAAGTCTCAATTGTCATCTCATTAATTTTCCTTTGAAAAAACAGAGAAGGCACAATTTTTGCAGTGTTAATGACAAATATAGAAACATTCATGATCATTGGGAATTTGTGAAGAAATAATAATAAAACAACTTTTGGGGAAATTAGTGTCACTCCTACCATGCACTATTACTGAAGTTATTGGAGCCACAAACAGACATCAGAGGGCAAAATTTGCCCCATATTGCTCTCTGTTTTCCTAGAGAAGAGGCCTATGGGGATTTCTGTAACTCCTATAAAGAGGTAATTGGAGTTATTCATCCAGTTGCTCAGTGGGAAAATAGGATACACGAATCATTAATGCTATTAGGTGTGAAAAAGGTTCGCAGAATTAGAGGCACGTCCACCTGCAGATGAGTAAGTTCTCTTTATTTGTGGAATGAGAGGCTCAGGGATAAAAGCAGTGCAGCATCCTACCTATCACAGCAACTAGACAAGATGAAAGCTAGTTGACTTTGACTTCAGATAAGGCAGCTATGATGCTGGATGGCAGGAAGAAGCAACCAAAGAGATAGATGTTAGAGATTTTAAGCACTCTTTCTGTTGAGGAGGTATGCCAGCTTTTTAGTGAACTAGGAGCTCATTTGGGCCATCTGCTGCTTCCAGATATCCAGAGAGCAGTAGTCACAAGAGCCTTTTTAATATATGCTTGGTCAGTGATATTGAGACCCTTCTTGACAGATGCAGACCTCATCCAAGGACTCCATGCTTTGTCACCCCTAGATTGGAAGACAGCAATGAGTTCTACATAAAACTATTCCTGAAGACACTTCAGAAAGTTCAGCTAGTGCTGAATGCTGCTGCTCACTTACTTAGCAAAGATTTATGCATGGAGCATATTGCACCTGTGCTTGATAAAGTACATTGGCTTCCAGATGTTTTGTAGTACAAATCAAAAGTCTGGTTTTGCTCCATAAAACCATTTCTCGTTTGGGATCACCACTCTACACATGGGCCAGCACAGCATCTGAGAACAGCTTGAGCACACAGTCCTGAGATTTATATGGTTCAAAGCAAGGTATTCTCAGAAGAATGCTTCCCCCAACACCAGTCCAAAAGAGCTTGAGTTGGATGACTTTCAGGCAATATTGCAAGGCCTAACTATTTACTCAGGCTTTTCCTGATGGGTTGGTTAAAGTGCATAGGGTTGCATGAGACTTTTTGAGGTTAGGGAGTTTTTATTATTTTAATTGATATTGTGTCCATTGATCAATGTTTAGATGTGGTCTTACAATTTTTGCACAAATGCCTAGGGTCACAACAGGTGCATTCTTTAAAATGGAAAAATAAATAAAATAGAAAATGAAGGAAGCAAGAAAAAGGTTGCTAGTTCTTGAAACCAGTCTAGGAGATGTCAGTGATGTTTTTTAGGTCTTTTTAGTGTCTTAAGAACAATCCTCTTCAGATTTTTGAGCAGGACATTGGAACAATCTAATAAGAGATTGATCCAGAGAATCTTTCTGAGGTTTCCTAATGAGCCCAGCAAATGCTGGGACAGAACTTTCAATGCTGTGTGGATATGATCAATAAGGTTCATAGTTTATGTTCCTGACCTCTGCATCACAGTGTCATGATTTAAGGAGCTCTCCAACAACCTAACACATAACGTTCAGTACTGGGATAACTACAGTGAAACAACACAAACTGTGTGGGCTCATCTTCCCATCATTCTTCAACACAATTATCATGTCTTGATACTGGCAGAAATGTAACCCTCCTGCCCGCACCACCTTTGTTACCACTGCATTTCCTCGTATAATCAAGCCATGGTTATTCCCTTTACCGAAATATACTTGGCCAAATCAGAGAAGAGGAATCAAAGAAAATAGTCAATCTTTTCTTTCAATGGTTTTAGAATAATTTCATTCATGGCAGGCACAGCCTTTTAGTCTGTCAGTCATAGCCATCTGAAGAGTCAGGCTGTTAAGTGTGATTCCTCTTCAGAATGGGTCCTTTCCACTCACTTTAGCAACTAATCTTGAGCTGACATTACGCACCACTCTCACTATCAGTGTCAAAACCTACTGTATCAGCCTGTGTAGCAGCAGAAGCAGCATCATATGGATAAATTGAAGAGTCTGCTTGCCAATCATTTCACATTCTCAGCATTCAAACTTGCTCATCAGCTAGTAAGAAGTGGTCATGCCCTGGAAATAAATTCTGAACACATATTAGAAAGAGGCAAATTTTAATAACTGATCGTAGTTAGAGTTAAGGCAGGACATAATCTTTGCTTGAGTAACCATGCAAGGAGGACTGCCATTCTTCTGGTGTTTTATCATCATTAAAAAAGGTTTCCTCCGTAGCTAAAACCAGCAGTGTAACAGAGGTGGATTTTTATCTGTTCAGTCTTAGTAAAAACATCAGTTCTATGCTTCTCATCCCTGAATCATGGTTTAGAGCTCTTTAAAAAACTAGGAGTAAGAGATAGGGAGTTTGGTGCTTCTGTGTGTGCTCATTGTTCTTTGTCTGCAACAAGACAACACCTCCTACCGCCTCTCTTTATGGCATTTCTCCCTCAGTGGCAGTATTAGGAAGTTAGATTTGAAGTTTATTCCTAAACTTTGGCTCAGAAAGGACAAATAAAATCTACTACAAGGACTCTTCCGTGTTTGTTACTGTCATGTCATCGTCAAATTTGATACATAATTGTTCATTGACTTCCTAGCAGAAGTAACAGTATCATTTCCAAAATCTTGTCTTAAAGGTTTGCTTTTATGGTGACTTTTCAGAAAACTGAGGATGGAGTTTTCTGTGCAAAGCCAGTTTATTCAGGACTCATGCTGGGGACTAGGACTCGGCCCTTAGTTATAGATAAACTCCTAAACTGTTATCTTTGCTACCTGTGAGTACCACAGGGGCTCAAAAAATTCCCAACACTTTACAGTTAAGTGCTTAGCACACATTAAAGCTGCAAAAGAACACTGAAGACACTGTAATTAAACATATCTATTTGGTGAAGTATGTTTCTGCCAAAAATTACAAATATAAACTAAAAAGGAAGCTTTCTCAAACAAAAGATTCTGTTTATTCCTGCCCAGAAAACATTAAGGGATGATGAGACTCAGGCCCTCAATCTATAAATAGAAACTGTAATAATTTAAAATGTAGAGCCATTTGGCATTCTAAGTGTTTTAATTTTTCTTTACAATGGTAACAAAAAACCCTGGAGAAAAATGCTAGAGCTAAGGACACCTAGGTTCTGTGGCATTAGGAACTCCCTGAGTATTCTCAATATGCAGACTTTGTTTGAGATATTATTAGAAACTAAATTAAATCCCATTCTGCTAGTGGAAATTTTTTTTTCTAAATTCTCAGCCTTGCTTAGAGGTGGACAAGGGGTTTGATGCAGTTAATGAGGTGGGGGGGGGTTCAGTGTTTCCAGATGCTTAAATTGCTTATTGTGATTGTGAGCAAGGACAGAGGTTTGTTAAAAATTAAATTAAAGGAAAATGTTGTCATATGAAAAAGCATATTCATATGTTCCTCATTTTGGCCTGCCTAATGTAATCTAACTCCTGATTCACATATTTTAAGGCCAGAAGGGATCATTGTGATCACCTAGTCTTACATGCTGCATAACACAGGCTACAGAATTGCAATCAATGATTCCTGAATCTAGCCACGTAACGTGTGGTTGAAATGGAGCATCTCATTCAGAAAGACATCCTGCAAACACTTACATATGTGAGGAATTTCACTCCCATGAGTAATCTCATAGAACTCACAGAGGTAAACGTACTCCTAGGATTAAGTGTGTTCAGGATCAGCCCCTCAAACAAACAAACCTCAGTTTGTCACAAGCAAAATTCCCCATCAAAAGTGGAGACGTTGTTGCATCTTACTTCATAAAGCTTTAGGTTGTTCTTGTTGTTCAGACAGTTTTTTGAAGATGATAAAGTGAAGAGTGTTCGGTGCTTAAAGCACCATCCCCAAAAGAGGACTTCCCTATATTAGGAAAGAGCAAAACCCAGCTCTCAAAAAAACCAATCCTATGTATGAAAAAAATAAAAGTGGGAACAGGCATCCCAGTCATTAAAATTCAGGAAAGCATTTCTATAGATATTGACTGTTGAACAGTGGCACTCCAGGGTCTTAAAAATGCTTGACAAATTAAATCTTAGACATAATCTTAGACAGCACTATGTAAAGAGGTCATCTGAAGTGGATTTCAAAGATCATTTGTTTTTATTATGATGATGATCTGAGTGCCATCAGTGTGTGCTGTAGTCTTGTACAATACATAGAAAAAGGCAATATTTTGCTACTACTTTATTCCTCATGGTCTTTTTTTTTTCCCCTCTGACCTTTACCTGAATTGGCACCATGATTACTGTAGTTCTTGTCATCTTGTTCTGTATTTTGGATTTTCGTAATCTTATTTTACATTTTCAGAGCATGATATTAGCAAGGAGTTTCAAAACTGATTGACAAAAAGAGATAAAAATAAACACTTATTGTATCAAGCTACATTTTAACTCTGGGTACACAGACACAGCTTCCACTGAAGCAAAGGGAAACCCTTATGTTATTTGAACCTCTGATACCACCCATTTACATTGATTTAAATGGTTTGTTCTATTATTAGTTTAGTATGTTCTCAAACTCCTATTAGAAAGAGGAAGAATGTGCAAAAGTGAGAGCTGCATTTCAAACCCAAAGTTTTGGGGGTACTCAGAACCCAGAGTTTGGTTTGGGCTCATCTCTGATTCCAATAAATGCCTTTCAATTAACCAGTCTTGTAGATTTTGAGAAGATTGTTTCACAAAGTTGAATGTGCTGCAAAATTTAGACTCATCTTTATGAGAGACAGGGCCAATTTCTTTTCAGAAGGAGGAGCAGTGAAGGGGGAAGGAATGGTCACCTGCTGGACTGAGACGCCAGAGACCTGGGCTCTATTTCAAGCTCTAACAGTGACATGGTATGTGACCTTGTCATTTCACCTCTTTTTTTCACTCTCACAATCTTTGTCTCTCTTGTCCATTTAAATTGTAAACATTTCAAGACAGGAACTGTCTATTACTATGTATATGGACATTGCTTAGCACAAAGGGGCCTCAATGGTATCTAGGTTTCTTAAACTAGAATAATCCAAATAATAACAATATTAAAATAATGCAGACCAAATCACTTAAGAGCAAACAAGAAGTTTAGGAGACATGACAAAAACCTTTTGAGATAATAATGTAGCCTGGAACATTTGAAAGAATAAAAACTTGGTACTGAGAATGAAAAAGACAAGAGGAGAGGGAGAAAGGGGTGAGATAAATAAGGCTAAAAGAGAGAAGAGCATAAGAATGGCCATACTGGATCAGACCAAAGGTCCATCTAGCCCAGTATCCAGTCTTCCAACAGTGGCTAATGCCAAGTGCCCCAGAGGGAATGAACAGAACAGGTAATCATCAAGTGATCCATCCCCTGTCGCTCATTCCCAGCTTCTGGCAAACAGAGGTTAGGAACACATCCCTGGCTAAAAGCCATTGATGGACCTATCTTCCATGAATTTATCTAGTTATTTTTTGAACCCTGTTATAGTCTTGGCCTTCACAACATCCTCTGGCAAGGAGTTCCACATGTTGACTGTGTGTTGTGTGAAAAAAATACTTCCTTTTGTTTATTTTAAACCTTCTGCCTATTAATTTCATTTGGTGACCCCTAATTCTTGTGTTATGAGAAGGAGTAAATAACACTTCCTTATTTACTTTCTCCACACCAGTCATGATTTTATAGACCTCTATCATATCCCCCCCAGTCGTCACTTTTCCAAGCTGGAAAGGACCAATCTTATTAATCTCTCCCCATACTGAAGTCATTCCATACCCCTAACCATTTTTGTTGCCATTTTCTGAACCTTTTCCAATATATCTTTTTTGAGATGGGGCAACCACATCTGCACTCAGTATTCAAGATGTGGACGTACCATGGATTTATATAGAGGCAATATGATATTTCTGTCTTATTATCTATCCCTTTCTTAATGATTCCTAACATTCTACTTGCTTTTTTGACTGTCGTGATACTTTAAAGGAGACAGGAGGATATCTAAGCTGAAAGTCAGATGCAAGAAAAATATAGTTTCCTGAAAACTGCCACTTACAGAATGCAGCTCTCCCATGCTGCAGCATGCAACATGGCACTGTACAAGAAGGATTTAAAGTCAGTGCTTTTCTAAGCAGTGTGGACACTGCCTACACCTTTATTACTGAAGGAGGGTGTTTTTATTTGCCTTGTGCAATGCCTTATGCCCATAAATTCCATCCACTCAACAAGTCAAATTATTGCTAACCTCCAAGATAGATTAGGTATGGGTTTAAATCAGTCACTTTTTAAGATATACTGCAACCTAGCTCCTATCCAGATTTGTAATATATTCACCATTTAAAACAGCCAGCAAATGTTCTTCATAATGCATTGTTCGTGAAGTGGTCTTACCTCTGCCAGCAATATAAAGAATACATGCTCGAATTTGTATTGGTCTGTGATTACTACCAATGAAATTGATGGCTGCCAAAACGCTCTGAAGCCATGGGAAAATGCACTCTGCTGAAACTCATTAGAATTAGTGATATAATAGTAAAACTAATGGGCAAACATAGTACTTTCCATCATGAGCAGTTTGTGCTAGGATTCTATGACAATGAGAAACCTTTCCAGGTGATAGCAGACAGGGAACAGCCAATGAATGATGTGTGAACGTCTAATGGTGTATAGCAACATTAAGATATGCTTAATGGCGATGTTCAAATTTTGTTCCACTTATCAAATCCTCCTATTTTACACAATATTAAGCATTTGTGTACATTATCAATTGCCATCAAAATAATTTCAGAATAATAAACTAATCCACACCATAATAGTGCTAAAAACTAGTACAGTCATCATTTTAACTAACTGGGGAAAAAACAAATAGAAGGCAAAATTCAGGACACAGAAGTTTATTAGTCAGAAAAATCTTCCCCTTAAGGTTAAATGCAGAATGTAGATATATTGCTACAGCATGTGAGACTCCTTTGTCAATATTTACCAAGCAAGTGGAGTAATAATGTGCAGTCATTATTGAACTCAGACAGCCTTCTAAAGTTATAGTTTTCAGCTCATGATATAGCTACTCTGTATAAATTATGCCAGCGATTATGCTTGGATTGTGCCATTGGCACCATTATTTCAGATCTCTCTCTTGTTTCCAGATGGTTCATCTGTTTGTTTTCTCAGATATTCAAGATTCATTATTTTTGATATTCAAGATCCATTGTGCTTGCCACAAATTTACGCATTTTTAATGTTGGTTAGTTGAGTAAATCTGTTCTCAGACAATGGATTAAAAAGAGAACATCTGTGGTTTTTCATACTAATACTGACTTAAAATTTCCCTAAATACGTGAATCCACAATAAAGTATTTTTGTTTATGAGATTATCCAACTATTATAGAACTTCTTGCTCATTGGCTATTACAGGGAACAGAAAGATCTGCTCATCTTTGCCAAATTATTTCTTTCATTATATAAAAGTTAAAATGTGCATGTTCCATATTTCTTTTACTCCGGTAGCAGTGACAGAGTGTGAGGCTCATCAACGGAAGGTTCTTATATAACAGGGTGGATTCAAGTCATGTACCAGAACATCAGTATCACTTGGCAGCATTTATGGTTGGAGTTTCTCAAGGCCAGCTACTGTGTCCAGCAATGGAAAGAAGGTCAATCAACAATACTCCTTAACTTCAAGCTTAGTTCTACATCACTTTCATATTCTGTAGCCGGTCCCTACAGCTTGAATATTTCTTGTAATATTTTCCTTGTGAGGCCTCAGTCCTGTTCCTAAAAGACAAGCATCCATATCACAAAAAAACACCTTGGCAAAGAAGCCAAGGAATAAAATAGACAAGACTGAATGATCATCACAATCCCAATAGCAGTGCTGTTATTAATTGTTTCGATTACAGAAGGGTTTAGAGGTACCAACTGAGACCGAGGCCCCATTGTGATGGGAACTGTCCATACACAAAGTAAGAGAGAGTCTCTGCCCCCAAGAACTTACACTCCAAATAGACAAGACAGACAAATGATTATTATCTCTATTTTACAGATGAGGAACTGAGGTACAGAGAGGTTAATGACTTGCCCAAGGTCACAAAGGGACACTGTGGCAAAGCTGGGAACTCAACCCATATCTCCTTAGTAGAGCCGGTAGGGAATTTTTCAACAGAGCTTTTTGAGTAGGACCCTCTCAGCTTTGATTAAATTCTGTTTAGTAAAGATTTCTCTGTTCAAGAGAGAATTTCGGGTGGGCGGGTATACGTGTGGTGCGTCTCGCTATCTCATATACACAGACACACCAGAATAGCCGATAGCCTTGTGATTAGGGCACTCACCTAGCGTGTGGGATACCCACACTCAAAACCTCACTCTGCTTGAATAGGAGCAGGGACCTGAACCCATGTCTCCTATTCACCCTGACCACCAGGCCCATTGGATATTTTGAGGTTCATAGATTCCAAGACCGGAATGAAACATTGTAATCCTCTAGCCTGACTACCTGTATGACACATACCATAGAATTTCCCCAAAATATTTCCTAGAATGTATCTTACAGAATAACATCCAATCTTGATTTTTAAAATGTCTGATGAAGAATCCACCATGACAGTTGAAAAGTTGTTCCAATGGTTAATTACTCTCACCATTAAAAATGTAGGTCTTATTTCCTGTCTGAATTCATCTAGCTTCAACTTCCAGCCATTGGATCATATTATACCTTTCTCTTCCAGATTGAAAAGCCTATTATTAAATATTTGTTTCCCATGTAGATACTTATAGACTGTAATCAAATTACCTGTAAACTCCTATGCCTTTGTTTAGACAAATAGATTGAGCTCCTTGAGTCTATCACTATAACATGTTTTTTAATCCTTTAATCATTCTGGTGGTTCTTCTCTGAACTCTCTCCAGTTTAGCAATATCGTTCTTGAATTGTGCACACCAGGACTGGACACAGTCTTCCAGCAGTGGTCACACCACTGCCAAATAAAGACATAAAATAACCTCTCCACTCCTACTCAAGATTCCCATTTATGCACCCCACGATCACATTAACTCTTTTGGCCACAGCATCACACTGGGAGCTTATGTTCAGTTGTTTATCCACTACGACACTGAAATCTTTTTTAGAGTCCCCAATCCAGTAAGTAGGGCCTACATTCTTTGTTCCTAGATGGATACATTTACATTTAGCTGTATTAAAAATGCATATTGTTTGCTTGCAGCCAATTTACCAAGTGATCCAAATCAGTGACCTGTCCTCTTCACTACTTACCACTCCCCCACTTTGTGTCATCTGCAAACTTTATCAGGGATGACTTTATGTTTTCTTCCTAGTCATTGATAAAAAAATGTTAAATAGTATAGGGTCAAAAACTGATCTCCACAGGACCCCATTAGAAACACACCCGCTTGATGACAATTCCCCCTTTACAATTACATTTAGAGACCTATCAGTTAGCCAACTTTAATCCATTTAATGTGTGCCAGGTTAATTTTATATCTTTCCTGTATTTCCATCAAAATGTCATGAGATAAGTCAAATGTCTTCTCTTAAATTACCCCTAATACTTCTATCAACCAAACTTGTGATCTCACAAAAAAAAAAAAATCAAGTTATTTTGACAGGATCTATTTTCCATAAACCCACACTGATTTGCATTAATTACGGTATCCTCCTTCAATTCTTTATTAATCAAGTCCCATATCAGCCATTCCATTATCTTGCCAGGACTGATGTGAGGCTGATAGGCTCATAATTAACTGAGTCATCCCATTTACCCTTTTAAAATATTGGCACAACATTAGCTTTCTCCCCATCTTCTGGAACTTCCCCAGTGCTTCAAGAAGAGAGAGTCTCTCTCAGTCCCTGCTGTTAGAGAGATAATAATAATTGCATAAATAATTAAATACTCATTAGGACAGAGAGATAGAGACGGACTCTATAGTCCCCTGATTAGGGCACACACTTGGGATATAAGAGACCTAGGCTCATGTTCCTGATCCAAATAAGACAGAACAGGGCTTTGAATCTGGGTCTCCTACATGCCAGGTGACTGCCCTAACCACCATGGTATTGGCTATTCTGGGATAAGAGTAACTCTCTCTCTCCTTTTTTGACAAAAAGCCTCAAAAGGTGTTGATTTTGTCCGAATGTAGAATGGGAAAAAATTTCAAAATCTCACAAGTTTTAATGGAATTAGAAAACCATTCTGTGCCCAAATCTTCTATAGAGTCCCATTCTAATAAACTAACCACAAGACCAGCCTTCCTCCCATGTCAGAGTACAGGCACAATGGCAAGGACATAGAAGGAAGCCTGCAGTGTTGGGGTCCTGCTGTTCCAGTTATGCAACTAATTTGATTATGTTCTAATCAAACACCTATGAGCTCAACGGGCATGGGAGCGGGATCAGGCCCTTAGTCTCTAGATCTATCAATCCACTTCCATGAGAACTAAATAATCATTAATCATAATTAAAATATATTAAATCCAAAAAGGAGGTACATGGTGACTACTTACACATACTTCCAAAAGCTTTTAACCTGTCTCTTCCTACTTTTATCTAGGATTAAACCCAACACTGATGTGAAGAGGTTACAGAAATTACATTTATAATACAGTGGGAAAATACTGTCCACCATCTGTTGTATATGTCTGTTTTAGCTGCAGTAATGTACCTTTTCTAAGAATAAAACATTTTTATTTTAACTACTAGTCATATAGTCTCAACAAATTTATTCAGAAGAGATTAAACCAGATTTAGTAATCTGATATATTTCTGAGTTAACTGTTCATAACTAATACTGCCAACACCAAACATTCAAAAATTATGAATTAGACAGGCCCAAAGAAATCTTGAGACTGGCTTAGAAATCATTTTTTAAAATGAAAGCCTCAATAATCACATGACTGCAAGATCTGAGGCATTAAGAAAAGCATCAAATATTGCAACACTGCAAGAATATATGAAGGTTGAAGAATAATAAAAATTTTGATTCTCCAGATGGTTATAGTCAAATATTGTGGATGCATTTCATAAAAGGGTTAATACTTTTATCATTGGTTGTTATGCTTTGGAACAAAAGATGATCAAAAAGAGGTAAGAAACATAAGAACATAACACTGGCCCTAGTGGGTCAGGTCAAAGGTCCATCTCTAGCCCAATATCATGTCTTCTGACAGTGGCCAGTACCAGGTGCCCCAGAGGGAATGAACAGAACAGGTAATCATCCCTGTCACTCATTCCCAGCTTCTGGAAAACAGAGTTTAGGGACACCATTCCTGCCCATCCTGGCTAATAGCCATTGATGGACCTATCTTCCATGAATTTATCTAGTTCTTTTTTGAACCCTGTTATAGTCTTGGCCTTCACAACATCCTCTGGCAAGGAGTTCCACAGGTTGACTGTGCATTGTGTGGAAGAAATACTTCCTTTTATTTGTTTTAAGCCTGCTGCCCATTAATTTCATTTGGTGACCCCTAGTTCTTGTGTTATGAGAAGTAGTAAACACCACTTCCTTATCTACTCTCTCTACACCAGTCATGATTTTATAGACCTCGATCATATCCCCACTTAGTCGTCTCTTTTCCAAGCTGAAAAGGCCGAATTTTATTAAACACTCCTCATACTGAAGCTGTTCCATACCCCTGACCATTTTTGTTGCCCTTTGCTAATTTTTTTTTTTTTTTGAGATGGGGTGACCACCTCTGCACTCAGTATTCAATATGTGGATGTACCATGGATTTATACAGAGGAAATATGATATTTTCTGTCTTATTATCTATCCCTTTCTTAATGATTCCTAACATTCTGTTCACTGTTGTGATGCTCTAAAGGAGATAGGAGGATATCTAAGCTGAAAGTCAGATGCAAGAACATCCTTCCACTTGCCATTGTTCACCACTGCATGCCCCTCTCCCGCCATAATCAATTGTACAATTGATTAAGTATATTATGAGGTTTTTGCTTTTCTCTGAAGAATCAGGTATAGCCAGCATATTGGAACTGATGGACCACTGGTCTGATCTGGTATTGCAACTATGTTCTCGAATGTCTGCAGAGCTTGTTGGCTGGAGTCACAGCAGCTTTTCCTATATGGCTGCTAACACTTACCCGCACCTACACAAGATTAGAGCTTGTTGAAAACCAGGAAAAATGAAATACTTTGAAGTGTCACCGTTGTTTGCATTTCACAGGATTCAGAATGGACCCATTTTCCTTTCTCTCTGTCTCATACACACAACATTTCTGCAATATTTTTAAATTTTCACTGCATTTTAATCATTACTGACACTTTTATATGCCAAAAACCATATTTTCTTACTCAAAACTTAGATTTTACTAAATAATGTACTAAGCAATTATTTTTTAAACATCATTAAAAATTGATGTAAGAATATCACAGAAAATTATGTGAAAAACAGAACATTTTGTTAATGTTGACAATTTTCATTAAATGTTTCATTTTTCAGGTGGAAAAAAGCCATTGTTCTGACAAAAGAAATGTTTTAATGCAAAATATTTTGACCAGCTGTACCCAAGATGGATTTCTGGAGCAGCTGTCATTAGGGACTACGTAGAGCATGAGTACATGTTGCAAAGAAGGCCCTTTGACCTCTCCCCGACACTGGTACCTCCCATGGCTATACTGCAATAGGCAGGCTGGTAACATGCAGAGTAGGGGTCCTTGAAGTCTCCACATTTGCAGGTGCAAATGATGCCATTTGACTGCACCTGATTTGTAAGTACACTGTGGTAGATGTCCAAATACTGTCAGGATAACAACAATTAATTGCACCCTCAAAATCGGAATCCAAGCTGAGGCCCCTTTAGGAATTTGGCTCATTAGGTTTAGATGTCACAAGTATCCATAAACAAAAATCCAACCTTTGGAAAAAAAAGGTTATTTTACTGGACTCTCTCCAGATGTTCATAGCAGATCTTTTCCTCTCCTGTCTGACTCCTTTTGTACCATTTTCTGCCTGAGAGTGATAATGTCTGGTTTTTACTTGAATAACCAACAATGCTAATGTGGTTTAATTGTGTTTTTTTGTAATGTTTCCTGAAATTGCCTAATGTTTATGGTACATGAGATATATTCTGAAGCCTCCTATCAAAACTATGGCATGCAAAAAATAGTTCTGTTAAATACTAGGCCTTATCATCTGTGTCCTACAGTACATTATAGCTTTAGCACTGCTGAAATTTTGTGGATTATAGACAAGAACACCAGCTTTTATATCATGACTGGAATTTTAATCACGTTGCAGATTTAAACATTACTTGTCCTAGGTGGGTTTTTCTCTTTGATATAATGCAATACCAAGGAATAAATATGCAACATAGCAAGCACATAAATGTAGACATGGGGACAAATCCTGGTAATCAATCCACAGCCTGAGCAGCTGGGCTGTTTACTGGAGTTCTCTGCATTGAGGCGAGGTAGAAGACCATGGCCGTGTGTGATGGGGCAGAGAAGCCCACATTGGCAAAGAGAGGGTTAAGACAGGTTCTCCACTGGTAATGAAAGGGTTAGTGAAAGCCTGTGGACCCAGTTGGCCCCTCCTTGCTACACATGCAGTCAATATCAGGTGTGGAGAGGAAAGATAAAAAGGAGAGGGCCTACCTTAGTTGAGGGATGTTCTGGAAGGAGGACAGAGTTTCACCCCCCTCGGTTGGAGAGAAGCCTGGTTGTAGCCCTGATATGGAGCTTGCCTGCCAGCCGGAGCAGCCCTCCTGGGAGGGATGACCAGATCAGAGGAAGGGAACTGGTAGAAGCACAGACTATCCTCAGCTCTCGTCCATTCATGCCCCTTCTCTACCTACGCTATATTGATGACATCTTCATCATCTGGACCCATGGGAAGGAGACCCTGGAAGAATTCCACCATGCTTTCAACAGCTTCCACCCCACCATCAACCTCAGCCTGGACCAATCTACACGGGAGGTCCACTTCCTGGACACCACCGTACAAATAAGCGATGGCCACATTAACACCACCCTATACCGAAAACCCACCGACCGCTACGCCTACCTTCATGCCTCCAGCTTCCACCCCGGTCACACCACACGATCCATCGTCTACAGCCAACCACTGAGGTACAATCGCATCTGCTCCAACCCCTCAGACAGAGACCAACACCTACAAGATCTTCACCAAGCATTCTCAAAACTACGATACCCACACAAGGAAATAAAGAAACAAATCAACAGAGCCAGACGTGTACCCAGAAGCCTCCTGCTACAAGACAGGCCCAGAAGAGAAACCAACAGAACTCCACTGGCCATCACCTACAGTCCTCAGCTTAAACCTCTCCAACGCTTCATCAGTGATCTACAACCCATCCTGGACAATGATCCCTCACTTTCACAGACCTTGGGAGGCAGGCCAGTCCTCGCCCACAGACAACCTGCCAACCTCAAGCATATTCTCACCAGCAACCACGCACCGCACCATAACAACTCTAACTCAGGAACCAACCCATGCAACAAACCTCGATGCCAACTCTGCCCACATATTTACACCAGCAACACCATCACTGGACCTAACCAGATCAGCTACAACATCACCGGCTCATTCACCTGCACGTCCACCAATGTTATATATGCCATCATATGCCAGCAATGCCCCTCTGCTATGTACATTGGCCAAACTGGACAGTCACTACGCAAGAGGATAAATGGACACAAGTCAGATATCAGGAATGGCAATATACAAAAACCTGTAGGAGAACACTTCAACCTCCCTGGCCACACAATAGCAGATGTAAAGGTAGCCATCTTACAGCAAAAAAACTTCAGGACCAGACTCCAAAGAGAAACTGCTGAGCTCCAGTTCATTTGCAAATTTGACACCATCAGATCAGGATTAAACAAAGACTGTGAATGGCTATCCAACTACAGAAACAGTTTCTCCTCCCTTGGTGTTCACACCTCAACTGCTAGCAGAGCACCTCACCCTCCCTGATTGAACGAACCTCGTTATCTCCACACTGATATATACCTGCCTCTGGAGATTTCCATTACTTGCATCTGAAGAAGTGAGGTTCTTACCCACGAAAGCTTATGCTAACTACATAAGTACTTCTGTTAGTCTCAAAGGTGCCACAGGACCCTCTGTTGCTTTTTACAGATTCAGACTAACACGGCTACCCCTCTGATACCTGATTTTGACTTATGCTTATTTTTTGTTCCTGGTTACATTTGAATCTTAAATGTCCTGAACAAGGTAAGACTAAAGGTTACTTTGGCCAGAGGGCCAAACCATCACTATACTGAACCTCATTGTGACAAAGACCTGTAGCTAGGTGAGTTGTGTTTGAGAGGGCCACAAGAGTGCCACCCCAACAATCTGATTACACCATGCCTTATTCCCAAGCCACACAGCAACCATGAGACTGCAATAGCTTCTGTGTCTCCTATGCCCACGCTCTTCAGGGAAAAAAAAACAGTGTATCAGCAGTATTCCTTGTGTAGTCTCCCTAAATCCTTCCCTCTCTGTACAGGGGAACCACAATGGTTCTACTTCATCTGAGAGCCTGTGAAGAGTGAGAACAGGATTTGCACCATCTGGAGCATACTCTCACTTGTGGTTCTGCACAGAACAGGAAGAAACTTGAAATTTATGTTGTGTCCAGATTTTTGTAATGAGGTTTCACAACCAAAACTCCAAATCTGAACTCCCAAGAATGCTGAGGAAATTCAGATCCAGATTTTGTAGCTTTTCTCCTGAACAGCCCCCTACTTTGTGGATCAGGCCCATCTCTATCTCTTGTCCAGCATAAGGATGCAGTAGCAACTGCTGCTGTCACAAGCCAACCCATAAGAAGCACCCTAACCCACATTAAATAGGAAGCCCAGCTCAATGCAGCAGCTGTCAGCCAAGTAAGACTGGGGTTCCAAACATTTGATGCTATAATGTGGCTCACAGATGGATAGAGAGGTTACCTCCCAAAGAACCACTTTTCCATTCAACATCATATATAATTCCTGAGGCAACTACAGAGATTGTTTACAAGGGCAGTATTTATGTATTTTAGCCAAGATTGGATGTTTCTTTAAAGATCTGCTCTAGGAATTATTTTGTAGAAGCTCTATGGCCTTGTTATGCGGAGGTCAGACCAGATGATCCTAGATGGCCTGGGAATGAATCTGTGATAGAAGAAGGGGTGGAAAACCAGGCATGGGCTGGTTTCTGCTGTTGACCAGAGTCCGGAAGATCTTTTCAAACCAAGCAGAAGACTAGCCCTAGCAGCCTGGAAAGCCAGCTACTGGCATGTATGGCTCCTCTTACAGTAGGTTTTCAGGATTCATTCTGGGATTTGGCTACACCACTTGAAACATATCAGAAAATACAAACCTCATGGAGGCTCCACCTGGTCTAGCTGGAATTAAGGTGTTAAAGGGCTCTACCAGGAATGAAAGAACCCTAAACTCACTGTCAAGGTCATCGCCCTGATCTTCAGTGTGGCGTGACCTCTAGTAAGTCCCTAATGGTTCATCAGGCATAAGCAGAGGCAATAGCCACAGCAGAACCATCCAGGAATGAACAGATACTCAGACTCAGGAAAGAAATGCCCCTCAGGCCTTACTAATCCTGGACACTCAGGATCAACTATGTAGAGCCCAATGTGGAATATAAATTGGATTTTGTAATCCAAGGTGCTACGATTAGTCCCACTGACAAGGAAAATTTTGGTTTAAAACACTATTCATTTTCACAGCAGCTTCTAAATGAGGACTTCAACATACTTTACAAACACCAATGAATTTAGCCTGCTTATTATTCCAATTTTACTGATAAGGATACTGAGGAGAGATATCATTGGCCTGATTTTGAAAGCATACAAGCTAAAAGTCCCTAAGGACAGGTCTACACTACAGCCGAGATCAACGTTCTGAGATCGATCCACTGGCAGTCGATTTAACGGGTCTAGTGAAGACCTGCCAAATCGACAGCAGATCGCTCTTCAGTCGACCTCTGTACTCTACCCCCGCTCTCCTGTCAACCTCCCACTGTTTAGACCCCGCGGTAACGCGGCCTAAGGTACATTGACTCCAGCTACATTATTCACATAGCTGGAGTTGTGTAGCGTAGGTCAACTTACCACGGTAGTGTAGACATAGCCTAAGAAACACATGCAGTTGCCATTATTATAAGTGTATTCGGCATATTTGCATGTGCACATGCATGTCTAATTTCCACATTAAATAACAATTATGCATCTGACTATCCAATTGTATACATGTTTTTGAAAATCAGGCCCTAGGTGACTTACTCCAAGTCAAAGTGTCTGATACGGGCAGAAGGAAAATCAAGTTCTCTTGACTTTCTGTCCTAGATCCCAAACACAAGAACATTCTTGCTCAGCATTTGAGTGTCCCTCTAAAAGCTTAAGAGAAGGAGCAGAATTTTTCCACTGATGTGGAAACATATTTTCTAGTCTTCAAGTAGTGCATATACAATTCATCAGTTAACACCCTGTGTTAGATAATAAGCTATTAACACTGTTCACCTGCACTTCAATGAAAATGATATTTCTACTGGCTAGCAAGCCACTTGAATAAGGAAATAAAAGAACCCGTGTGGCCACATGTTTCAAGTTTCTATCCATCAGCTCACAGAGTCAGACTGTGGAGGCCAAACAGATGTGCAAAATAGGTGTTTAATGGGAGAAATACAGTAAAATTGTTTATAGTGGGACAGTGGGTTCTTACAGGCAAAGTAAATTACAAATAGATTTCTCAATTACATTTTAAGGCTTCATAGTTGATTCTTATATAATGTTCAAAAATCAATTTTGCATGGAATTCATGTGAATGTTTCATTATTAATAAAGCAGCAGTAGGAAACCTTTGCTGCATTCCCACAACAGCAACACTCAATGGGAAAGCAGACAGCCAAAGCTTAATGCATTACCATAAAATACTCCATCCTGCATGCTTTGCACATTCAAATCTCTATCTGGGATCAGGTCCTTGGTGCTACTATCAAAAAGTACAAAAATGAGGAGAAAAACAAACAGCATAAAACCAAGATATAGTTCAGCATGTCTGGCAGTCTTTGCTCAAAAAAGCACGGTAATAAAGAAAGTGTCAGAGGCCAGGATGGAGGATTATCAGTAAATCTCTGCAGGTTCCCATTTTACCTGGCTCAAAACAGACCACAAATGTAAACCACTACATTCAAATAACTGTCCTTGAAACTGGAGAGAAGAACTCCACGATTAGAAAAGCATATTTAAACAAGAAAGGAATAATTAGCATCTACTCTATGCATTTGCATAGCACCAAATGCATGCTGTTAATTTTTTTAAGTGAACAATTTACCTTATTCCTGTTTTATTTCCTTTGGGTTTGCTCTTCACGTCTTATTTTTGACTTTAACAAAAGTGAATTTCTTTACATATAGAGTATTGTTATGATTACAGAATTAATGGTCAGAAAAGGGCATCCTTTTTAATACTAATGTCGAGTAACTCTTTGAGCAAGTATATTTTCAAACACCATCCACTCTGAGCTTGAATTCCTGCGCATCCAGGACTTCTGTTTATTCCCTAATTCAGGAAAGCAATTGGTTAACTTTAAGCATATGTATAAATTCTTTCATAAACAGGTATATGTTCCTGAACTGAGGCCATAACTTCGAGTTTGGGGCACACAAGGAATGCAAGATTAGATTTTCAATACAGTATATTGAGCCCAAACACCCCAAGAAACCTATCAGACATGTTTGGAAGGACCACTGGTGCCCTGTAGTCCATTGGATGTCTAAGGGCCCCAAGCTTTATGTGATCCAATTTCCACCTGTCTTCTAAAGAAGGAGTTTAAAGTCCCACCCCAGGCGTGAAAAGATTTCTTCTGTAAAGGGAAATAATGCTCTGTACTGCCCCTAGTGCTTATGAATTGGTAGTGATCTTTTCCTGATAAAGTCAGTCTTGAACAGGGAACCTCACATGCTAGACAGAAAGAGAAAACGTTAGGCTTTATTACACAGCATATTAAATAGGCAGATGAATTTGCGTGCCCTGAGTGGTTAATATATAAAATCAGAACAGTGACTAGTTCAACATAATTCACTGCTCAGAATTTGAGACATCACTTAATTAACAATATAAATATTAAAACCACTTTTTAATAAAATGTTATAATTGTAATAAGACACTCGACTGCATGAATTATGGGGTGTTAATTTGCACCCAGTTGTGGGCATAAATGAATATTCCATAACTCACACCTCGGTATGTCCTATTTCTTAAAAACTAAAATGTAGACAAAAATATTCAAAATTCAAGGGAAAGGCACCTCACTGGGGAAAAAAAGGTTTTCAGTGTAATTGTGTTCCTGCGTTTAGTAACCACTTTGCCACATGCTCAATGAGGTTTGATCTTGCAGTCCTTACACAAGGGAAGCTTCTACTTGGCCATCACTTATTCCAGATTTACACTGATGTACCTGCACTGACTTCAAGGATCTCTCCTTTGGTGAAAATCAGAAGTAACTCTACTGATGTCAATCAAGTGGCAGCATGGTTTGGCCCACTGACTTCCAGAAAAGCTTCGTCCAGGAAAGGGCTGGAGAACCGTGGATCTTAGCTTGTAAGGAATTTAATTTTCATTCATTTAAAAATCTTGATAGGGGAAAGATTTATAGTGGGACCAGATTGGATCCATACTTCCCTGAAATTCACCCAAATGGAGATCGAAACTCTGATGTTAACCCCTGTCTTTTGGAAGGGGCCAACACACCTAACTCTGAGGGAAATCTGGGTCCTGATCCAAACTTTGTCATACTGGCCCTCTCTTTTTGTACCATTTGTCTATGTTCTTTGAGGGAGGAGGGTCACTATAAATCTAATACCGAGAGCAAAAGCAATTTGGACTAGATTGGGACTGGTTCTTGTGTGGGTGTGGGAAGGCAGGAGGGTGCATGCAGTCTTTCTGCATCTGCATCCCATGCAACTATCACAATCTCAGTCCCTTTATGTGCCCCTTTAGGGGCTCAAACTGACTCAGAGAGGCAGGAGCCTGGGCCCACATTTCCTCCCCACCAGGTACAGTGTGCTATGCTAAGGGATAATGCAATGTGAGAGCCCATCCCCTGAGCACCCAGAGAGGTTGTCCTTTGGGGCTGGGTAGCTCCATGCTTCCACCACAGCCTATGTCTATCAGGCATAATCTGGCCCTTTACCTTTTTTCCCCACCTTTGATATTATTTATTACACACCAGAGAACTCCGCTAATATTAAGAGGGACATTTTCAATGTCATAAACATACAAAAAGTTATTAACCTTAAGGAAAACTGCCTTGCTACTGTGATGTAGTAAATCTACCCTTGAGAGTCTGGATCCCCTTGGCCCAAAGAAATTATCTGACACATGCAAGGAAATTCAGGGGAAACTATCATGCTACTTCAGTTTGGCTTAGCCCTGACTCAGACTGATGGGAGGTTTGGCAGAGTGAATACAGGATGGAATCAATCTCCCTGCATAGGCCCTATGTATTGCAAGGGTGCCGTGAAATCCTGGCCCCTTTGGAATTAATGGTAATTCTGCCATTGACTTCAGCGTGGCCTGGATTTCACCCTGGGTGTGCTTAACTCCTATATGTGCTGCAATAATGAAAGCTAGGGAGGATTTCTCTGATAGCACATGGAGGACATTTATGGACTATATATATATATATATATTATGAGAATGTATAAGATGGGAGGAAGTATGTAAATTAATTACTAGCACTATTCATGCATGCACTATGCATTTCAAAGTTCAGGGTTAGAAGAATATTAACCTTTAAAAGCTTTTTTTGTTTCTATGTGGACTAGGTAGGTCTTTAAATATCTTTTGTGGGAGGGACTTATGGAGGGGGTGATTGCATACACCAAAATGACAGCCTATGTTTTATTTGTTGTAACATTCTTTAATAAAATTGTAATAATCTAAACCAGAAGGTCATCCTTGCTCTGAATTTCCTGCCTCCTGTCAGTTTAAATCGGGTCCTTAATATTATCCTAATGGCAGCTTTTCTGCATTTGAATTAATTTTACTTAAAAAAAAGTTTGAAGGAACAAAACAAAAAAAAAAGCTGGAAGAGATAATTTGATCCCTCATGACTCTTCACTGACTGCATTTTCCCACCAGAAAAATTATTCTCTTCTTTTGGAAAAGTGGCTCAGCGCCATTCCATTGCAGAAATGGATTCAAACTGCCTTGGAGCGGTGCCATGTGGAACAGGACAGATGCCAGACAAACTGGCTGAGGTGTGGTTAGTTTTTATGAACTTCCAATTTGAAAGTTATGCTGTACATAATGTGGTTAGATCTGACTGGAATGTTATTCCTTATTTTCTTTTATTGAAATTTAATTATTTCCTTACTGTACTGTCATCCCCCCATTTAACTAACACTTGTACATTGCCAATGTGATGTGAGGTCTAGCCTGTTTATATCTTTATATACGAACACTTTATGAACAATTATGTGTTCCCTAATAAAATTGTAAAAAAGTGAATCCATTTTTAAGGGCTCAGTCCTGCAGTCCTTGCCCAATCCCTATTTTCAATGGGAGTTTTGCCTGAGTTAGGACTGCAGAGTGAGACCCTAACTCACACAAACAAACAAAAATCCAAAACAGGGACAATCCCAGTTTCGGATGAGCTCATACTGTGTAAATGGATGGCTGTAATTATTTTTTTAGAGTCCATTCCTGCATTATGATCTGCACAAGCTGATCGTTGAACCCACACAAAGCCATATTAACTCCATGCATGTGGATCACAGTGCAGGACCAAGGCCTTAATTCTCATACCAAAAACAATGTGATCGCATGCACATATTAAATGTATTTGAAACTAGTTAACTCACAGGTCTCAAAATGTAATTTGTAAAGAATTGTCATCAAGAGGGAATGTTTCCAGTGGGTCCCTGTCACGGGGGGGACTCACCCCTGCAGTGCTTCCTGTCGGTTGTCCAGGGAATTAGCTCATCCAGCCTCCGGAGCACCCTCTGCAGGCCGGTGTCCTGCTTGCCTCTGGGCCCGAGTCCCTCCTGGACCCCGGTACCCCTCTCTCTTGGGGGCTGCCCCCTGACAGTACCCCCACAGTTTCTGGGTCTCCCCACCCAGGGGAACCCCCACCCACTATCCCCACCTCACCTCAGTATCAGGCTACTGCCAGTCACCATCTAGCCCCCTCTCACTGGGGCAGACTGCAGTGTACAAGCCATTCATCACAGGCAAGGAGGGGGGGGGGGTGTTTGGACCTGCTGCCTCTGCCTGCCCTTGGGCTGCCCTTCTGCAACCCCAATACCCTTTCCGGCCTTTAACAAGGCCTGCAGCCTGGAGGGTTTCTGGGCTGAAGCTCCCCCAGCTCCTTTAGCCTTCCCTCAGCCCCACTCTACTTTAGGTACACTGTTCAGGTCCCCAGCAGCCAGGCCCTTCTCCCTCAGGAGCTAGAGGGAAAGTCCTTTAGCTCCTGGCTTCCCTGGCCTTTATAAGGCCAGCTACAGTCTGACTGGGGCATGGCCGCAGCTGTGGCTGTTTCCACAATCAGCTGAGGCTTGCTGCTTTCCCCAGCAGCAGCCCTCTCGCAGCCTCAGCCCTCTCCCAGGGCTGACTTCAGCCTTTTAAGGCAGGAGCGGGTGACCACTCCGCTACAGTCCCACAGGGATAGATTTTTGGCCCTATGCTATTTAACAGCTTTATCAATGACCAGGAAGTAAACATAAAATCATCACTGAAACTTTGGAGAGGAGACACAAATTGGCGGAAGAGGGAGATAATGAAGAAGACAGTCACTTCTTCAGAGCGATGTAGGTTGCTTGGTAAGCTGGGTGCAAGAAAACAATATGTGTTAATACAGGTAAATACACCTGAGAACAAGTTATGTAGGCCATACTTACAGGATGTGGGGGAGAGGGAACTCTATCCTGGGCCACAGTGACTCTGATAAAGATTTGGGAGTCATGGTAGATAATCAGCTGTACATGAGCTCCCATTGTGGTCCTGTGGACAAAAAAAAAAAAAAAAGCTAATGAGATCCTCAGATGCATGAACAGGGGAATTTTGAGTAGAGTAGACAAGTTATTTTACCTCTATATTTATCAATGTAGCGACCACTGTTGGAATACTGTGTCCAGTTCTGGTGCCAACAATTCAAGAATGATGTTGCTATATTGGAGAGAGTTCGGAGAAGAGCCATGAGGATGAGTAATGGATTAGAAAACATGCCTAATAGTGATAGACTCAAGGAGCTCAATCTGTTTGGTTTAACAAAGAGTTAAGATTTAACAAGTGATTTTATTACCGTAATAGGTATCTGCAGGGGGAACAAATATGTAACAATCTAGCAGAGAAAAGTATAGCATGAACCAGTAGCTGGAAGTTGAAGCTTGACAAATTCAAACTAAAAATAAGTTGTAAATTTGACAGTAAGGGTAATTAACCACTGGAACAATTTACCAACGGTTGTGGTGGAGTCTCCATCACTGACTCTTTTTAAATCAAGATTAGATTTTTCCCAAAAGATGTGCTCTAGGAATTATTTTGGGGAAGTTCTATGGCTTGTGTTACCCAGGAGGTCAGACCAGATGATCACAATGGTCCCTTCTGGCCTTGGAATCTATGAATCTTACCATATGCCATGTTCTGATTATAGCATATTTGTATGGCTATAACTCTGTTGTTATTGGTGTTCAAGTCAATTCCTTCCTCTATGGTTTGGTACCAAATGATTTCTGCACTATAATAAGGTTTGTGTTCTAAGGAGAGAATGTACTTTAGGTTTTCAGATTAATGGACTTTTAAAGGTCAGAAAGGACCATTATAATCATTTAGTCTGAACTCCTGCATAACACAAGCCAAAGAGTGAGAGGGTTATGATACCTTGGAGTATTTTACCTCTATATAGCATGTTCAATTCCACCCCAGATCAATAGTGATCAAAAGTCATTAACAGCTGACAGCTGTTTGTTGGCCTATGAGAACTGGGTGACGTTAGCCTACTACCCATTGGTCACATGTCCACATTTCAGAAACCCCTAATGCAGGATACCTAAGGACTGAACAGTGAATGAATGACCACTGTCAGTGGGACATTTTGAAGAAACTTACACAGAGAATGAAGATTTCCATGACTATCAATCCATTATCTTTCATACCATCTAAATTAATTCATTTATTTAATGTATTGCAATGGAGCCTGTATCAAATACAGCCTTACTATCGAAAGTCTTGAGAGAGGGAATGCTGGATGTACACACTGTGCCTATATTCCATATCTAAGATTGACAATTAATATAAAAATCCCAAAGGTACAATTCTATTTTGTCCCAAGTAAAGCATCTGAATATTTGTATTCTTCTTCTTCTTCTTCACTTGCTTCCCAACAAATGCAAGCCCTAATGTGCTGTTGAAACAAACATCAGAAGGAAATTCAATTGGGTATTCTTTGAAAGGCTAGGTTTGCTCGGAAAGGTGAAGTGCTAAATGCATGTCTTTTCATTCAAATATTTACCTTCACGCTTCTGGAGCTGAAAGTTAAAATGGGTTTCCCCCCCCCATGTCATTGTATAAATCAAGGTAAAATAAATTACATGGTTACAGAACTTTGGTATAAATGCTTGTTTAATATAGCAATGTAACACCTTGTTGTAACATCCAGTGCCAGCACTGGCAAGACATGGGCTAGCATTGTTCAGTTCAATTAATAATAGTTTTGCTTGCTTGCACTGTCCCTGACCATAGGACCACTGTTTTTTCCTTTTCCCTAATGCTCTGTGACCTGGCTTTACTATCAAACATTCAATGTGGGAGAGCCAGCAGGAAGGCATTATCAGCAACAATCATGTCAAAATACATTAGATTAATGCAAGCATAGTTATTTCCTGCTTTTTTTTCCCCCCTTCCAAGTTTGGCTGTCATTTCTGAATGTGATTTGGATAGTCTGCATGTATACCACTGCCCTCTACTAGAAAGAATCTGAATGGCTCAACTTCGTGTCATAGGCCCTATTCCTTTAACTAATCAGGGAGCATCTCCCTTAGTTCCAATGCAAAGGGCTGTGATTTGGAGGAGGAATATCTGCACAGAGACCATAAAGTTCCAAGTGGCCACTGCATACAGCCCAGTAACAACTGCTAGGAGGTCTTAGATTGCTAAAATATAATGTTGCTTTCCATCCAAACCCCGAGTGAAGTTATAACAAGGTTTGACTGTACTTGTTATCAGTTTTTGTTTAAAGTCCTGGACCAGAAAGGCAGAAGTAGGGAGCAGAGAACAAGGAAGGAAGAGCAAAGAAATGGTGTAAGCTCATTCCTTTAGTGTCAAAGAAAAAAACCTGGGTGGCTGGGGGAGGCAGCAGAAAGATGCACTGAACTGTAAATGTGCAAGTTCTTCACAGAATCCTCTTGGGACCAGTGGTTAAAGTAGTTCAACAATAAAGAACAGGAGGGGGAGCGCTCATTGCCACAAAAGCCAAGCAGAAGGAGGAGCAGTGGGGAAGTGCAGCTTATGCTTTATGGGAGAGGTGGGGAACAGGGCCGGCTCCAGGCACCAGCTGATCAAGCTGGTGCTTGGGACGGCAGATGGTTCAAGGCGGCATGCTGCCCAATCCTAGGGCAGCATGGCTGCTTTTTGTGTGTGTGTATGTGTGTGTGTTCTGCTCCGGCCGCCCTGTAGGGGGCGGCGGCGTGGAGAACCAGAGCACCCTGCAGGACAGTCCTCTTCCTTCCCTCCCCGCCAACCGGAGCAGAGCCCTCGCGGCAGGCGGCAGGAGGTGGTGCAGCGGGAGGGGCTGCGTGAGCGCCCCTGCTGTAGCCCTGGCTGCCCCCTTCTCCCTCTCCCTTCCCCCCGCCAGCCAGTCCCCCTGCACCCACGGTCCAGCCGCACTGCAGGTTTTTTTTTTTTTTCCCCTCTCTTTTTGCTTGGGGCAGCCAAAAAGCCAGAGCCGGCCCTGGTGGGGAAGGAGCTGTGCTCCTCTTCACTCCCATTTACTTTAACATCTGCTTTAGGAGGCAGGGAGATCCTCCTGGCAGGAAGACCAGATGTATCTCACAATAGGTCCTGAAATGAAGGCAAAGGCAATCTTTTCTTAGACTCCTGCAGTCTCCATTATTGCTGGCAGCTATCAGAACAAGCCGCTGGCAAACTCCCTGGGAAAGAAAGAAGCAGAACTATGCCCAGAACCAAAAATAAATGATGAATCAGATTTCTTTAGTTCCCAAAGTCTCAGAAGCACCAGTCAGGGAGGCACCATCTTGCATACTTGATACAAGATCTCTACCAACCCATCAGCCTTTCTGCCAATCACTTTTAAGATGCCACCATGAAATAAATTATCCAAATGGCTGCTTTAAAACAAACAATTGACAAGCTTCTAATTCCTCATGGGGTTGAGGTGAACAATCAGGAGGGCACATTGGATGAAATAGGAAAACATGCAAACTCTGTGGAAACCCAAACTGTGAAGAGAGGAAATTCTTGACCAAAATCCAAAAGAACACCACAAAACAACTGAAAGGAGGCTGGGACTTGGCAGAATTAATAATGCTGCTGGAATATCATTATGCTGGGCATGCTGACCATGAGTGAGCATAAGAAATGTATCACGCTTGAGAACAGCCCCCTCTACACTGAAAGCTCAGACTGTCTCCTTTTAAGGAGAGAGAAAGTTAAGAAGTGGTAGGATTCACTCTATGACATACTCTGACTCATGAGAGCAGCACAGAATACTCCTGGCAACTAATCAAGAACTGATATAGGGCCAAATTATCTCTTCTGATCATAGCCTAAGAAAATGCACCTTGCTCGAGTGGCTCAGCATTGGTCAGGGTGGCCAGAGTTCTCCCGTCCCATTAAGTGGACTAGCAGTTAGAGCCACTCCATATTGCAGCATACCCAAGGGGTGTAGGTTTGGTCTGTGGATCCCTATTGTCACAGAACCACTGTGGCCATGACCTCCCACACCTTCCCATTCCAAATTCCCCTCTACACAGATCCATAGTGAGCAGTGGGCTCTTTCCTATGCACTTTGCATGGACCTCAGGATCTGACCCATGGAAAGGCTCCATACTCTTATTCCTTTCCAATCTCGGCCATGTAACATAAGGGGAAAGATGGAATCTTTAAAAGAAGCAGGTATTTAAAGAGTTTCCACAATTGTATGTGTCCCTGCCAGTCCTTTATCCTGCCCAAGGCCAATGCTTTTTTGGAAAAAGGTTAAAAAATAGGATGACACTGCATGCTTGACCTTGCTACCAAGTCTATGTACTGCCAGACTATATGCCCCCTCCCCTTTTTTTGTTGTTCTTCCTACTATGAACTCTTTACAAATATCAAACCATACTTCCTTCTTCAACAGAAAGCAGATAAACCTGATGAAATGACTAAAGCTTCAGAAATTGCGCTTGCCTTCATTGCAGGAATTCTTGTGAGACACATTGGACCTCTTGGCCCCCAAATCAGGAGTTAAAGTAGATGGGAGTAAAGAAGAGCAGAGCAAGGTAGAGTACAGTGCCTGCCCTTCCTTGCCTTGAGTAAGCCCTTGCTACAAAACAAGAACGAAGAAACAAACAAAAAAAGCCAAAACACACCTACTTTCTTTGCCTATTCATTATTGTTCAGTTTGGTCATAGATAATGGATGTTTTAATGCAACAGAACACTGCTTGTGCCTTAGCAGAAGGAGCTTGTTTGGAAATACAGCTTATTCTGTTAAATGTGGAATGAACAATTAAAAAGCAAAGGCACTCGGCTTTCAAACTAGCTTACTGAAAGATGTTCTAGCACATTCTTGCCACTGCAATCAAATGAATCAGGGTGTTGATATAATGAAGAATCCTTATAACATTTACCCTCTAAACTATAGAGAATGTATATCAAACTTAGTTATTAAACTGAGCTCTTCGTTGAACAATATTCTTTTATATTTACAAGCTGGACATGTAAACAGCTCTGCATTTTTACCTTTACTTTTTTTACAATCAGAGTAGCTTGTAGTTATGTTTGGTTTGCCTCATACTAAGAAACCCAGTCCAAGTAATTTCTCCTGACATCCATCCACAGAGAAAGGTAAGTCTGAAGCCAGGACTATCAGATAATGTGTTCAGGTTTGGACATCTGATTTAATGCATACCCATGTTAATGGTTAAATATTTCACTGTACTGATATAGCTGCACACATACATACTGTAATATTTAAAAACAGTTAGCTAGGTACTTTGCTCCTTCTTTTCCCTTTAAAATAACCATATGCACTAAACTCATTAAGAGTTCAGAAAATTTAAGAAAGAAATAAAATCTAGACATGGCTCCTGTTGAAAAGTGAATCAAATTATATCCTCAAAGCACTGAATTTTTAGCAAAGTTTTACTCTATGGTAAAACAAAACTACAGCTGTCAGAAATATGGCAGTCTAACCTCTTAAATTAAAAAATACCATCTGCAGGCAATGTGGTGCAGATTAACAGATGTTGCAGAAGTACAAAGCCTAAAGAAGGGAAAATGGCTTGACAGATCTAAGGTTAATATGTCTGAAAAGAGATAACATATGTTTCTCTGACAAAGAGAAAGAGAGAGTGCAAAATGCAACAATTGCTAATGTTTATAAATAGCTATTGAACGGGCTAATGCACAGTAAATACCTGCATACATTTTTTTAAGTTTCCTTAAGAACAGTAAGTAGATCAATTAGAGAGGACTACAAGTTCAGCATCTTTCCATGTACCATTAGTTGTCTAGTTTAGCTGGAGAAGGTCCCTACACTATCTTTAATCTGTTTGTAGGGGTTTTTCTGTCCAGGAACTCCTCTCATTAAAACTAACTCTTTTGAAATATGCAACACTGGCTAGCTAGTCCCACTTGCTAATGGTCCTGAATTGATTCTTAATTAGTTGCAGTTTTGGACAGAATCCAATTAAAATAGCTGAGAACTCCAATAGGAGAAAAGGATTTGGCTAATATGGGTTCTGCTTTCAGCTCTTGAGACTTACATTGAGCTAGCACCAGCAATGGCATCTATGCAAAATGTAGCAGAATTTAAATCATACTCTGTGTTCAGGTTTTGAACAAAAACCTTCATATGGTAATTTATCCTCAAGCTATAAAATATGATCAAGAAAGGCATCCAAATGCTGTTAGAAAAATTACATTCTTCCAGTACTCTTCTACTCTCTCTTAAGGAAAAGACAGGATACTAATTCAGGAGAGGAGTATGAAATCTTTTCAATAAATCACTGAATCTTTTCTGTATAGTTTTATTTGTTGTATATTTTCTAACCTTCTGTTTATATTCCAAAAAGCCTCTGGGAAGCTAAAGATTACATTTTTGTGTTTTTCTTCCAAATGACTGAATAGTTGCTATGAGCTGAAACATATTTTTGTTTATGAGGGCAATCAAAGGTCATTGGACAGGTACAGTTTTATGGTTTGAGTTTAATTATAGAAAAGTGGTGTATTAGAAAAGCAAGGTCTTCTATCTGGAGAGGGTGTCACTGCAGTTAGGTGACAGTGATGTCACGTGAACAGCTTTTGTATTCAGCCGCAATAATTCACTGCCTGCATGTGGGGATTGATCCCAGCCACGGTATCCCCAGAGGAGCCTCTACCAGGAATGGACTCACATATTCTTTGATCTGCAGATTAACATGAGCAGGATCAGAAGCCTTTGTCTCTTGTAAACATCTTATGTCTCTAAATTTCTATCTAGCAAAAGGCTGAGTCTTGTGTTTATTTGGGTAATGAATTGCAGTAATTAATGCATGCATTGATTCCTCTACTGACTCTCCCCTAAAGGCCATTTCCATTTTTAATTTATAGAAAATGCATACAATTCCCTTAATCAGAGCACAGCCTGAATTTGAAAATAAATATAAGGTTTAAAAAAAAAAAAAAAAAAAGAAAGAGAGAGAGAGAGATTACAGGGCTGAATTAAGGTGGACAAAAGATGGATTTAATATTGTGCTAAAAGACAGTTAAATAGCAAGGATTACATTGTTTAATTTGGGGGCCAAACTCAGCCCTAGAATAAGCAGGCCCAAATCCCACTGATGTTAATGAAAATACTTCCACTTGCACCAGAGCCAGGTTTGGTCTATAATACATGAATGTTTATTTACGTCATATGTGACAGGGATGTTTTAGATACAGGATTGCTTTCTTTGAGTCTTTTGCATTACAAAGACTAAATCATTTACTAAACATTCGTGAGGGGAAGGATTCAAAGAACTAATCTGCACTTCAGTTGTGAATTATGGTTATCATTTACTACTTAAGTGCCAACAATGTGCTTAGCACTGTACAAGGTGCAAAATACAGATAGACCCTACTCTGAAGAGTTGAAGATCTTGCAATCCAAACAAGTTTACAAACTTAAAAATAAATACTACCCTGGCTTAAACTGGTCCATTCACAAACCAGGGGCCCAACTCTGAAAATAAGATACCATCAGACCACAGTAAAAATCAAATGCTCCACAAACAAACAATATTATTTAGAAAATGAAAGAAACAAGTAATATCAATATTTAAAGATATCTGTGATGCCTTTAGGCACTAAGATTGTAATTTTCCTTATTTGTGAAATACTTTCTTTATTTCACACCAAAGTTCTTTGTATCTATAACATTTGTGTGTCTCTCTCTGTATGCGTGTGTGTAATATATGCCTCTGTGTGTGTAAAAATATAGCAGAATAAATACACAGCAAGGGAGAAAGTGTTGTGCTGAGGAATGCAATCTAATATTTATCTGAAATGCACAGGTAATATAAATTAGAAAATACCCCATGGCATGTATGCAACATAAAAGGACACAATAAAAAAATGATTTGGAAGCACACACAAACTAAAAGAATACCTGATTAACCTTTCACTGACTCCTGAGCCACGTGATGCAAAGCTTGCCTTCCTCCTAGAGTGATGGCTTTAGAAGAAGATGTTAAATTTAACCTCTGGCGCAATGATAAATTGACAATAAAAAATTCAATGGCTTGGTAATTACCAATCACTTTGGACATCGGCAACATTTTTCAGTTCTGTCAGTGCTCATTGGCACAAAAGCTTCAGCTGAAATTTTCTCGATCTCCCTCTTTTTAACTTTGTTTTCATGATGCAGATTAAATCTGCCACCCTATTACTGATTCATTTTCCTAATTTTTCATGTCTGCACCAGGGCCCAGCTGCACCAGGCTGATAATTGTGGAGCCCAACCCTGATGATTAACATCAGAAGAATTAATTATGCCTGCCATTAAAATTCCAGGTTGCACATGGTGATCAAGAAAAATTAAGTTTCTCTAGACCTCTAAATCATTTCACCTTTGAGGAGAATGATAGTGCCTCGACAGCTAAACTGCAGCCTGTATTCCAGCAAAGGTCTAAACCGTGCACCCTTTGTGCAATTCACTACATACCTTCCTTGTTATTCTGACTGGTTTATTCTACTTACTAAAAATATTTGGTATTCAGCAAACAAAAAACAAAAACAAAAAATCACAGAATTAAAATATCTAGCTGAGCAGTGGATTTCAGTCAAAAACACAAACCTTTTTTTCTTCTATTTTCTGAGGCTTTTCAAGAAGCATCTGTTATATTAATTTATAGATTAAAGCATCACATGAAGAATGAAATATCCAGCCACAGAAGTAGTTGCACAGAGGAGTGTATAAAAGGTAGATCATTTACTTTTACAACAGTTATAAAATGAAAAGAAATAATAATTTTAGTGCTAGGTAAAGGCAATGATATTTCTCAAAAATAAATTGATAATGGAATAAACACAGATTCCTAAGATCTTTAGGCTAAATAATAATGAGTAAGGAAAAGCCTGTTGATTGACTCATTTCCAAAATGATTGTTGCAAGAGAAACTCAAAGTATATTCAGTCTAGCCTAAGGTATGAAATTTACTAGAACATAAAAAATAAGATGATATGCATTTATCATGTTCTTTTTCAACACTATGTTTTCTTTTTAAATTACCATACTAATGTAGACCACAGGGATAGCTTTAGAAGACTGCAACTGAGTGTCATATTTTGATGAACAGATGTAAATATCTTATGCCTAATGGTAAATGTCACTCACAACTATACAAAGAGTATGCATAAACTATGCATCATATCTGCTTCATTTGTTATATTTAGGCACTGCTACCACAGGAAGACTATTTAGATGCAGATAGTCTTGTTGATTTTTATAGGTAACAGACTTCTAGAATAAGCTTAACAAAATAGGAGCAAAGCCCATCACAAGAACAATTCTCTTAATCTATAAAGTACGTTATAAAACAGGAGGTCTCAGTGCACTGAGAGATTGATTAACTTCTACTGGAAGTCATGTGCATGGTGAAATAAGAGAAAGACCCTTACACTTAAATCCTAAAGCTTAAGATGAACGTCACTTCTACAACTCAAGGATATTGTATTCTATATAAAACAGGCCATTTAGTACTTGTGATAATTTTATAGCACTGTCCCACAAATGACAACTTGCATAGTATTCATGATTAAATGAACATTTATTGTATTTGTAGCGATATTCCAGGAATGCCATAAAATGAGCGATGAGGTCATATATTTAAACATTTTAAAAACATTTCTTAAGTGAAAGTGTTGAAAGGTGCTGCCTACAAGATTTTCAGCTATTCGTATTCATCCAAACCCTTTTTCTCCATGGCCACAAGTGGTGAATTCTGAAGTGTCTGAGTTTCCAGGAAACCTCAGAGGTCTCCCCAGAGTTAAAAGAACACCAGAGAAGACTGTCAAAAATTTTATGCAACAAAATGAGAAAAATTTGAACAGATTAACAGATTTTCCACCTCTATCTTCAATGAAGAGAGAGTAAATTAAAGGAGAAATATGTGACAAGCAACATGAGGAAAAATAGATCAAGACACTGTCTTGTATACTGCAAAATTATATGTCAAATATGTATTGAAAGACTGGATTTTAAAATGATCAGTTTATGATGATCAAAGACAATGAATCAATACACTACAGTATTAATAGGCTTCTCACACATCACTCACAAATTAATTTTCAACATTGCCAAAGAGAACAAATAATATGATTTCTATGAGTATACTAACAATAATAACAGCATGAAAATGAACTGCAATAATATCTCATGTATGCTTAAAAACAAACTCCAAATAGACTCTGGTCTTTTTGGATTACCAATATATAGAAAAGATTCATACTAAATAATAATATTGTATATTTTACATAGTGCTTTCTATCTAAAAAAATCCCAAAGCACTTTACAAATTTAACAAGCTAAAATAACCCAAATACCTGGCTGCAATTCCCTTTGGCTTCCCAAGGAGTTGCACCAATGAATAAAGGGCAAAATTAGGCCCAGTGGGTCAAACCATCATAAGCACTACATATCTACAATCCACAGGAAAACTATGCACATTAGCACAAGCATTGGAAGAAAGTTATCTATACATACTCTGACTTTCTCCAAAAATTGTGAAGATGCCATTCAGCAAGCTATTATGAAAGGAGCTTAGAAGAATACTCTGGGACTAAGCCTTAAGGTGAAAGGAATTGGGGGGGAAATGTATGTGTTTATATTCTCCTAAAACAACCCTGGACCCCCTACACACAACTCATTGTGCAAGTCATTCCTCCTAACTCACAGATAATTCCTGTATGTATCATTTTACCCACTACTTGGGTGAAATACAACATCTGTTTAACAGTCCACAGCAACATTAGGGATAGTCCTAAATCATAGAGTTCAAATGCAAACTTCCTCAAATGTAGATCTGTTTGAATCTAGGATTAAGTTTTGACCACAGATATAGGGGACTACATGAAGTTGAAATCAGGAAACCCAGATAAACTATTTCAAAAGTTAAGGGGTTTCAGTCATGAAAACAGAATTTTGGCTCAGGCCTTTGCCTAGTCTAAACATAACAATTAAGGACAGGAACACAAATTACTATATAACGAGGTGTAGATGGGGGAATGTAGGGGAAATTTTAGATGAGTACAATAATGCTTATATAATCCTTTGAAGATGTAGAGATCTATATCAGACCACTGCTAAGAATTAGCTAAAAGACAGAGTGTGAATTTGCTCCCAATGGAGCGCAGTTACACATGAGTAACCTTGGCTTCAATGGGACTATCTTTGGGTGTAACTGCTTCTCAGTGGGAGGGAGAGGTTCACTATCTGCCACTAAATAACCCTCTCAACACTCTGTTGGACAGGATGGTAAATATGATTATCCCCAAGCTACAGGTAGATTGGCTATTATCCCCAGTCTTCAGATAGATTTAGGCAGACATAACTTGCTTAGGAGCTAGTTCGTTTAGTTTTAAATGTCTTAAATAAAGGGGCTTCCTCCACTTTCTTTGGAGATTATCTCAATAGCTATTAGATCTCATTCTGGAAGATTTTCCATCAGTGCAGCCTATTTTTTTTTAAGTTTAATTCCATTATTTCCTTTTACCATCCTATGTGATTACTTTCCATTGTTGGTGTTATGTTATGGTCCTCCTGGACTCCTGCTGAGTAGTGGTTTACTCTGCCCCATTTATTGCAGTGGGATGATTGGCGGACTAAATTACTATTTGACATTAGTAAGGATATGAGGATCTGGCCCTTAATCTTTCTTCAGTAAACAGTTCCTGCAACCCCCTGGTCATTGTAGTGGCTCCTCTGACCTCTTCAATTTGTTAACATCTTTTAGGCCTGAAGAGCCCAGACCTGAATACAACATTCCAGATGAGATGTCATCAGAGCCTTAGAAAGAGGAAACTATCTCCCACCAGCTCCATGACTAGATGTCTCTGCATATGCAGTCCAGAATTTCACTGACATTCCTTCCTGGCATATCACATTGCCAGCATAAATATCAGTGCAAATTCTGTTCGCCTTTCACATAGCAATAGTCCTACTGACTGCAATAAGACTGCTTGCATCAGTAAGGCATATAAGATTTAACTCTTAGGCCTGGTCTACACTACGGGTTTAGGTCGACTTTAGCAGCGTTAAACTGAATTAAGCCTGGACACGTCCACACAACGAGGCCCTTTCTTTCGAATTAAAGGGCCCTTTAAACCGGTTTCTTTACACCACCTCCGACGAGGGGATTAGCGATAAAACTGGCCTTTGCGGGTCGGAATTGGGGTAGTGTGGACGGAATTCGATGTTATTGGCCTCCGGGAGCTATCCCACAGTGCTTCATTGTGACCGCTCTGGACAGCGCTCTCAACTCAGATGCACTGACCAGGTAGACAGGAAAAGACCCGCGAAGGTTTGAATTTCATTTCCTGTTTGCCCAGCGTGGAGAGCACAGGTGACCACGCAGAGCTCATCAGCACAGGTAACCGTCATGGAGTCCTCCCAGGATCGCAAAAGAGCTCCAGCATGGACCGAACGGGAGGTACGAGATCTGCTCGCCACATGGGGAGATGAAGCAGTGATAGCTGAACTCCGTAGCAGTAAAAGAAATGGAAAAGTATTAGAAAAGATCTCCAAGGCCATGAAGGACCGAGGCCATAACAGGGACACACAGCAGTGCCGCGTGAAAATTAAGGAGCTAAGGCAAGCCTACCACAAAGCCAGAGAAGCAAACGGAAGGTCCGGGGCAGAGCCGCAAACTTGCCGCTACTACGCGGAGCTGCATGCGATCCTAGGGGGTGCAGCCACCACTACCCCAACCGTGTGCTATGACTCTCTCACTGGAGAAACACACAGGGAAGACGGTTCGGGGAACGAGGAAGATGACGATGGAGGTACTGTAGGTAGCTCACAGCAGCAAGGAAGCGGAGAAACCGGTTTCCCCAACAGCCAGGATATGTTTGTGACCCTGGACCTGGAACCAGTAACCCCCGAACTCACCCAAGACCCTCAGGGCACACAGGAGACCTCTGGTGAGTGTAACTTTGTAAATATTTGTAAACATTACAAAAAAAAAGCAAGCAAGTCTGTTAACTTGTATGGGGATGGAGCGGAAATCCTCCAGGGACATCTCCAGAAAGCTCTCCTGGTTGAAATGGGGTGATTTTATTAAGGGGGACATTCAGAGGCGCCCGTTCCTGCTCTTCTGACCAGAAATGTTCCCCGCTGTTAACCACGCGGTGGGGGGGAGGGGTGAAGTGATCATCCCAGAGAATCGTGTGTGTGTGTGGGGGGGGGGGGGGTTACTTGTGTTTGTGCCGCATGTTAACTGGGAAACCGCAGCCCCCTCCTTTTACATTGAAACCCCATTTTAAATGGACAACCCAATTCATCCTTGATATGGGAAATGCGCTGCTGTTTGCAACCTTTCCGCATGTTAAGAAGGTTAAAAAAGCCAAAACACTGTGGCCTACGATGGCTGCCTGCAAGCCGAAATATGCGACCTTGTAATGAAAGAGTGTACCCATTGTTCCCTAAAATGTGTCTTTTTTAACCACCTCTCCCTTCTCCTCCACCAGCTGCAAATGTTTCTCCTTCGCAGAGGCTCGTGAACATTAGAAAGAGAAAACGTAAGACGAGGGACGAGATGTTCACGGAGCTGCAGATGTCCGCCCAGGCTGATAGAGCACAGCAGAATGCGTGGAGGCAGTCAATGACGGAGATGAGAAAAGCCCAATATGAACGAGAGGAGAGGTGGCGGGCTGAATCGCGGGAAGAACAGAGCAAGTGGCGGGCTGAAGACGATAGGTGGCATCAGCTTGCAGACAGACGGCAAGAGGCAATGCTCCGGCTGCTGGAGCATCAAAGTGATATGCTCGAGCGTATGGTTGAGTTGCAGGAAAGGCAGCAGGAGCAGAGACCGCCGCTACAGCCCCTGTGTAACCAACAGCCCTCCTCCCCAAGTTCCATAGCCTCCTCACCCAGACGCCCAAGAACACGGTGGGGGGGCCTCCGTCCACCCAGTCACTCCACCCCAGATGATCGCCAAAGCATCAGAAGGCTGGCCTTCAATAAGAGTTAAAGTTTTAAAATGCAGTGTGTCCTTTTCCATCCCTCCTCCCCCACCCATCCCAGGCTACCTTGGCAATTATCCCCCTACCTCTGTAAGGAACTAATAAAGAATGCATGAATGTGAAAAAACAATGACTTTATTGCCTCTGCAAGGGGGAGGGCAGGGTGGGGTGGGGTGGTTGGTTTACAGGGAAGTAGAGTGAACCGGGTCGGGGGGGGGGGGGGGTTGGAGGGTTCATCAAGGAGAAACAAACAGAAGTTTCACACAGTAGCCTGGCCAGTCACAAAACTCGTTTTCAAAGCTTCTCTGATGCGCACCGCGCCCTGCTGTGCTCCTCTAACCGCCCTGGTGTCTGGCTGCGCGTAATCAGCGGCCAGGCGAGTTGCCTCAACCTCCCACCCCGCCATAAAGGTCTCCCCCTTACTCTCACAGATATTGTGGAGCGCACAGCAAGCAGCAATAACAATAGGGATATTCTTTTCGCTGAGGTCTGAGCGAGTCAGTAAGCTGCACCAGCGCGCTTTTAAACGTCCAAATGCACATTCCACCACCATTCGGCACTTGCTCAGCCTGTAGTTGAACAGGTCCTGACTCCTGTCCAGGCTGCCTGTGTACGGCTTCATGAGCCATGGCATTAAGGGGTAGGCTGGGTCCCCAAGGATCACGATAGGCATTTCAACATCCCCAATGGTCACTTTCTGGTCCGGGAAGAAAGTCCCTTCCTCCAGCTTTCGAAACAGAGCAGAGTTCCTGAAGACGCGAGCATCATGTACCTTTCCCGGCCATCCCACGTTGATGTTGGTGAAACGTCCCTTGTGATCCACCAGGGCTTGCAGCAGCATTGAAAAGTACCCCTTGCGGTTTACGTAGTCGGTGGCTTGGTGCTCCGGTGACAAGATAGGGATATGGGTTCCGTCTATGGCCCCGCCACAGTTTGGGAATCCCATTTCAGCAAAACCATCCACTATTGACTGCACGTTGCCCAGAGTCACTACCCTTGCTATCACCAGGTCTTTCATTGCCCTGGCAAATTGGATCACAGCAGCCCCCACCGTAGATTTGCCCACTCCAAATTGATTCCCGACTGACCGGTAGCTGTCTGGCGTTGCAAGCTTCCACAGGGCTATCGCCACTCGCTTCTCAACTGTGAGGGCTGCTCTCATCTTGGTATTCTGGCGCTTCAGGGCAGGGGAAAGCAAGTCACAAAGTTCCATGAAAGTGGCCTTACGCATGCGAAAGTTTCGCAGCCACTGGGAATCGTCCCATACCTGCAGCACGATGCGATCCCACCAGTCTGTGCTTGTTTCCCGGGCCCAGAATCGGCGTTCCACGGTATCAACCTGCCCCAGTGACACCATGATTTCCACATTGCTGGGGCCTGTGCCTTGTGAGAGGTCTATGGCCATGTCAATTTCCTCATCACTCTCGTCGCCGTGCTGCAATTGCCTCCTCGCCTGGTCCGGGTTTCGCCTTGGCATGTTCTGGCTCTGCATATACTCCAGGACAATGCGCGTGGTGTTCATAGTGCTCATAATTGCCGCGGTGATCTGAGCGGGCTCCATGATCCCAGTGCTAGCTATGGCGCCTGGTCAGAAAAAAGGCGCGAAAGTAGTATCTGATGGACCAGGAGAAGGAGGGCGGGAGGGAGGGAGGGAGGGAGGGAGGGCCGAGTGACGACATGGTGTACAGGTACAGGAACAGGGAGAAACACAAACAACTGTCACACAGAATGGTCCCCCCAAAGATTAAACTGGAAACCCTGGGCTTAGCAGGCCGTTGATTTCACGGAGGAAGGGGAAGCAAATGAACACAGAACAAATCTATTTTTTACATCTTAAGGTGGCAGCCGACGCTGCAGCATGAGTGACAGCCATACCAGTACGATGATGATGGGTACCAATCATAATATACCATCATCTGCCAAAAGGCAAGGGGCTGCTGCTGTGTAGCAATGCAGCCCCACGTCTGCCAGCCCCACGTCCGCCAGCACCCAGCATCGCCCTCGGCCTCTTCTGGGTGCTTAGCAGACAATATTGGGCAATTGGCAGAAAATAGTATATTATGACTGGTAACCGTCATCATCGAGACAGTAGCATGTCTGCCCAGGTGGCCATGATTGACAGCCACTCCAGTACGACGACGACGGGTACCAGTCATAATATACCATCGCCTGGAAGGGGCTGGTGCAATGCAGCCCTACGGCTGCCAGCCCCACGGCTATCACTCATGCTACACTGTCTACCGCCAAAAGGCAGTTAGCAGCTGCTGCTGTGTAGCAATGCAGTCCCACGTCTGCCGGCACCCAGAGGACATATGGTGACGGTGAGCTCAGCTGTGCTGAGCGGGCTCCATGTTGTCTGCACAGGTAACCCAGGTAACCCAGGTAAAAAGGCGCGAATCTATTGTCTGCCGTTGCTGTGATGGGGGAGGGAGGGGCCTGACGACATGTACCCAGAACCGCCCGCGACACTGTTTTGCATCATCCGGGCATTGGGATCTCAACCCAGAATTCAAAGAAAAGGCGCGAACCGCTTCTCGGCTCGAGCTGTGGCGCAAACGTAGTATCTGACGGCCTAGGGGAAGGAGGGAGGGGGGCCGAGTGACGACATGGCGTACAGGCACAGGGAATTAAAATAAAGAACGGTGGCTGTGCATCAGGGAGAGACACAAACAACTGTCACAGACTGGTCCCCCCCAAAGATTAAACTGAAAACCCTGGGTTTAGCAGGCCGTTGATTTGACGGAGGGAGGGGGAAGCAAATGAATACAGAGAAAATCTATTTTTTACATCTTAAGACGACGGTGCAGCGTGACTGATAGCCCTCGGCATCTTTCTGGGTGCTTGGCAGCAAATACGGGGCGGTGTATGACGATGGTCTTCAGGCCTATTGCACGAGCTGCTGCTCAGGGAAGACTCTGCTAATGTGCGATGACCCGACTTGTAATAGGCCGGCTAACAGTCATAATACACCATTTACTGCCAAAAGGCAAGCCCCACGGCTGCCAGCACCCAGATCGTCGATGAAGGCTACCAGTCTACTGCACCGTCTACCGCCAAAAGGCAGTTAGCAGCTGCTGCTGTGTAGCAATGCAGTCCCACGTCTGCCGGCACCAAGAGGACATATGGTGACGGTGAGCTCAGCTGTGCTGAGCGGGCTCCATGTTGTCTGCACAGGTAACCCAGGTAACCCAGGTAAAAAGGCGCGAATCTATTGTCTGCCGTTGCTGTGATGGGGGAGGGAGGGGCCTGACGACATGTACCCAGAACCGCCCGCGACACTGTTTTGCATCATCCGGGCATTGGGATCTCAACCCAGAATTCCAAGGGGCGGCGGAGACTGCGGGAACTGTGGGATAGCTGTGGGATAGCTACCCATAGTGCAATGCTCCGGAAGTCGACGCTAGCCTCGTACTGTGGACGCGGTCTGCCGACTAGAGCACCTAGAGCATTTTATTGTGTGGACATACACAATCGGCTGTATACAACCGATTTCAATAAAACCGGCTTCTATAAATTCGAACTAATTTCGTAGTGTAGACATACCCTTAATGTGTTGCCCATTTTCTCATCATGATCTTTTGTGGCATCACTGCTTTTCATGGGCCTGACCATCCAGAGAAATGCACACACACAACTCCTATTTAAGTCAATAGGGAGTTGCATTTGCACCTTTTCTGGAATGATTAAGCCCAAGTTTTCTCCATCCAATCACTAAACAGTATTATTGGGTATGTGTCCTCAGGTGTGCATCATCAGACCTTCCTCACTAGGAGCTGGTCCACAGATTATATATATTTACAGAGTTTAATTGCCAGAGGGATCATTATGATGACCTCATGTATAACACAGACCAGAGAATTTCACTATGTAATTCCTTAATATAAGGCCTAGTAGCTAATAAAAACTTTGTTTCAGCTCCCCCGGTTGTGAGTCTCGGTATATGTGAGCATGTGTGTATTAGAGAAATGGTTGAATGTGTAGTGAAAACTCATACAGTCTGGAATTCTGTGGTGATGTGATGCATCATCTATAAAGATCTGTTGATTTTAATTGTTAGTAATTATTATTACTATTATTATTTGTTTTACTGTGGTGCCTAGAAGCTCCAGTTGTGAGCCAGAACCCCATTGTACTAGGCGCTGTACAAACACAGAATGAAAACATAATTCCTGCCCCAATGAGCTTATAATATAAGACAAGATACAACAGATGAATGCAAATGGCCTAACGGGGAAGTACAGGGAAACAATGAAATCATATTGGTAAGAATGATAGGCAGTGGTGTCAGCACATCAGCAGCCTAACCACTATCAAGTTTTTTGTAGGCCTCATGGCAAAGGAGAGTTTTAAGGAGAGATCTGAAGGAGAATAATGAGGGTACTTTGCATAAGTCTTTGCGCTCCTCCCAAGTATGAGGGGCAGCATAGGAACTATATGCATATTTTTGTGCGTGTAAATTCTTAAGGCAGGGGGTGCTTGTAAAACTGTTATTTGTTCCACACAATATTCATTCATTCATGTGGATTTTCTCCCATTTCAGGATTTTCCCCCCTTGAATTTAACATTTTCAGAACTGAATGTACTCGGTAGAAAAGAGCTAAGAGAACATTCAAATGCCCTGGGAGGAATTACAGAAAAAAAGAGAAGTAATAGAATTTGTGATGAAACAGACTTATGATTCAATGGACAAAGACACTGCCTGGCAACAGCTAGACATATCTGTTGTGTACAGTGAATGAGTCATTTTATAAATACAGGCAAAAGTAGAGAAGTATTTTCTTATATTATTGATAAATGAGCCATCAATACAAGAGCCCAAATCTGCTAACCCATACCCAGATAAGTAGTCTTTGACTTCAGTGTAACAACTTATGTGAATAAGGACTATGCACAAGAGCAAGGTTTGCAGAATTAGGCTCCAAATTTGCAAAACATCTCAGTAAAAAATTGCCAACAGTGAATGGTACTGGACTACAGAAAACAGATATACAGTCCTTGTAGAGCACTACTCTAAGGGCAGGCCTAAGCTATGGTCATTGAATGGTAGACTGCTACCATAATACTGCCCTCTGAGCTATTGTAATGGGGAAGACATGACTTGGTGTTTTGGCTTCTATTCTCTATTCTCTCTTCTACAGAATAAGTTCCAGTCATGGTCTGGTGCTGTGAATTGTGTGTTGCTCCATGTCAGAGCCTGCAGTGTCTACTGTGGGCCATGGTACCAGCTGCACACTACAGCTGCATGGCATGTAATGTGGAATATGGAAGTTAAAGTCAGGACATGCCTCTTCTGTGCTTTGGCCCAGTGCCTTTGTGAGCCTCCAGGAGCATTTACTCCTGCGTAGAGAGTGTATAGGTGGACACACACTCTGGTAGTTAATATACAAGTGTGTTCATTTTGCTTAAAACTACTGCACAGTGGCCCTTTTTCTAAAGAGGTATAGCCACCATGAAATATGTTTTGGGGGCAGACTTGATAAACAGATTTGTCCTAGATAAAGGAATATTTGCCAGAGACAAAGTTACATTCACATATGAATCAACAAAGAGATGAGAAGTCAACAGGAAGAGACAAACAGCATGGGAGAAGAACTTTATCTGGGGATACATTTCAAAAGAATACATTTCAAATGTTTTCTGGACTATATGAAGGGGCTAGTTAGTTATCCATCACTTAAGGGACAAAACAGGCTAGCAATCTTGGAATCTGTGAAAGGTGGATTTCTCAACTATGCAGATTGAGGACACTGAGAACTGACTGCAAGTGAGAAACTGCCTGAGACCAGGATTATAATCAGTTAAATTTTAGAGACTAGAAAGCCCTTTTTTATTATGAAACCATCTCAGTGCTGTGTAATAAGTTAAAGAGCATGTCCTCTGTGATGAGTGTACTGATGAGTGTACTGTCTCTTTGGAGACAGAATGTAATAATTTCTGTGAGTGTCCAGTCAGAGGGATTAGACCCAACATAGAGACATCTCTGGGGAACTTTGGAACCAGGGTTCACTGAACATTACCTGCAAGGCAAAGTAACACTGGCAGAGTCTCAGGGAGTTTGTTGGTCAGGCTGACAGAACTGGAGTAGCAGGGAGCTGACATGCAATTAAAGCCCTAGCAAAACTCTCCTTGCTTAGGCAGAAGGGAAACACCCTGGCTTACGGTTCTGGGTGCCCCAACAGAGTGTCACAGGGGTCCAACGTGGACAATCAAATCAGAAAATGGAGGTTGCCAAGGCATTTCTAGGACAAACAACAAAAATATCTGTAACACAAGACTTGCTAGTAATGGGAGACTCTAACTACCCAGACATCTATTGGAAAAGTAATACAGCAAAACACTACATTTCCAATAAGTTCTTGAAATATACTGGGGGCAGCTCTTGTTTCACAAACTGTAGGAAGTAACCTTGGGGACAGCCCTTTGAGACTTGATTCTGACCAGCAGGGAGGAATTGGTTGTGAATCTGAAGGTGGGATGCAATTTGGGTGAAAGTGATCATGAAATGATAGATTTCATGATTCTAAGGAAAGGAAGGAGTGAGAGCAGCAGAATGAGGACAATAATCTTCAAAAAAGTAGATTTTAATAAATTCAGAGAACTGGAAGATAAGGTCCCAGGGGAAGAAAATCTCAGGGATAAAGAAGTTCAGGAGAGCTGGCAGTTTCTCAAGAAGACAATATTGAAGGCATAACTGCAAACTACTCCAATGCAAAGGAAAAATAGGAAGAATAGTAAAGCCAATATAGCTCCATTAGGAGTTATTTAATGACCTGGAAATCAAAAAGGAAGCCTACAAAAAGTGGAAACATGGACAAATTGCTAAGAAAGGGTACAAAACTGTAGCACAAATATGTACAGACAAAATCAGAAAGGCTAAGGCACAAAAGGGATATAAAAGGGAATAATAAGACGTTCTTTAAATACATTGGGTCAAGAAAAAGACAAAGAAAGTATAACTCTTCTACTTAGCAGGGAAGGAGAGCTAATAACGATGACATCAAGAAGTCTGAGGTGTTTAATGCCTATTTTGCTTCAGTCTTCACTAAAAAGGTAAATGGTAACCAAATACTCAACGCAACTCATATTAATGACAAAGGGGAAGTAACACAAGCCAAAATAGGGAAAGAGCAGGTCAAACAATATTTAGAGAAGATAGATGTATTCAAGTAGGCAGGGACTGATGAAATTCACCATAGTGTACTTAAGAAACTTGCTGAAGCAATTTCAGAACCATTAGCAATTGTCTTTAAGAACTCATGGAGGACTGGGGAGACCCCAGTGGAAAGGGACAAACATAATACCTACTTTGAAAAGGAGAACAAAGAGGATCCGGGGAATTATAGACCCTCAGCCTAAGCTTGATACCTAGAAAGATACTGGAATGAATTATTAAACAATCAATTTGTAAGTAGCGAGAGGATAATAGGACTATAAGGAATAGACAACATGGATTTGTCAAGAACAAATCATACCAAACCAACCAAATTTCCTTCTTTGACAGGGTTACTGGCCTATAGTTTACAGGGGGAAGCAGTAAACGTAATGTATCTTGATTTTAGTAAGGCTTTTGACATAGTCACACATAATATTCTCATAAGCAAACTAGGGAAATATGTTCCAGATGAAATTACTACAAAGTGAGTGCACAACTAGTTGAAAGACCATACTCAAAGAGTAGTTATCAATGATTTGCTGTCAAACTGGTAGGGTGTGTCTAGTAGGGTCCTGCAGGGGTCAATCCTGCATCCTATACTATTCAGTATTTTCATTAATGATTTAGTGAATAGAATGGTGAGTATGCTTATAAAATTTGTGGATAATACCAAACTAAAGGGGGATGGCAAGCACATTGGAGGACATGATTAGAATTCAAAAGGACCTTGATAAATTGGTGAATTGGTCTGAATTCAACAAGATGAAATTCTTTAAAGATAAGTACAAAGAATTTTACTTAGGAAGAAAAATTTATTACTACAAAATGCAATACTGCAAAATGGGGAATAACTGGCAAGGTAGTAATACTGCTGAAAAGGGTTTGGGGATTATAATTTATCACAAATTGAATATGCATCAACAATGTGATGCAGTTCTGAAAAAAGCGACTATAACGCTGGGGTGTTTTAACAGGACTGTTGTATGTAAGCCATGGGAGGTAATTGCTCTACTTGGCACTGGTGAGGATTTTGGAATTTTGTGTCCAATTCTGGGTACCACACTTTAGCAAAGATGTAGACAAACTGGAGAGAGTCCAGAGGTAAGTAACAAAAATGATAAAAAAAATAGAAATCCTGACCTATAAAGAAAGGTTAAAAAAACTGGGCATGTTTAGTCTTGAGGAAAGAAGACTGAGGGAGTATCAGAGGGGTAGCCGTGTTAGTCTGAAAGAAGACTGAGGGAGGAACTGATATGTTAAGGCTGTTATAAAGAGGACTGTGATCAGCTGTTCTTCATGTTCACTAAACGTGGAACAAGAAGTAATGGGCTTAATCTGCAGCAAAGGAGATTTAGGTTAGATATTAGGAAAAACTTTCTAAGTATAAGGGTAGTTAAACTTTGGAATAAGCTTCCAAGGAAGGTTGCAGAAGCCCCATCCAGGGAAATTTTTAAGAACAGGTTGGACAAACATCTGTTAGGGATGGTGTAGATTTACCTGGACCTGCCTCAGCACGGGGGGCTGGATTTAATAACTTCTCAAGGTCCCTTCCAGCCTTCCATTTCTATGATTCTATCATTATTATTAGAAAATTGAAAAGAATAGCTAAATATTGCATATTCACAAAGTCTAAACCTAATTACACTGTAAACCCTCTTTGATTTCAAGTGGGGTGCATGGGTGTATATAGTTTCAGAATTTGGTCCAAAGAATGTATCTCCTAGTTACAGAAATATATAATGACCCATGAATACAACACCAGGCGTATGTTAAGAGATTAGTATCTCACTCTGTCATCACAACTTGACTTGCACTGTATACATGCAATATAATACACAATAGGATATGTATATATTGTAAAATCAGGAGGGTACAGTCTACATATACACATAGCAGGATGGCACAATGATGTGGCATTGTATAAAGATTTTATTGGCATGTGATTAGTATGGCTGTATTACTCATTAATTCAGTGGAGCTGGCCTGAGAACAGACTAGAAAAAACTCAGTAAGTATTTGGGGATTTGGTCCAATTGTAGGGATTTCACTTGTGAGTCACAGTACAGTGATGTATTTCCTTGCTGTTATCATTAACATTCTGAATTTATTTTTATTTTCAATTTTGCAGAATATGTCTCAGAACACAAAAGGTGGGGGTTTTATCAAAGTACATGTCAAAAGTTTTCTCTAAGATTTTCCATATGTTTTACCAAAAGATTTGAATTGTGGGCCATCACAGAAAATATGTGCATTCGCATGTGCCTGCTGACCTCTGTCCCATCCTCTCTAACAGAGGCTGGTCTCTGCCAAAGTAAGTTTAGCTATACAAATTGAATGTAATAATGTGGATTTGTTCTAGAAATAAATTGTACTGATTCACTGATTACTGTGACCATAAACATGGGGACTGATTTTGCAAAACCTCATTTACACAAGTTATCCCATCAACTAATCCCAATGGGATGATTCATATATTACAGTTTCAGAACTCCAAGGAAGACTTGGCTGAGAACATAGATGCAACTGATTTAGCTCGTTTTAGCATAGTCACATGGAGGAAAACTAAAATGGCAAAGAACCCACAGCCATTTTTACAGGAACAATACTTAGAATTGTACTTTTCCCTATTAAAAATATTGCTTAGAAAAAAATCAAAGCACACATGGGAAGTAGTGATTAATAATGTTCTAGTCTGTTACACTCTCAGTTGATGAGGATCTGCTAGTTGGGTCAATATTTCATCCCTGGTGATTTCCCTTTTTACATGCTGCTAATCCACGCTCCGGGTCTGGAGAACAGACCACTAACTTTAAACAGTCTCTAATTCCTTCCATTTTACAATGTCAGCTATGCTTCACTTAAAAATATCTTAATTCTGAAACAATAATGGGGTCCTCCATGGACCACAAAATAATGGAACCAAGCAAACTGCTGGCAATTTAATATTTGCTTCTTTTAAATCAATAACTTTAAAAAATTCAGGCAGCCAGTGTCAGAAGAGACGTGTTCCACTGTGAAGAAAACTATAACGCAGCCATGCAGGAAATGTCCTCATCTGATCTTCCAGGGGAATTCTCTAACTTTTTTCATAAATTGGTTCTTTTTTCATATACTCTGCAATTACAGCGATTGCTGAAAACACTGTTCCTGCTCAGAATCAAGCTAGAATCTTACAAAGCAGTACAGATGATCATCATACATTCTGCAGTTACCAGGATGTTCCTCAAGGGGTTGGTGGAGAAAAGAGAGTCTTTCCTTGTGGCAGTTTCCCCTCATCATTCTGTATGCAGGATAACCAGTGGCCAGGAAAGGTTGAGGGACACATAAGAGATGATCAGCTGAATAAGGCATTACCAGAGACACAGATAAATTGACGTGGATGTGGGATGCTGAACTGAAGGAAGAATTAAAAAAATATCCCCAGTGTTGTGGCATTAGTGACAGAATAGACCACTGGTTCTCAACCTGCGGCCCACGGGTCACTTGTGGCCCAATCAGCACAAAGCTGCGGCCCATGTGACATCCTCAGGGCCATACAGGTAGTACTGGATACAGCCCACATAACACATATGCGGCCCACAATGGTAAAGAGGTTGAGAACCACTGGAATAGAGGCAATGACATACCCTCATTCCACATGTCAAGTTTACTTATACACATTAGCTGAAAGCACTGGGAAAATGTTATGTGATATTGTTTCACAAACCATAGAGACAAATGTATTTTTACTCAGTCCTCATTCAGGCAACACCTGATTGAAGCTAATGAATAAGGACTGAGTAAACCTGTGTGAGGCTCTCAGGATTTGGGCCATAGCCTGTAAAAGGCAGTATTCTCAGGAAGCGATGAGCAAGTACTTGCAGGTTTGAGGACAATGAGGTCATGTCATCAAAATACCAACCCCACTTTGGGGCCCATGTTAAACATGGAGTTCATGGATCTGCACCTCCACAGTTACACGAGTTTTACACTGCCATAACCATTGATTGCAAAGAAGTGACCCTAGTGTATCAGAGTGAACATTCAGGTCCCATATCTGTAGTTTTCCGCTATCCGTATTCAGTACTCTATCAGACTCCTTTGTCCATATTTTACTGGTCCAGGGATACAGATCTATTGTGGGTTATGACTGGGACTAGTGATGAGTGAATCTGAAAAGTGTCTGGAATTAAGTGTGATTTGGATATGCACCCACATTTATACAAACCTCCCTGGCTGTAGAATTCAGCTGGAACCCTTCACAAAGGCAGTCTTTTCATGAGATTTCTAGGTACCTCCTATTTTTTAGTCAGGTCACAGATTTCATAAGGATAAATTTTCGCGAGATATTATTTTGACTTCCAGCCACCTTTCAACTGCAAAAATGCAGAGATGTGGAGGAAATTTTTTTCAAAAAATTAGCAAAACTTGTTTGAACCTCAAAAAAATTGCCCTGGTTCAAATGGGTTCAATTTTTATTTGATCCAAATTGGTTTGATCAATGCTAGTTGGTATCTTTCTGGAGCAGAGTTGACTAGGGTATAACATTACTAGCCTCTTCTCTAAGAATTGCCTCACTGCATGAAGAGATTTAGCTTAGGCTGTAAAAGTGGAATTTAGCTCTACCTATATGGGAAGGTCTCCACATGATAAAGATGCTGTATATTGAACAGAGTGGCAACATTTCATTCATGCAGAACAGGAAAATTTAGCTCCCCTGGGTTTGATGTGGGTTGTGTCACTGGGAGGTCCTTAAATCAAGGCACAGAAACTCAATATTAAGGTACATAAACTATGAGCTTCGTTGATCATGTCTGCTGTGAACAGGTATTCTCCCATAACTAAGGACTTCATTCGGCAAGTTGCTGAGCACCCTGACCTGCCAAAGTCCTGTTCCAACATGCACTAGGCTCCGTGTAAAATCTGGAAGGAATCTCTGGGGTAATCTCTTCCTTGGCTGCATCAAATTCCTGGTCAAATTTGATATCTGAGTGAAATTACTGGATGTTCTTTTCAGTGGATGAAATCAGCTGTTTGGTAGGGTTCCAGGATGATGTGAAATGTCTTCTGGTAGGAGGCCAATGTCATTCTGCTTTTTGATCTAGTGCAATACTAGTTTTTAATACTTATTTATTTGCATAACTTTGCTTTATATCAATACATCTGAGTGGCTTTTTTTCTGTCATGTATGGAGCGATAGTAAATAAATGCAAAAGAGGATAGCCAATGAAAGGTGAAGGAACATGCCAAGGTTACAAACAGATACGCATATTTACAATCAAGCCTTATTTTCATGAGAAGTTTCTTTAGCACAGATAGCAAGCGAAGTATATCAGAGCTCACTATCAGGCAAAACCCTCCTTGGCCCATTCCTGTAAATTCTCCTCAGTGGCATGTTTTATTGCCCAGGAGACATCACGTGCTGGCTATTTACTTAATTGCTTAGAAAACCCAGCCAAAATGGGGTGTCTCAAGTGTGGCATGTTAGTTTCCTGCTTGCAGATTTACAGTTTAGCACCATTTTGGTTTGCAGAGTCTCAGTGTTAGAAGTGGAAGGGGCCCATTTCACCACATGAAATGCAACTGCCTTATATGCTTTCACAATGCCAAGATCCCCTGAAAGGCATAGAACAGAAGGACACTCTGTTTAGAAACCGGTGTGGGCCACCCCTCAAGACCCTCATTAATAGTTGGCATATTCTCCTTGTAAACCTGTATATCAAATTCAGTGTTTTCTCTCTCCTCCCTTTCCCTTCTTTCCTCTTGCCTAATTTTATGGACAGACAACAGTAATATGTGATAGAAACATAACTCTTTAAACTGAGAATATCACCACATTAGAATACAAGAGAGTGGTATGTGTCATGTGTGTCTGCAAAATGCAGTTGCTGTCTGTTACAGTCTATAGCAACTTTTAAATCTGTCATCACGGCATGAATTTCATATTAAGCTCCTTCCCAGTGCTTTAGCCAGGAAATAAAGGGGGGAACATACTGTATCATTTATGGGCATGCTGGTGCTGGGTCAACCATGACATCACTCTCTACTCCACTGAGCTGTAATGAGGTGAAAAGGTAGCTATAGAACAACATAGCACTTTATTTATTAGGAAAATTTAAGTGTGTGTGTATTTCAATTTATGATAAAACTGAAAACAAAAGCTGTGGATTATTGCTCTCCTAAAACACTAAGTCAAAGGTGGGGGAGGCATTTTGTAGCTGGTGAAAGATTTAATGCACATAAAACATGGAAGATTGAAAGGCCCGGGCAGGCTAAAATCCTGTACTGACAGCCCAACCAATTAGAGATGGTACGCAGCACATTCTGCGGTGGTCAAATTATACTCTATGCTTTGATCGGGAGGACGTAGCTGAAGCAAAACGATAGTTCGGTCTCTGTGTTAATGTCTTGAAACTTGCATGAAAATTAGCATCTGAGCAGAGTAGAGCTGAACCATTTTGGATTTTGGGTATGATTCATACGAGCAGAGTAGAGCTGAACCATTTGGGATTCTGGGTATGCAAAAGGCTAGAGGCTCTCAGAAAATCTTTGATTATGGAAGGTAGTTTTTAGTACGCTGCATTGCTTTTCTGGCATTGGTGAGCATCTCTTTGAATTAATCCTTAAGCGGGAAGCATGGATCAGCGTTCATGTTGTGCCCCCCATTGGTATCCGGCCTGGGCCAGGGAAGCTAATGATCCAACCAGTGGGCCAAATTCGGTGATGAATCCTGGTCACGTGTCATCTGAGACACATTGTGAATATGCTAAGAAGAATCCTTATGCACATGAGAGACACTGATACTTTACAGACTCCTTTTGTACAGTGCTGAAAATGGGAAGACAAAGGTGCAGGAAAACCTGTAACACTACAGCACGTTCAAGCTTGGAATAAATCAAGGGATTTATATATATATATAACAGTGAGCAATGCAGAACAGGTCCAATCAGACCCTGCAGTTTACTGTTCTCATTCCTTCTTCCAATTACTTCCTTTAACGCTCTATTTCACTCTCAAGCTTAGCATCATTATTTTTCTTGCTTAAGTGAAACAGTCAGAAGCATTTTATTTTTATGGTGGGAGGCGTGCCAGTGCTCAGCTTCTGCTGGAAAACACAGCCAGAACTCAGCTCCTGCTTACTTAGAACCCTGCCTCACACGTCCATCCCAGGGCAAGCTCTCTAACTTGCCATTTCTGCTAGTTACCAGTGTGCACTTGGCTGGGACACATAGAGCACACTTCAGCCACAGTGCCCAGGGAAACTCTTGAAAGAGTAAGCTTGGTGGGGCAGGGACTGCCTGTGTGTGCAGTGTTCATACAGCACCAAACACAGTAGGATCCTGGTCCATGACTGGGGCTCAGAGGCATTATTGCAATATACTTAATAAATAACTTTCAACATTTGTAAAAAAAGAAAATTATTTTTACAAAGAAAATTTAAGATTTTTTTATTTTGATGTAAAAGATTATGAACTGTTCCTTCAACATACCCGAACCCAAAATTTAGGTGTGCAGATACCTGAAGATTGCTATTGTCAGGTCATCCTTGCCTATAACCTTGTTAGATCCTGCAAGCTTAGCAAGACTGGGTCTGGGCAATATTTAGCAAGGAAAGCCCCAAGAAAAACCCAGCTGCAGGAATTGGTGCTATTCCCTATGAACGGGGCAGTCGTACCACTGAATCAGTACTAAGCCAACATCTCAGCATGGTGCTAGCATACAATATACTGATGGGGTTGTTATTTTTCAGATAAAATATAAAGAACATAGTCCTGGCCATTTGTAGCAGTTTAAGATGTCATGGCACTTTGCTTAGGGGAAGGTGTGTTACTCCTGGCCAAACTCTAACATGGATAATTACATTCCACGGAGTGGGTTTGCCCCAAGCAGGAAAAACATTCCTATGTGAATTTTCACAAGTCTTCTGAAAAACATTTTATGAAATGTCATAGAAATATTTTTAAAAGCTTCAAAAGCTAATGGCAAATCTGAAAAAGTGACAACTGGTAATTTTGCAAATGTGTTTATTTTGTCCAAATATATCATATAGAACAAACTATTCAGCCAGTTCCAACCCTAACATTTCCAATTCTGCCCTATCAAGTTAATTTGTTCTCTGCACTACATTTTGCTTGTTCTTCCAATCTAACAATGAGTATAGGGACAGGATGCTGCCACCTTTACTCACAGCAAGTAGTGCCTGCTCTGTGATAAATCCCATTGAAGAAACTGGTCCAACTTGTGGAATAGGCTATTACTGAATCAGAGTAAGGGTGCAGAATCCAGCACAGAACTATTACCTAGGTTTGTTTTTTCCCCCCTTTCCTCCATTCCAGTGCTATCTTTTGAAAAGTGATGCTCATATACTTGCCTGTCCCAAATCTCACCACGTAATCTGACCTACCCTCTATAAACTCAATTGCTTTAAAAGAAGCCTAGAATTTCTCTGCATACCTAGCCATGAATGTAGATCCAGTATTATTTCGCAGAAAGCTACGCTGGAAAGTCTATTTGTTAAAGTGAATTTTAATTACTTAAACTTGGTTTGTAAGATGTTCGTTCTACTTCCATACACACATTACTTGTCTCAGGTTCAACTCAGACCTGCAATAAACACTGCACTCCATCTTCTTGTGAGACACCCAGGAGACAGGTTCAAAATTATGATTATACAAGGTGGGCCAAATTCATTCCTGGTATATTTCCACTGACTTTAATGGAATTATATCAGGAGTGAATTTGACTCTCTAGCCACATTTCTTATTAAGTTGCTCACCATTAGCACCTGCCTTTCCTTATACCCCTTCCTTTCTCATTAATAGCCTTAACATATGCTCCATGCTCTTCCTCTGAACTTACTTTGTCATCTTTAGGCTCTTGCAAAGTTAATAATATATTCAACCATTTCCCTCCTTAGTTTGCCACATGCCTTAGTAGCCATGCTTTACTTTTTCTCTTCTTCTGACTGTAAGTTACCCAGTTCTTAGCAGCCATTCTCTTTTCAACACTTTACACTCCATAGCAGTCTATTTTTAATAAGTCCTGCTTCTGCCACCCTTACTCACACTGAGTAATATATTATTCCACAAATAATCCCATTGAAATTGATGGAGCTACTCATGGAGCAGAGTACTATTCACTGTAAAGGAGGCAGAATTTGGCCCAGTGTGATCACCTCTCCAAATGTCTCACATATAAAACTAAATTTTTCCTCTGCATCATATAGTTATAATTGGGGTCTCAAGAATGACACTCTTTTCCTCAAGGTGCTCACTCACTTGACACCATATAACTCCCCTGAACGTCTTTAGTTATCTCTTGCACTGCTCACAAATCATAGGATTCCCTTCCATTTTAATTCCCTAATCTTTCAGACTCACAGTTCCTTATAATGTGTACAAGAAAAGCTGAAAGGGATGAAGAAGACAATGAAACATAATGCAAAGACGGCCAGTCAGTCAGAAAACCCCCACTCCATCCTCACACAATCAGCACCAGCTGTAGTCCAATTAAACTTAATCTAGTCACATGCTCATGTGCTCCTCAGAAATTAGAGGAAATCAATTCAAATGCTAATGAGAAAACCCATAATTTATTATCTGCTGAGGAATGCATGTTACATTAATTTTAACTGTAAACAATTATTTTTATTGCAAGATTAATTACCCCATCTTACACAACTTCCTTTTTTCATATTTTTAAAGGAATTAATTTTCTGTTGCTGTTTTGTGGATCTGCCACAGTACTTTAAGCCTGAAAAAGTATAATTAATTTTGGGATACTGCAAATGTTGTTTTCTATTCTTCTGTCAAAAGAAAGTGGGATAAATGGTTGGGGCAAAACACAGAGAGATCTGACTGACGCTTTTGGCTAAAAGGAAAGGACATTAAAGCTCAAATGAAAAAAAAACTATGTTTCAGTTTATTTCTGTCCGTACTAACTTCAAAACATGCTGTAATTTCAATTTGTAGTAAAACTGAAGATATAACTTATCCATAATTCTAGATGGCGTGGGACAAAATTGACATCAATGGGAATATCTGCATGAATAAGGCAAACATGATGTGGCACTACATCTCTCCTTACCCACTTTCCTGAATGAACACTATACTTCCGATTTAGGATCTCTGATTACTCTCGAACTCGGACTGAACCCAGTTTCAAAGCTTGCTGGGGGTGTTGAGTAATAGGCAACACCAGCTGGTTAAAAGTTTGCTGTTCAATAAGCATAAACCAATTCTACCCGAACAACTGATTTCACTGGAGTTACTCCATGGCTAAATGTATCAGGCTCTGGATTCTAGGTGGGCAGGCATGGTGGGTGGAGCGGTAGTGTCAGGACCAGGCCAAGGGCAGCCCTGAATCTGGGGTCCAGGGACAGGCCATGGATCAGAACCAGGGTCAGAGTCCATGGACAAGGCAAATCAGGATGACAGTCAGAGTCAGGAAGCAGGCTAAAGGCTGCTGGAGTCAGTCAAGGATCTGGGGGTCAGGAGGCAGTGCAGAGCTGAAGCAAATCAGGAACAGGGCTGGAGCAAGGTCAGGGTTGGGCATGGACAAGGCTGAAGAGGGCTGGAACAAGGTAAGGCTGGGGGCAGGAACAGGAAGTGGATCAAGAGCAGTCTGGAAGCCTAAGGAACCTGTAATGCTGTGCAGCAACAGGCGGGTTCTTGGGTGAGTAGTGTTGTTGCCCAGACCAACGTGCAGCTCTGGCAGGGTTAGTGAAATACCTGTGCCTGGGGGACATCTGACCCGAACCCTGCTCAGGGGTAGCTGAGGACTGAGGGTCTGCTTATGGGATGAGTCAGTGCAGTTGAGTTGCTGCAGCATGCCTGAGAGCTGAAACACTGCAGGCTCTGTTGAAGGGATGACTCATAACACATATTGAAGCACCAGGGATGAGCAGGCAGAAGCCTGCCCACATTTAAAGGCCCCTCTTCCTAGCCCAAAGGGAGTAGCCATCAGACCCCGGCATCAAATGATTACTGAGGACAACTAATGAAAAAACAGGGATAGAAGCGGAGGTCACAGGTTCAAAATCAGGAACCCAGAGGGAGACACCAAGTAAGGAACCCTGGAGAGCACCCACTGCTCCTTGAAGGTAACCAGGGAGCCAATAGACACAGTCCAGAGGAACTCAGCCCAGAGACATGACTTGAGGGAGGACTGGAAGTAGGCCTCACAGTCACAGAGCACCGCCCCGTCCAGCTTCCTCCTACTGATATGGTGGACAGTCATCTTGGCCAGAGCCAATAGGAGGTTGACAAGGAGGTCTCGCACCTTTGTGGGACAATGGATGTGCATGGATCAGAAGGTGTGAGGAAAGTGCAGCCAGAGCCTGAGGAGAAGATTCTGGAGGAGCCAGAAAAGGGGCTGCAACCTGGCACACTCGATGTAAATGTGCACAGGGCCTCTCTCTCGCCTCAAAAGGGGCAGGTGTTGGGGAAGGTGGAGTATCACACCAGGTACATGCCTGTGCTCACGGCTCCGTGAAGGAGCCGCCAGGGTGAATCATGGCAGCTGAGTGAACAGCCCTAGTCTAACTGCTGGTTTGTCTCTCAAAATGTGGCCCTATCTGTTTAAACTCAAAAGTGGGAATTTTCTGAATTCCCACATCATATTCTGGTTCCAGCTATTCATGCATCCATCTATGGATTATCTGAAAATGTAGGCTAAATGGATTATTTTAAAGACAAATGTGGCCACAACCTGGCCTAAAATACTTTCATTATTAATCATGAGCATCTATTGGATTATATTTTGTCCAGTTTACATTTTATACATTTTACGATAGGACTGAAACACTATACTGTGGGTTAACTTGATGTGGTGATGTATTATGCAAAGCTGAAAGGTAAAGGGGAAGGTTTTTTTGCTTTGAGTAGGTGCTGACATGTTGGGAAGCAAATTCCTAATAATTCCAGTTATTGTATTTTGCATAGTGAAAGCAATTCAAGCATAATCCCCCAATTTGCTGGCTTTTAGACTTGGTCAAAAATCCTATATGTTTATTGATTTAAAAAAATGGGAACAAACTAAAACATTTTCCATTTTTTTTATATTTGTTGTGATTTTTTTCACAAAACAAAAGCTGAAAAGGTACAGAGATAAGGGTTGGGGGGAACACAAAAAATCAAACCCAAAAATAATTCAGTTTTTCATTCAGCAAAAATTTTTATTACAGTGAAAAATAGTTTTTCATCGAAAAAAATTTAAATGACAATATTTCAACCAGTCTACTGGCTAGTCTGGTTATTGCTGTGCAGATAGGCATTGACACATCTCTACCAAAAGGACCTGAAGTACTTCCAAAGAGCATACACAATGACTGGATAAACCAAACACAGGGACTATCCAGCAAGGTGCTGAGTTCCTCAAGCCCCAATTAAAAATCAATGATAGCAGAATGTTCATAAAACATAACAGGGTCAGCATGGGCCTTTGTTTAGAAAGGGCAGGAATTTGAATTACAGTTGAACAGTAGTTTTTACTTTACTGCCATGTGTCTAATACAGCTAATACAGCTGATCAAAGTATTGGTTGAGAATCAATGATCTGAAAAATGTAGCCCATTTTCTGTTGGTAAATCCTTCACAAATGGGCTTAGACTTTGGCTAATTTATTTACTATTTATAATTGTTCAATGAACAGTTTAAGCAAACAAATTTGAGCTTATGGATTGTTTGCAAACTGTTCACTTAGACTATTCTCTATTCTTGGTGTGTGACCGATCACCTAAGTCACATAGTACTGTTTCTGCTCACTGGCCAGATGAGTGAAACATTTTAAAGAGGAGAATACTGCATTACAAATGGCAAATAACGAACAGCAGAAAACAAAAAATGCCCTTGTTGGTGCCAGCTACCCATGTTTGCATGCAAATATAGGGGCTGATACAATGAACACCCAATCCCCAAACACTTATGCAACCAAAAATATAATAGCATTAATGTTCTCCAAAAGCAACTGAAAGGGGGTATCGATATGTTGGACTTCACAGCCGTTTGGCATTAGAAAACACCTCTGTGGAGAAAGAAGTGGTTCAGGACTATTTAGAAAAGCTGGACAAGCACAAGTCCCTGCGGCTGGATGCACTGCATCCAAGGGTGCTAAAGGAGTTGATGGAAGTGATTGCAGAGCCATTGGCCATTATCTTTGAAAACTCCTGGCGATCGGGGGAGGTCCCGGATGACTGGAAAAAGGCTAATGTAGTGCCCATCTTTAAAAAAGGGAAGGAGGAGGATCCGGGGAACTACAGGCCAGTCAGCCTCATCTCAGTCCCTGGAAAAATCATGGAGCAGGTCCTCAAGAAATCAATTCTGAAGCACTTAGAGGAGAGGAAAGTGATTAAGAACAGTCAGCATGGATTCACCAAGTGCAAGTCATGCCTGACTAACCTAATTGCCTTCTAGGATGAGATAACTGGCTCTGTGGATGTGGGGAAAGCAGTGGACGTGTTATTCCTTGACTTTAGCAAAGCTTTTGATATAGTCTCCCACAGCAAGTTAAAGAAGTATGGGCTGGTTGAAAGGACTATAAGTTGGATAGAAAGCTGTCTAGATCATCGGGCTCAACGGGTAGTGATCAATGGCTCCATGTCTAGTTGGCAGCCGGTATCAAGCAGAGTGCCCAAGGGTCAGTCCTGGGGCCGGTTTTGTTCAATATCTTCATTAATGATCTAGAGGATGGCGTGTACTGCACCCTCAGCAAATTTGCACTAACACTGGGAGGAGTGGTAGATATGCTGGAGGGTAGGGATAGGATACAGAAGGACCTAGACAAATTAGCGGATTGGGCCAAAAGAAATCTGATGAGGTTCAACAAGGACAAGTGCAGAGTCCTGCACTTAGGACAGAAGAATCCCATGCACTGCTACAGACGAGGGACCGAATGGCTAGGCAGCAGTTCTGCAGAAAAGGACCTAGGGGTTACAGTGGACGAGAAGCTGGATATGAGTCAACTGTGTGCCTTTGTTGCCAAGAAGGCTAACGGCATTTTGGGCTGTATAAGTAGGAACATTGCCAGCAGATTGAGGGATGTGATCATTCCCCTCTATTCGACATTGGTGAGGCCTCATCTAGAGTACTGTGTCCAGTTTTGGGCCCCACGCTACAAGAAGGATGTGGAAAAATTGGAAAGAGTCCAGCAGAGGGCAGCAAAAATGATTAGGGGACTGAAGCACATGACTTATGAGGAGAAGCTGAGGTAACTGGGATTGTTTAATCTGCAGAAGAGAAGAATGAGGGGGGATTTGATAGCTGCTTTCAACTACCTGAAAGGGGGTTCCAAAGAGGATAGATCTAGACTGTTCTCAGTGGTAGCAGATGACAGAACAAAGAGTAATGGTCTCAAGTTGCAGTAGGGAAGGTTTAGGTTGGATATTAGGAAAATCTTTTTTACTAGGAGGGTGGTGAAGCACTGGAATGGGTTACCTAGGGAAGTGGAGGAATCTCCTTCCTTAGAGGTTTTTAAGGTCAGGCTTGACAAAGCCCTGGCTGGGATGATTTAGTTGGGGATTGGTCCTGCTTTGAGCAGGGGGGTGGACTAGGTGACCTCCTGAGGTCCCTTCCAACTCTGATATTCTATGATTCTTGTCTTTCATATCTGTGTAAAGAAAAGAACTATATTGATAAGATCTGCCACAAGGCATTAGGAATACCTAGCATTGTAAAGTCTTGTTCATAAAGCAAAGCTAACAGGGTGTCCTTTAAATGCCATCAGTGTTTGAGAATTGCTGAACCCTATGGTTCAGTAGACACCATGGTTCAGCAACCATGTGAATTACTCTCTGCCTGATCTGAAACACCTCTGGTTTCCTGACCAGAGTTAAACATGACCATGTCATTTGTTGCATTTGTGAAGGGAACCCAATGCTTTGTAGAAGGATCAAGTTCAGCACTAACAATGGTTAAACTCTGTAAACCTCTATGCAAAGTAACAAACTAAATGGAGCAGCACCGGCATATATCACGCATTTGTTAGGAAACACTGCTGCAATGGAGTTCTCCTCTTTGATTAAGCAGCACAATCTGCCTTTCATTAATTCTTAATGCTTCAAAACCAGGGAATTTGGAACCCTCCCCAATAAAGTCTGAACATGATGAATGGACATTAGGAACCCCTCTGCAAGAAAATTTACATTGTATTGGTGACATCAGGTCTATACTGTCAACACTCAAGGGAAGTTCCTTTTGATATGCAGCTTTGGAATATGCAAAAGTCCGCTAGGTTTTCATTGACCAAATTAAATCCATTGAAGAAAAGAAACATTAAAAGGATAGGATAGTGGGCCAGCTGGTGATGTAGCTGTGACATAACATGCAGCCGTGTGTGCGCCTAATTAGTTCAAGACTAAGGCTGTCTCTTCCTCTCAGTTTGGCAGGAGATGCCATTGTTGGAGCCACAGCTCACAGTAGGGCTAGAGAGAGAGTTGAATCTCTCTCTATTGACACCTCTAGCCATTTCAGAGGCAGCCATAACAAATTCCAGAAAAAGGACGCCCAACATTTCTGGGGAGGGGTAAATTGGACAATAACAAATTATCATTAGGGCTGTAAAAAGAGCTTACAGGATAATCTAGTGGGACAAGGGGACACTAGCATAAAACATAGCTACAATCCTCTTAAACAAAAAGCCCTAAATCAAAGACACAGAAGGAGATATATCTGCACATGAAGTACAAAATGTGAGTGTATTTTTTTTCTGTAAAGTAAGATCCACACATCTTATTATAGCTGACAGAAACATCTGATCACTCACAATCAGACATGATACTGTAGTTGAGACTGGTTCATAACCAGCACATTGCTGCACACAAGGCATGAGCACATGCACCTGGCCCCTTTAAACAAAAATTCTCTCCTTCACTGCATGGCACAGAGGGGGATGAAATCATGGACATATTATGGAAATAGGGTATGGGGGCTGCAGAGAGTCATGTAGTAACACACCTCCCCACTAATCCTTTACAGCCTCCATACTTTTGGCATCCACAACATGAAAGATGAGATCCAGGGGACCTGTGTGATGGTTCTCAGGGTACCCAGGACGGAGAGTCACCTTGTTACATGCTATATACGGTGTGAGGGACTCTTGCCTGTGCCTGGGAGGGTGTTAGCTCCCTAACACTACCAGGCTTTCAGACACTCAAGCACTCTTCTTTAGGCTATGCCAATCCTGTCTTCACCTAGCAGATTAACAATAAATGCACCCCAGTTCCCAAGTCACTTTGAATCTTTCCCCTGTGATACTGAGCTCCTGACACTGGCTACTCACAGAAATCCCAGATCCTTTGACCCCTAAGTTTACCCCAGTTTACTAGTTTTACCTCAATCCACTGTTCTTGTAAACCACACAGCACTTGTGAGCACATATAATCCCAGGCAGGGACACAAACATCCTGGAGGTGAATGCATAGCTGTGCAGATGGTGTCAACAGAAAGGCTTTGGCTTCCTCAACCATGACATGTTGTTCTGGGAAGATCTGCTGGGAAGAGATGAGGTCCATCTGACCAAGAAGTGGAAAAGCATCTTCATGCACTGACTTGCCAACCTAGTGAAAAGGACTTTAAACTAGTTCAAAGGGGGCAGGTGACAAAAGCCCACAGATAAGCATAAAAAGGCAACCTTAACATAGGGCTATCTTTTGGGGGAATTGGAAAATTACAGTAGGGTCAAAGAAGCAATAAAAAGGAAATCAATGGGGGAATCTGCTCAACATCTTAGATGTCTATACGCAGATTCAAAGAGTATGGGGAATAAACAGGACAAACTGGAAGTATTAGTACATAAGCTAACTCATTACTTAATTGGCATCACAGAGACTTGATAGGATAGGTCTCAAGACTGAAATATTAGTATAAATGGGTATAGCTTGTTCAGCAAGGACAGGCAGGATAAAGAGGGAAGAGATGTTGCATTATATATCACAAATATATACTTGTTCTGAGGTGCAAAAGGAGATGAGAAGTTGAAAATCTCTGGGTAAAGATAAAAAGTGTAAAAAACAGGGGTAATGTCATGGAAGGGGTCTATTATAGACCACTAAATCAGGAAGAGGAGGTGGCTGAGGCATTTCTAGAACAAATAACAGAAATATCCAAAACACAAGACCTATTGGTAGCAATAGAGGACTTTTAACTATACAAATATCTGTTGGAAAAGAAATACAGCAAAACACAAAATTTGCAATCAGTTCTTGGAATGTATTACAGACAAATTTTTGTTTCAGACAGTAGAGCAAGTAACCAGCCATTTTAGACTTGATTCTGACCAATAGGGAGAAATTGGTAGTGAATATGAAGGCTGGAAGCAATTTGGGTGAAAGTGATCATGAAATGATAGATTTCATGATTCTAGGGAAAGGAAGAAGTGAGAGCAGCAGAAATGACAATGAACTTCAAAGAAGTAGACTTTAAGAAATTCAGAGAACTGATAAGAAAGGTACAAGGGGAAGAAACTCTAAGCAAAAAGAAATTCAGGAGAGCTGGTAGTTTCTCAAAGAGACAATATTGAAGGCATAACTTCAAACTATCCCGATGTGAAGGAAAGATGGGAAGAATATTAAAAACCAATATGGCTACATCAGGAGCTCTTTAATGACCTGAAAATCAAAAAGGAATCCTACAAAAGTGGAAACATGGACAGATTGCTAAGAAGGAGTACAAAAGAATAGCACAAACACGTACACACAAAATCAGAAAGGCTAAGGCACAAAATGAGTTACACCTAGCAAGAAACATAAACGGGAATAAGAAGAAGTTCTTGAAATACATTAGAAGCAAGAGAAAGACAAAGGAAAGTGTAACTCTTGTACTTAGCAGGGAAGGAGAGCTAACAACTGATGACATCAAGAAGGCTGAAGTGTTTAATTCCTCTTTTGCTTTAGTTTTACTAAAAAGATTAATGATGATTAGATACTCAACACAATTAATATTAAAAATAAGGGGGAACCAATCCAAGCCAAAATAGGGAAAGTACTGGTTAAAGAATATATAAGTTATATGTATTCAAGTCAGCAGGGCCTGATAAGATTCATCGTAGGTAGGGCCCTATCAAATTCATGGACGTGAAAAATGCATCACAGACTGTGAAATCTGATCTCCCCCGTGAAATCTGGCTATTGTAGGGGAGACCAGATTTCACAGAGTTGGGCAGCTGGAGAGCGACGGCTGCTGTCCAGGAGCCCAGCTCTGAAGACAGTGCTGCTGCCATCATCAGCACAGAAGTGAGGGTGGCATGGTATGGGGGTTCATCAATTTTGGGCATGGGAGGTCAGGTCCGGCCTTTCAGGTGGGCGAGTGAGCGACCATCCAGGACTCTGTGGTCAGGGGGGTTGCTGTGGTCACCCTACCCCCTACCCCCACACACACACACTCTACCTTCCCCAGGCCCCTTTAACTCCCAGGTGCTGAGCCTGGAGTCAGGGAGGGGCAGGCTGAGGGCATCCCAGCCAGGGGCTCCTACTGTGGTCTGGGCTTCAGCTGCTAGTCCTGGACAGGCTGGGGAGATACAGGACTTCCTCTTCCTCCGCACGGGCCACTCCTGAAACCGGGTCAGACCCCTCTCCGGGAACCTCCCCCACCTTCAGAAATCTCCACAGCTGCTGATTGGGAGTCCAGCTCTGAAGGCAGCAGCACACAAGTAAGGTTGGCAATAGCGTGACCCAACCTCCACAATAGCCCAACCCCCCTCTTCCCCCGCCCACAACTTCGATGTGGGTCAGGATTCCCAGTTACAATACCATGAAATTTCAGATTTAAATATCTGAAACTGAAATTTAGGATTTTTAAAATCCTATGACCATGAAACTGACCAAAATGGACTGTGAATTTGGTAGGGCCCTAATCATAGGGTACTTAAGGAACCAGCTGAAACAATCTCAGAACCTTTAGCAATTATCTTCAAGAACTCATGGAGGACAGGGGAGGCCCCAGCGGAAAAGGACAAACAACCTACTTTGAAAAGGAGAACAAAAAGGAATTACAGACCAATCCACCTAACCTGGATACCTGGATTGATTATTAAAACATCAATTTTTAAGCATCTAGAGGATAATAGGGTAATAAGGAACAGACAACATAGATTTATCAGAACAATACATGCCAAACCAACCTAATTTCCTTCTCTGACAGGGTTACTAGCCAAATGGATAGGAGGAAGCAGTAGATCGACTTTTAACACAGATCCACATGACATTCTCGTAACCAAACTAGGGAAATGCATTCAAGATGAATTTACTATAAGTTGAGTGCACAACTGGTTGAAAGACCATACTCAAAGAGTAATTGTCAATGGTTCAATGTCAAACTGGGAGGGCATATCTAATGGAGTCTCACAAAGGTCAGTTTCAAGTCCAGTATTATTCAATATTTTCATTAATGACTTGGATAATGGAATGGAGAGTATGCTTATAAAATTTGCAGGTGACACCAAACTGGGAGATTTGCAAAACACTTGGAAGGACAGGATTAGAATTCAAAAGACCTTGACAAATTGGAGAATTGGTCTGAATTCAACAAGATGAAATTCTTTAAAGATAAGTGCAAAGAACTTCACTTAGAAAGGAGAAATCAAATTCACAGATACAAAATGGGGAATAACTGTCTAGGTGGTAGTACTGCTGAAAAGGATTTGGGGATTATAATTTATCACAAATTGAATATGAATCAACAATGTGTTGCTGTTCCGAAAAAGGCAAATATCATTCTGGGATGTATTAACAGGAGTGTTGTATGTAATTGTCCTGCTCTACTTAAGAACATAAGAATGGCCATACTGGGTCAGAACAAAGGTCCATCTAGCCCAGTATCCTGTCTTCTGACAGAGGCCTATGCCAGATGCCCCAGAGGGAATGAACAGAACACGTAATCATCAAGAGATCTATCCCGTCACCCATTCCTAGCTTCTGGCAAACAGAGGCTAGGGACACCATCCCTGCCCATCCTGGATAATAGCCATTGATGGACCTATCCTCCATGAACGTATCTAGTTCTTTTTTGAACCCTGCCATAGTCTTGACCGTCACAACACTGGCAAAGTGTTCCACAGGTTGGCCGTGTGTTGTATGAAGAAATACTTCCTTTTGTTTGTTTTAAACCTGCTGCCGATTAATTTCATTTGGTGACCCCTTTTTCTTGTGTTAGGAGAAGGAGTAAATAACACTTGCTTATTTACTTTCTCCACACCAGTCATGATTTTATAGACCTCTATCATATTCCCCTTTAGTCGTTTCTTTTCCAAGCTGAAAAGGCCCAGTCTTATTAATCTCTCCTCACACGGAAGCTGTTCCATACCCCTAATAATTTTTGTTGCCCCTTTCTGAACCTTTTCCAATTCCAATATATCTTTTTTGAGATGGGGGACCACATTTGCGTGCAGTATTCAATATGTGGGCATACCATGGATTTATATAGAGGCAATATGATATCTTCTGTCTTCTTATCTATCCCTTTCTTAATGATTCCCAACATTCTGTTCACTTTTTTGACTGCCTCTGCACATTGAGCAGATGTTTTCACAGAACTATCCACAAAGACTCCAAGATCTCTTTCTTGAGTGGTAACAGCTAATTTAGACCCCATTGTTTTATATGTATAGTTCGGATTATTTTTTCCAATGTGCATTACTTTGCATTTATCAACATTGACTTTCATCTGCCATTTTGTTGCCCAGTCACCAGTGTTGTGAGATCCCTTTGTAGTTCTTTGCTGTCTGCTTTTGGACTTAACTATCTTGATTGGTTTTGTATCATCTGCATATTTTGCCACCTCATTGTTTACCCCTTTTTCAGATCATTTATGAATATGTTGCACGGGACTGGTCCCAGGGGGGACACCACTATTTACCTCTCTCCATTCTGAAAAGTGACCATTTATTCCTACCCTTTGTTTCCTATCTTTTAACCAGTTACCAATCCATGAGAGGGCCTTCCCTCTTATTCCATGACAGCTTACTTTGCTTAAGAGCCTTTGGTGAGGGACCTTGTCAAGGCTTTCTGAAAATCTAAGTACACTATATCCACTGGATCCCCCTTGTCCACATGCTTGTTTACCCCCTCAAATAATTCTAGTACATTGGTGAGGCATGATTTCCCTTTTTAAAAACTATATTGACTCTTCCCCAGCAAATTATGTTCATATATTTGTCTGACAAATTTGTTCTTTACTATGGTTTCAACCAGTTTGCCCAGTACTGAAGTCAGGCTTACTGGCCTGCAATTGCTGGGATCACCTCTGGAGCCCTTTTTAAAAATTGGCTTCACATTAGCTATCCTCCAGTCATTTGGTACATAAGCTGATTTAAATGATAACTTACAAACCACAGTTAGTAGTTCTGGATTTCACATTTGAGTTCTTTGGTGAATACCATCTGGTCCTGGTGACTTATTACTGTTTAATTTATCAATTTGTTCCAAAACCTCCTCTAATCTGGGACAGTTCCTCAGTTTTGTCACCTAAAAGGAATTGCTTGGGTTTGGGAATCTCCCTCACATCCTTAGCTGTGAAGACTGATGCAAAGAATTCATTTACTTTCTCTGCAATGGCCTTATTGTCCGTGAGTGCTCCTTTAGCATCTTGATCATCCACTGGCACTGGTGAGGTGTCAGCTGGAGAACACTGTCCAAGTTTGGGCACCACACTTTAGGAAAGATATGGACAAACTGGAGAGAAACAGGACAAACAGGTTTAGAAACCCTGACCTATGAGGAAATGTTAAAAAAACTGGGCATGTTTAGTCTTGAGAAAAGAAGACTGAGAGGGGACCTGATAACAGTCTTCACATATGTTATGGTCTGTGATCAATTATTCTCATGTCCACCAAAGGTAGGACAAGAAGTAATGTCCTGCATGCAGCAGAGAAGATTTAGGCTAGATATTAGAAAAAACTGTCTAAGTATAAGGGTAGTTAAGCTCTGTAATAGGCTTCCAAAGAAGGTTGCGGAATCCCCATCATAGGAGGCTTTTAAGAACAGGTTGGACAAACACCTATCAGGGACAGTCTAGGTTTACTTGGTCCTGCCTCAGCACAGAAGGGTGTAGTTGATGACTTCTCGAGGTCCTGGTGACAACTCCTCCATGCCCAAATGGGCCATCACTGATAGGTATTATCTTCTAGTGACTAATCTTTAATCCAAGTCCATAAAACGTACTTTCAATAGAATTATTCCTAAAATATTACCTATACATACATCTCACAATGATTATAAATCTTGACAAGTGACAAGCTTTCTGCTGATACCTTACATGTTACTCTTTATGGATAAATAGCCTGTAATACAGGGAGTCCTCGGACTTACAACGCCCAACTTACATCGACGCCACTTTCAATGCTTTTCAATTGACTGCCCGTTTCACCCCTATGACACTTGTTTTTAGGGTGACCAGACGAGATGAAGAAAGTATCGGGACACCGGGGGGGCAAAAAAAAAAAAAAAGCTGAGTAAAAAAAAAAGCGGCGCAAAATAACAGGACAAAAATTGCATCCCAACCAGAGATCGGTCGGGATGTGGGACAAATAGCTCAAAATCGGGACGGTCCCAATTTTATCGAAACGTCTGGTCACCCTACTTGTTTTGCCCTTACGACGAAAGCCGGCAGGGAGAACGGCACACACCTCATGCTGAGCCTCAGCCAATCACTGATTTCACTGTTCAAGCTTTCAATTGACTGAGCCTGGGGCTGGGAGCCAATCAAAAACAAGCAGCAAGGTTACCCAGCAACAAGCTACCCTGGCCGTGGAAGCCAATCAGGCTTGGTCTACACTACCCCCCCCAATTCGAACTAAGGTACGCAACTTCAGCTACGTGAATAACGTAGCTGAAGTCGAAGTACCTTAGTTCGAACTTACCTTGGTCCACACGCGGCAGGCAGGCTCCCCCGTCGACTCCGCGGTACTCCTCTCGCCGAGCTGGAGTACCGCAGTCGACGGCGAGCACTTCCGGGTTCGACTTATCGCGTCCAGACTAGACGCGATAAGTCGAACCCAGAACTTCGATTTCCAGCCGTCGAACTACCTGGTAAGTGTAGCCAAGGCCTCAGACAAGCAACTGCAAGGGACCCCCTTCCAGCTCCATTCATTATAATAGCTTCTACAGAGAAATTTACAAGAAGAAGAGGAGAACATCTGTCCAAACTTACTTGGACACTTTCTTTAACGTTGCAGAGAATACTGCACAGAAGACTCCAGAGAAACCTGCAACCCAGACTTCAGAGAAGCCCCCAGCTAAGAGCCCTTCAAAAAGTTCTGGAAAGTAAAAGCATATGTGATTTTATATGTTTATTTGAATGCTGTTTACCAAATAAATACATTGATGTTGCTACATTAGTCATCTATAATTCATTTAGTACAAAAATCTGGGTTATTGTGGTGAAAATAGTGTATCAAGCCTTGGTCAGGAACCAATCCCCCCTTTATACCATTGATTCCTATGGGAAAAGCGGTTTCAACTTACGTTTCGACTTACAACGCAATTCTGAGGAACAAATTGTGTCGTAAGTCTGAGGACTCCCTGTACATGTTTAGTGTAGTGAGTTTATAAGGTCTGAGGTGAGTGTTTTTGCAAAGAACAGGGGATGTTTTCCCAAGCATCTCTATGTCACATCTCCCCCCCGTCATAGCTGCAGTAGGACCAGCCTCTAGCTATTCTGAAGGTATCATTATTGGGCTCTCTTTTCTGGACAGGGCATCTGGTACATAGGTGCCGACTCCGTGGGTGCTCCAGGGCTGGAGCATCCACAGAAAAAAAAATTTGAGGTGCTTAGCACCCACTGGCAACCAAGCTCTCCCCTCCCCGCAGCATCTCCCGCCCATCAGCAGCCCCGCTGATCAACTCCTCCCTCTCCTCCGAGCGCCTCCTGTACCCCACAGAACAGCTGTTCTGCAGCATGCAGGAGGTCCTGGGAGGCAGTGGGAGGAGCGGGGATTGGATGTGTTTGGGGAGAGGGTGGGAAGAGGTGGGGCAGGGTGCAGCGGGGATGGGAAGTGGCAGGGCAAGAGTGGGGCCTTCCGGGGGAAAGGGTACAGTAGGAGCAGGGCTGGGGCAGAGTGGTAGTTGAGAACCCCTTTGGATAGAGAGGAAGTCGGTGCCTATGTCTGCTACCAAAATTTCTTTCCCTTTTTATGTGCACAATCTCCATCTCATATTCCTTCAGCGCTGTGCTCCAGCCTAGAGTTGATACCTTTGATCCTGTGAAACCACACCAATGGAAAGTGATCTGTTAACACTAAATTTGCTGCTGAGCAGATAATGTTTCAACTATTTGGCTGGCCACATAATCACATAGTACTCTCGCTCTATGACAGAGTAGTTTTGTTCAATGGGGAGTCAGTTTTTTATTTAAGAATGCAATGGGGTGCTTCTTGTTGCTCTCTCATTTGCATTAGAACTGCCCCCAGTCCAGTATTGGATGCATCTATACACAGCTCTATATTAAAATCAGGGCTTGCGAGAACTGGCTTTTCCAACAGGATCTTTTTTACTTTATCAAAGCCCTTTTGACAAGTATCAGTCCAGATCATTTTGTCTCATTGATTCTTATTACAGAGGTCTGTGATAGCTGATACAATATCGCTAAAACCCTCTACAAATCTGCTATAATAATTTGCCAAGCCTATGAAGGATTGTATTTGCTTTTCAGTTAGGGCTATAGGCCACACGGCAATAGGTTCCATCTTTATGGGGTCAGGATAAATTTGGCCTCCCTCACCCAATGGCCCAGATGAGGGGCTTTAGCTGCTCCTATTTTTCATTTTGACATCTTAACTGTCAAATCTGGATCTTTGAATCTTTGCAACGCAATATTCACATTTTTTGCAATCTTGCCAAGCACTGCTAAAAATGGTAATATCATCTATGTAAGTACGAGCAAAGTCTTGTAGTCCATGTAACACCTGATTAACATTATCTGAAATGTTGGTCCTGCACTGAGCAACAGAGGGTCCTGTGGCACCTTTAAGACGAACATAAGTATTGGGAGCATAAGCTTTCGTGGGTAAGAACCTCACTGCCCACGAAAGCTTATGCTCCCAATACTTATGTTACTCTTAAAGGTGCCACAGGACCCTCTGTTGCTTTTTACAGATTCAGACTAACACGGCTACCCCTCTGATACATGGTCCTGCACTGATTCATCCAAACAGTAACATTTTGAATTCATAAAGACCCGAATCAGCTATGAAGGCAGATTTTTTTTTCTGTGCCTCATCTAAAAGGATTTAACAGTATCTCTTGGTAAGACCTAAAGTGATCAGGAATGTGTCCAGCATGCCATCAGACCTGGGCATAGGGTAAGGAGCAGGTATTGTGACAGTGTTAAGTTTTCTGTAGCCAATACAGAATCTTATAGGACCAGCCTTTTTGGGGACAATACCAACCAGGGATGCTCATGGCAAATGGACTCTGTAATTACAGCTAATTCTATTTATTTAAGCCTGAACTTGCCCACTCATGTTACCTGTTGTTCTACAGGCTCTGCTGGGCACTGGCGCTGGACCCGTAACGTTGATCTCATGGATTACGTTGTCAGTCCAACCTGACTTATTGGAAAACACCTGCTGGTGGTGCATACCAAATTGTATCTTGTAAATAAGGTAAGAACTTGCTTTTAGAATACAATATGTACCAAAAAAAACCCCTATATGCTGTTATGCAATATGCTGCACAAACTGTGTGGGATGTGGTTGGTGTTGGTGAGTCCACTTCCTAGTTTGCATGTGCCCACGTCACAAAACTTTTGTCAAAAGCCATCATGCCAATTGTTACAAATTGTCACACCCTTGCTGGAAGGGCCAGATATTACAGTGAAGAGTACAGTATAGCTCCCTAGAAAGATAAAGGCCAATAGTTTAATACACAAGGACACTGAACTATTTTCTCACCCTTAAAGGTGTGTCCTAGTTTGGCCTCTGACCTTTAGTGGCCTACCTGATTAGAAAATCTGAACCCTTTTCAGGGGTTCATCTGTCATCCATCATCTTAGAAATCATAATGAATATGTAAGTATTTGCAAAGCCTTAGATGTGACAGCTGCCTGTGTACTGCTATAGCTTCTAAATGCTCATTACAAATAATGCAGCAAGTATTCCTACACTAACACAAAACTGAATTTGTTATCCTATGAGCACGTGGTTATCAGATTGTCTTTTGGAATATAAGCATTTGTGCAGATGAATTCCTGTTGAATATCATTTGGTGAAGATGCAGAGGAGTTATTTCTGTGTAAAACAAACTCTTTCTTATGAATCAACCTTTGAATCCTGACACATTCTTTCAGCTCTGCCATCAGAATGTAGTAAATCATCCTTCTCGTGTCATAACGTTTTTCTCAATATTTATCTTTTTTAAAAGTTAACTCTTGTCTGCATATTTAAAAAAATGAAGAGGAGGATTGATTACTGAAGTAAAAAATCAATCTTGGGGCTTTGATGATTTAATAAGCCTCAAAAATATCTAAATGTATCACAAAAACTTTGATTGATTTATAATTTTGTAATCATCCTTCCCCATCTATTATCCTGTAAGTACTATATTAGCAATCATTATTACCAAGGCAAGATAGAACACTGACATCTTCCTGACACAGTATAACTGTAACTGGAATCTTCTAATACACAAATGCTTTTACCTGGCTATTAATAGTGCCTTCACTAAAGATGGACTAGTACTGCCAGCCACATTGAACTCCTGCATTTTGCTATCAATCCTGTATCTCCTCCGGATGGTTGTACCTACCGGATTGATGTCAGAGTGCCAGGTAGACCACTATAATGCCATTCCTAGAAGTACTTTCATTTATCTCTGTAGGAAGACAATCATTTAAAACAAATGCAGGAAGGTAGGGATGGACATTTGCAAAATCTGTCTTTCTCTGAGAACAGGGACACTGACTATATGAAAAAATGCTTTCCTTTTTCTGCAAGCTTACAAATCCTTAATGTTCCTAAGTTTAGGCCTAGATTAGAACTATCATTCGTGTTTAAAGTTACAGTAATGCAGAATAGCTCGAGGTGTTAGCATTGTCACTATATAGTAGGGTGACCAGATGTCCCGATTTTATAGGGACAGTCCTGATTTTTGGGTCTTTTTCTTATATAGGCTCCTATTACCCCCCACCCCCTGTCCCGATTTTTCACACATGCTCTTCTGGTCACCCTACTATAAAGTCCTGTTTGCAAAGGTTTTCGAGTAGGCCCTAAAAAATTGATATGGGATGAAACTTGGAGTACGAAGTCTCAGCTCAAAGTGTGGGGGTTGGAAGGGGTGGCTGGTTTTTGCTTAAATAAATTATGATGAAAAATAAATCCTGTTTGGCCACTTGGAAATTTTAAGAGGGCAATTTGATTTTATAAACAATAGACATCAGTGGTATCAACACTTCAGGCCAGGTTGTGGCTTTTATGCAACAGCCATTTTTGTGGAGCCCATGGATGAGGGTATATTAGACCTGAGACAAATATTCAAATGAACTCTATTAAGAGAAACTGCTGACTTTCACATAGCTCTTGATACTGTGTGTTGAATAACTCCTACCTTCCACCACAGATGTGGCTGTATTTCATTGTTGAAGTGACTCCTTGGAGTGTGATTCTGATCTCAGTTACACCAGTGTAAATCCAGAGCAATTTCAGAAACATCAGTGGAGTTGCTCTGCATTTAAATTGGTGTAAATCAGATCAGATTCTGGCCCTCTGTTCAGACTCTGGTCCTGTACATATATACTACCTAGCCCCACATTTCTAATGCATTCAAAATTCCCATTGATTTCAGCCGACGTTTTAATTGTGCAAGGAAACCATAACCATGCCAATAGTTTGTCATGTTTGAGATTAAATGCATTATATAAATACAACATATGCCATAATTCTTTGTTTATTATTATATAAGAAGTCTCCCAATAAATTACTTCCCACCGTGATCTGTAAGAGTCAGGATGTGAGTCGTGCTATGGGCAATGCTGAAAGGTTTTTCCCCAGGCTTTTCTGGTGGGGCAGGGCTGTGTGTTAAGCAGGGATCTCTAGGCAGGTGGTCAGGGGATCCTTTAGTGACAATGAGCCATTTTGTAACTATCTTTAGTGAAACTATTGTTTAGAGCATGGACTTAGAGCACGGTCGGTGCATTCCAACCAAACTGAATAATTATATTTAAATATTAACATCCCCCTGAACTGTGCATGGAGGGACCCTCCATGTGCAGATCACATCCCTCCTTCATAGAATGGGTTCCCAGACACCTCCCTGGCACCATTCCCTTAGACCCCAGCATGGCTGAGGAGCCATGTGGGGAGTGAGCAATGGAAAGTGGGCAGGCTAGGGAAGACAGACATCATATCCTCTACCCCAGCAGCAGCAGCAGCCCTGTGGAGAACAAACGGAAAGATAATGCAGCCCCATGCTGGATTATCCTTTTGCTGGGTCCCCTCAATGGTGGGAAGTCCCCCTTAAACTGGGGAAAGCCAGGGCAGTCACTGGCTGCAGAAGCCATAATACCCAGATCCACTGGAGCCTTTCTGCCAGGGAGTAGGAGGGGGAATGTCTTGAGGCACAGAGCCAGAATGCAGATGGCAATGAGCTTCCACAGATCCCAGGAGACTGATGCAATAAGAGAGTAAGGTCAACATCTAGTCTATGAGGAGGAGAGGAAGCAATCCCCACCCCCTGATGGAGTAATCAAGGATGGATCTCTATAGACCAGGAGATTTCCTCTCCATAAGCACCCTCAACTTAACTTGCATGATTTGTCCTAGTGATCTCAACAAGACTGCAGGATCAGGATCTTTATGCAAAGCCTCATGCAACTGCCCAATAAGTTGTATTGTACACTGATATTTAGGAACCAATCTGGCAAACATTTACTCACATGCTCCCTGTAAGGGAGTGTGGACTCACTCCTGCAGCGCCTCCTGCTGGTCTCTTCTGGGAATTAGCTCATCGACCCAGGAGCGCCCTCTGCAGGCCGGTGAGCCACCTTACCGCTGTCCCCATGTCCCTCCGGGACCCCGGTGCCCCTTTCTCTGGGGTGCTGCCCCTCTGGCAATAACCCCTCAGCCTCAGGGTTTCCCCACCCAGGGGAACCCCCACCCCCTATCCCCACTTTGCCTCAGTGTAAGGCTACTGCCAGTCACCAACTAGCCCCAGTTCCCTGGGGCAGACTGCAGTGTATGCCACTCATCACTGGCAAGGGGGGTTTGCTGCCTTCTACCACCCTCAGTACCCCTATGGGCCTAGAACCAGGCCCTACAGCCTGAGGAGTTGCCAGCCTGGAGCTCCTCTGGCTTTTCCCCAGCCCTGCCTCACTCCCAGGTACCTCTCAACCTTCTAGCAGCCAGGCCTGTCTCCCTCCACAGCTAGAGGAGAGACTGCTTGGGCTTCTGGCTCGCAGCCTCTTATAGGGATCAGCTGGGCCTGATTGGGGCATGGCCCCAGCTGTTACTGCCTTCCCCAATCAGCCCAGGCTTTCCTTCCCAGCCTCAGCCCTCTCCCAGGGCTGGCTTTAACCCTTTCTGGGCCAGAGCAGGTGACCACCCCGCTACACTCCCATTAAAGTCAATAGGAGTTCTCACATGATTAAGGTGTTTTCAGGGTCAGGCCTCCAGGCGATCCTGCCAACATATGAGTGACTCCATGCATGTGAAGAGTCCCACTGAAGTCAATGGACTACTCATATGTGCCAAAGTTACTCATTTATGTAAGTGTTGACAGGATCAGGGGCGTTTGTAATAATATAGCTCATTTTCCTCCCCATTTTAGGTCCAAGAGCTTTTTCCCCTTTTGAAATTCCTTAGAAAAAATGACCTTTATGAATATTAGATACCTTTAATTTATATAGTGGATGAACTGTACTAATATTTTAGTACTCATTTCATTTCCATCCATTGCCATAAATGATATTTGGTTAAGATCCCATTTGCATTATGATATAAGATGGGATATATATTGTCAGTTCCTGACCCACTGTTCCGTTTTCTTTTCTCTCTGTAGGGTAATATAATCTCTGACTATTAAATGGAAAGTTAACACATTATGAGGAATTTGTTGCAGGGAAGGGTTTCAGCATTTCCGAATTGCATACTTTACTGAAGCCAGATTCTGCCATTCTTACTCAAGCTAAGTAGGAGGACCTCTGTCATTCAGCTAAATGGGACTATTTACACGTTAAAGGAACCATTTAACAGAAGTAAGGGTGGGACAGTCTGACCCTTAGTTTGTCATTGTTGAAACATCATTTTATATTCTTCAAAATAAAATTGTGTACAGTTCAATTTTAAGAAAAATATTTTAAATTTAATTAAAATTCAATGCAGATAAATAAATAGTGATCTGTTCCCTTGGTGTACTCATTATGGGCCCACTCCTGCAATCAAGTACACATGGAAATGAGGTGAATTAATTTCCACTGCCTACAATAGGTCTACTTACTTACATAAGTTAAGTTACCCACAAGTATAAATGTATGCAGGACATGCAAATAGCTACTAACTGAATTAGTACTCATTACTCTAAGTAGTCCTATAGAAAAAAGTATTTGCAGAACTGAGCTCCAATTTAGTAGACATTATTAACACAAAGGGTATATTAACATGCTCTGGTATGTTATTTCTCATCATGTTGCACGGAATTATAAACTGGTTGGTAAGATATTAGTGGGACACCACTGTGGTGAGATAGCTCGGGCATTCAGGAATGGGTGTCAGACTTCTGCAGGCATGTGATGGATCTGTGCACTATATATAAAATTCTCTCTCTTTGCTGAACTAGCAGACTGCTCCTTGATTGGCTAGGTGTGTTGGAATCTAATGAAGCATAGGATCCTGAGTTTGAATGTTCGTGAGGCTTTGTGTGCATTTTCTGGCTATCTGTAGTACCTACTTATACCATTTTCCGGCACTCTAGCCAGCATACCATCGTGGAATGAGCACACAAGGTGATGAATTTGTGTGGGCCCCCAATTTTGTGCAAGATCCGCCAGAGACTCTCATGACTAACAGTGTCCAAGACGTTCATCAAGTCTACAAACACCATGTAGGAGGTCACGGTTTTGTTCCTGGCACTTTTCCTGTATTTGGTGAATAGCAAAAATCATATCTGCTGTTCCACATCCTCTGTGAAAACCACACTAACTTTCTGGCCTTGTCTACACTATATAGTTAGGTTGATGCAAGGCAGCTTACATCAACCTGTCTGTGGATGTCTTCACTTAAATTAGGCTCCCACTAACATAAATGCTCCACTACACCGATTTAACACCATCACCTCCTCCAGCGGCGTAAAGTCACGGTCAATGAAGTTAAGCTGATGCAGTGACAGTGCAGACACTGCCTATGTCGACTGTTACTGGCCTCCAGGAGCTGTCCCACAATGCCTCACACTGACCACTCTGGTCACTGTTGTAAACGCCGCTGCCCAGAGGTCAAGCAGACAGGAAGCCACTCTTCCCCTTTAAAGCCCTGCACATTTTTGAAATTCCTTTTCTTGGCTGCCTGGCTTGGTAAGCACAACTAGCAGCTCTCTGTTGTTGAGTGTAACTGCCCAGCTGACCATGCCGGCTACACGCTGTAGACATGCTCTTGCCTGGAGTACACAGGAGGTATTGGATCTACTGGGTCCGTGGGGAGAAGAGGCTGAGCAGACACAACTCTAATCCAGCCATTGAAACGTGGACATCTATGAGAAGATTGTTCAGGGGATGCAGGAGAAGGGCTAGAATAGGGACCAGCAGCAGTGCCATGTGAAAGTCAAGGAGCTGCAGCAGGCACACAAGAAGGCCAGGAAGGCCAACAATTAATCTGGTGGAGATCCACGGACCTGCCACTTTTACATAGAGCTGCAAGCCATCCACAGCAGAGACCCCACCACGATCCCCAAGAGCACCGTGGATACACCCGAGGAGACCGGGTCACAGGCCCCTGCCATGAACAGGGAGGAAGAGGAGGAGTATGGGGGACAAATGACATGGGGATCCAGCTGCATCATGAGCCAAGATTCCCAACAGTGCAGCCAGTCCTGACAGTTGAGCACTGGCGAGCCTGATGCAGGGGAAGGAAACTCTGGTAAGTATGCAGTTTGCTTTGAAATTACAAGGATGGAACACCCAAAGTAGCAGGACACATCTGTTAATTGACTTTTTTTTACTTGTGCTAGAATTCTCCCGCTCTACTCTGCGCTGATTAGGCCTCAACTGGAGTACTGTGTCCAGTTCTAGGCACAACATTTCAGGAAAGATGTGGACAAATTGGAGAAAGTCCAGAGAAGAGCAACAAAAATGATGAAAGGTCTAGAAAACATGAACTATGAGGGAAGATTGAAAAAATTGGGTTTGTTTAGTCTGGAGAAGAGAAGACTGAGAGGGGACATGATAACAGTTTTCAAGTACATAAAAGGTTGTTACAAGGAGGAGGGAGAAAAATTGTTCTTCTTAACCTTTGTGGATAGGACAAGAAGCAATGGGCTTAAACTGCAGCAAGGGCAGTTTAGGTTGAACATTAGGAAAAACTTCCTAACTGTCAGAATGGTTAAGTACTGCCTAGGGAGGTTGTGGAATCTCCATCATTGGGGATTTTTAAGAGCAGGTTGGACAAACACCTGTCAGGGATGGTCTAGATAATACTTAGTCCTGCCTCGAGTGCAGGGGACTGGACTAGATGACCTCTCAAGGTCCCTTCCAGTTCTATGATTCTATAAGTAGTGGAGCACGAAGAGAGGTAGAGTTGCTGTTTGCTTTTCATTCCCCTCTAGAGTTAGGCAGAGGGGGCCAAGCAGAGCAGTTTGTTTCAGTACCCCAGGACATCCTGTGACTCCTCCGTAGAAATACTGATGAAACTTTCATGGAGGTTCTCTGTGCAGGCTCTGAGATGGCAGACAGCGGTGGAAGACACGAGGGCTTGTGAGGATTTTGAAAAGAAAGCACAAAGTATTATGGGATGCAGATAAAAATATGGGATGGAGAACACTGCATTATAGGAAGTTGACCCCATGCTCCCAATCACCCCTGCATAAATCGTTTTGGACCCATCGGGCACTGCATAAACTTCCCAAAATACCCTGTACTGGATGGCAGCGAGTTGGGATACCTACCCAGGGTGCACTTTATTTTGCATCAATACAAACACTCCTGGTGAGGATGCACACCACCAACACAAGGAGCAAAGTGTACACATGCACAAGCAATGTAATAACTGCGGCACCTGTATGCTGATATAACTTAGGTTCACATAATTTTGTAGTGTAGACATGGCCTCTGGATAATGGTGTAGAGTCTATTGAGCAAGACACATGCCAAAATCTTCCCAGCAATGGAAAGAAGCAAGATACCACAACAGTTGTCACACACTGCTCAGTCATTTGTATATATGGACAATTGAGGTATCCTTGAAATCTTGAGGCATGGTCTCCTGATCCCAGATGACACTGAAGAGCCATATGAGCGTTCAAAACGTGATTACAGACTTCTGGCAGTATGCCATCTAAGCCAGGTACTTTTCCTTGTGACAACTGTGTGATGGTGGCTTCTATCTCAATAACACTTGGTGGTTTAGTGAGTTCTTCAGTATTGGGAACTGTGGTATACCATCAAGTAGACTGTTAAAGTGCTCAGCCCAACAATCTATGATGGCTTTCTTGCCTGTGTGGAGTATATTGCCATCTGTGCTATGAATGGAAATGCTACCATGGAATACAGGACCAAAAGCTGTTTTTAGTTGATAAGCATTTAAGGTCTTTCTGGTCTACTGCCTCTGGGATATTTTCTGCTGTGTGCTTCCACCATTCATTATACCCACCTTGGATGGGCAAACAGCTTAAAGTTGTGATATGCAGCTTTCTTTTGAAGTGTTACCAAATAACTATGCTTTATGTGCCGCATGCAGTGAATCAAGTATGTGCATTATCTTGGGGTCATTTTCATTGAACCAATCTTGATGTTTCCTTAGCACTTAGCACATCACTGGCAGAATTGAGGGTTATAGTCACAAAGCCAGCTCCACTCAGCATCAACATCCATTACAGGGCTGTCTGATGATGGAAAAGCCCCTGAAAACATTTGCTGCAATTCTTTCTGTTTATCCAGAGCTTGTGCTTCCAGACTTAAGTTTTTTTATGATTTTGGGTTGGTGGTGACACTTCTTGGAACAGATTGCTAGCTGCATTTTGCTCCACACCAGTCTATGATCAGACCATTACCTCTCATCACCCTGGTCAAGTTGACATCCTTCCGATCATGCTAGCACACTATGACAAAGTCTATCAAATGCCAATGGTGGGAAGAAGGATGCATCCATGTTGTTTTAAATTTGTTCGCTTGCTGTAATATAGTATTGATAACAACCAAACCATTGCCAACACAGGTGGTAAGAAGAAGAGTACAGTGGAGTTTTCAATGCCAATGCCATGAAGGCCGATGATGTTCTTCCAGACTGTATGATTGCAGCTGATCCTGGTGTTAAAATCTCCAAGGATTATGAGTTTGTCATTCAGTGGAGTTGATCCAATGCACTTTCTAGGTCTTTGCAGAATTTTTCTTTTGTTTCTGCGGGGTTTGTCATAGAGAAATATATGCACTAAAGAACATAGCACCAGACAGACCAATATACAGAACCATTAGCCTGTCATTGATGCCGTTTGGTAGAGAATCCAACTTCTTTGTGAGGTGGATGGTCAAATGGCGAAACCAACACCTGACTGATGCCTTTCAGCAAGCAGACAGATTGATCCAATAGAAGGTATATCCAGCACCAACCTCTTTGGGCTGTGCAGCTAGGACACCTCCCTCAGACACAGACACGGAGGAAACACCACAAGCTGCCTGGTGGGTGGAGCCAGGAGGGCCATGCTCCACATGCCGGAAGCAGAGGGGCAGGACAGGAAAGGGAAATGTAAAAGGCCAGCCCAGCAGCTCAGTTCAGAGGAAGCCTTTGGAGGAGATAGACACTTCTTCCCTGCTGCTGGAGTGGAGCACCAAGGAGAACCACTGTTGCCCCAGGGAGCAGCGTGAGTTTCCAGGGAGCCCTGACGCTCTTGATGTGGAGGAACTGCTACTGCTATCCTTGGTCGTGTACCCCGGGGAGATTGAGGATGACCCCTGGATCGAGGTACACCCGAGGGGGAGAGAAGGAAGCAACCCAGGAGAACCAGGCAATAGTCTGGTGGAAAGTGAGCCTGAAATCAGGTCAGCGTGTTGCAGGTGGATCCCCGCTGACCCAGTGACGGACTGCTCCACCACTGTTAGGGCCCTGGGTTGGGACACAGTGGAGTTGGGTGGGCCCGTGTACCCACTGCCACCCTACCCCTGGGGTGGCAGTACTCCCCCTCCATAGGCTAAGAGGTCTGTGTTCCTCTGTTTACCCCACACTTGAGCCCCATAGACTGCATCAGGCGCTCACCCCAAACCTGAGCCCCATAGACTGGACTGGGGCTACAGCTCTGCCTGATTGCAGGCCAGATCCTTGACTGCTTGTTGCCTCGGCCTGCTTAAAGGTGGGATGAATAGACTCCTGCAGCTCTATCCGATTGCAAGCCAGAGCCCTGACTGGTTGCTGCCCTATCCTGCGTAAAGGCTTGGCGAGTGAGCTACGACAGCTCTGCCTGATTGCATGTCAGAGCCTTGGCTGTTTGCTGCCCACCCTGCCTAACGCTAAGGTGAATAAACTGCTGCTGCTCTGCCCGGTTGCAGACCAGACCCTTGACTGTTTGCTACCCTGCCCTGCTTAACAGCTAGACAGATAGACTTCTACCGCTTTCTCTGGTTAAGGCCAAAGCCCAGACTATGTGGCCCGCACCACTTGAAGGACAGGCCCCTTGAGAACCTCTAATTCCCCCCTTTTTCCCTGCTTGGGAAGGCTTTAGCAGACCCAAATTGCGAGGAGGTGTGGCGTCCCTCAGATGCAGATGCGGAGGGAAAGCCCTGCCAGCTTACAGGCTGAGACTAATTGGCAAAGTGAGTTTCATCAAGAGCAGCAATGCCAATATCATCTCTCTTCAATTCTCAAGGGATGATGGCAATCCTCCTCTTGCTTCTTTGTCAGTGTCCAGAAGCGTCAGGACATTCCACGAAGCAATACTGATGGCGTTTTATATATTTCACATCCTTTGGATGATCAACCAGCCGCTAATGAAGAAATGGAGCAGGTGTTGTTTAGGAATCCTTTTCTCACTTTTCCTTGGATTGGGGAGAGCAGCACTGTCCCTGAAAAGGACTGATCTGGTGCATGGGCAGGATACGAATGACGTAGCTGCTCCAGTGTCTACAATGAGCAGCCATCACACTGATGGCACCATGCAGGCAGTGACTGGGGGACTCCCTCTGTCTGTCCCTATTGCCACTCCCCCATCACTGCAGGACTTGAGTCTTTGAGACAAACTGACTGCTTGCTCATTGAGTGGATTTAAGTGGGAGGGATTGGTGCATCAGCCGATCCCATTCTCTTGTCCCAGCCAGACAAATGCCCAACTGGTACAGAAAACTGCAACTACTGGCAGGGATGAAGCTATTTAACCCTTAGCTAGGGGTTAATTTCCCACTTTGAGAAGTTGTATTTCTTTGTGCCAAAGGATAGCCACCTTTGCCATTTAATCCACAGTTGGGACTCTTTACCCATAACTGGGGCATGGTAGGTGAATGCCAGGGTGTATCCACAAGCCAGTGGGCCTACACACTGCACCTCTGGGGCCCATGCTGCTCTGAGGTCCCTTGCATATTTCGTCTGAAGCCACAAGGTGCCGCAGTTTCCAGCTGGAGCCATGAGGAGGCACTACAAGAGTCTTGACCATGGAGAGAATATATACCAGCAAGAAGGACTTACACACCTGCCTTCCTTTCTCCAAAGCTAGCTGCTGGCTAGGTACGAAGTAAGAAGCAGAAGACAATCAAACTACACAACACATAGCACTAGATGCATTACACATTCCCGTGCCAAAACACCACCAGCACTACTAGACTGCAATGAGTAGAAGAGTGGGGTCAAGATGCAGCAGTAGCAGGAATACATTTCTTACACTAGCAACACACAGACAAAGCAAAATTAAAATTAGAAGTGGGCCTTAACCCCAGATCCAGACATCCCTGAACTTTTAAACTCTGGTGAAATCCAGATCCAAACTTTGTAGCTAGCCCTGATCTCTATAGAGGGCCAAGCCAAACCCCTAGAGCTAAACACCAATGAACTTTGTCTAAATTTGTCTCCAGATGCAGTATAGACCAAGAAATGTGTGACTTAGTCCCATATCCAATTAAAATATTTAATTGCACATTAACATAAACAGAACAGCAAATGTGAAATATGCCAGCAATAATGCAAAGGAAGTACTTGGAGGCATACATCTACCCAGAAGAGTTTATAGGTGAAAAAGGTAGGTTTAATTGGATATCTCAATTTTTCTGCATAATAGGCAAACACAGCCAAAACCAACTCTTCTTACATGGAATTTAGAGGCTGAAAAGCAATCACAAGTGTTTGATTGAATAAATAAATAAAATAAATAAATAAAATTAAAGAACCAGCAGACAGCAGCATCAATAAAGGTTTTTGGGGGAAACCTAGGAATACTATCATTTTGCTGTTTTCCACACCACATGCTGTAAATAACAATTACAGTAAATACTATTCTTCACAGAGATTTTTGTGAGAAGTGTACTGATTAACCACGACCAGCAAAGAAACCTGCTGGATGTCATTGCACAATGATAATGTGCTGTGCTTAGTAATGTTACACCTGCACAAAAGGTCTGAGCTCCCTCTCAGGTTAAACAGTGTTATTACATCCTATTAAATCCATTACTGTATGGTAAATGTTATTATTATTTAATATTTATAATACAATAGCACCCAGACGCCCATCCATGTTTTTGTTAATATTTGCCCCTTTTTCAAATACACAGCTATACTAAGAATTAATAGCTCTTTTAGCTTTTTGTTATCTCTTTCCTCAATATCTCTTCTTCAAATACACATACCTTACTCACTATTTGTCCATTCTTTCATTCTCTGTCTGTATATACACACACTGGTCTGGCCAAAGTATATTTTTATTTGTGGCCTAATTCAGCAACAGGAGGCCTTAATGAGATTTTACATTTCAATTATGAGGCATTATCCAGATTCTGAAGCTCAATATAAGGCTGCCGATAGTGAGATATCATTAATTAGCATACAACACATGTTTTAAGAGGCCATTAAATGGGCATAATTTATCAGCACAGAAATTAGAAAAATGTTCAGAATTAGCAGGTATAACCATAAGAACCTATGCACATTCAAAAATTCCCCCCTATATATAGCATATACCCAGTAGGCTAAATCAGCTTATTGAGATAAATACGTGGATATCTCTGTTCTTTTTTTATTCATAAATAAAAAATATTGCTGATATAATTTTGCCTCCTTCTCCTCCCGCCTAAAAAAAATAAGTTTAATGCATTATGACTAACCCCACACTGACTACACCAAACAAATGCAGCTTTAGAGGAGATAGCTGCATTAGAATATATACAGAAACCATGTTGATATGAAGTTTAATCAGCAATTAGACTATAATAATTGGTGGTTCTCATGCTCAATAAACTGATTGAGAACAGAGGTAAAAACAGTATGGCTGTGGCATAGGTATTTTGATGGAAAGCACAGAAAAGTGTTTTTCTATATAGCAGGCTAACTCCCCGCACCGAAAATCCAAGGAGGATTTTCTTACATGCAGCAGAAAAGGTGGAGTACAGTAGGTGGTCTTCAAGGACCACAAAGCGTAAGAAATAAAAGGTCCCATCATTAGATAATGTAACGTCACCAAAGGCAACAGAGCTACTCAGGATTTACACCAGTGTAACTGAGACAAGGATCTGGCCTTCTGTTGTTTTTTAGTAATTGTTTCTTTTACTGGCATTTTCTAAGTAGATTAACTGGCAAAAAAAATTTATTTGCCTCTAAATTTACTCTCACATTTTTGAGCCTACCATGAGTTATATGCACAAATGAGAGTACTTAGACATCTAAATACCTGATTGCACCTGCAGTTCTGTGTTCCTAATTAGCTGTGGGTGCAAACTGCAGTAACAGTATTGGACGCTTCTGTGACGGGTTGGATCACAGAAACCCCCTTGGGAGCTGCCACCCGATGTGCAAAGACTACCCCTGCTTCTGTTTTCCCTGCCAGCTCAGGACTCCAGCACCCTGTCTTGCTGAGCCAGACACTCCTGTTTGGCTCCAGACACAGATCCAGAGTCTGAATCTCCTGTCCCAAAGCTGCAAGTTTACCTGAAAACAGCTCACAGTAGTGTGCTTGTCTTTAGCACTCAGATGCCCAACTCCCAATGGGGTCTAAACCCAGATAAATCCGTTTTACCCTGCATAAAGTTTATGCAGGGCAAACTCATAAATTGTTCGCCCTCTATAACACTGATAGAGAGATATGCACAGTTGTTTGCTCCCCCAGGTATTAATACATACTCTGAGTGAATTACTAAATAGAAAGTGATTTTATTAAATACAGACAGTAGGATTTAAGTGGTTCAAAGTAGTAACAGACAGAACAAAGTAAGTCACCAAGCAAAATAAAATAAAATGCGCAAATCTATGCCTAATCAAACTGAATACAGATAATCTCACCCTCAGAGATGCTTCAGTAAGTTTTTCTCAGACTGGACATCTTCCAGGCCTGGGCACAATTCTTTCCCCTGGTACAGCTCTTGTTGCAGCTCAGGTGGTAGCTAGGGGATTCTTCATGATGGCTCCTCTCCCTCTCTGTTCTCTTCCACCCCTTTATATATCTTTTGCATAAGGCGGGAACTCTTTGTCCCTCTGGGTTTCCACCCCCCCTCACTGGAAAAGCACCAGGTTAAAGATGGATTCCAGTTCAGGTGACATGATCACATGTCACTGCAAGACTTCATTACTCACTTGCCAGCACACACATATACAGGAAGACTCACAGGTAAATACAGCCATCTGCAGACAATGGGAGTCATCAGGATTCCAAACCATCATTAATGGTCCACACTTTACACAATTACAATAGGCCCTCAGAGTTACATTTTATATTTCTAGTTTTAGATACAAGAGTGGTACATTCATACAAATCAGATGATCATACTCAGTAGCTTATAAGCTTTGTAATGATACCTTACAAGAGACCTTTTGCATGAAGCATATCCCAGTTACGTTACATTCACTTATTACCGTATTTTCTCTAAAACTATCTCAGTTACATTATATTGACTTATTATCAAGTTTTTATAAAACCATATCGACTGCACAACGTCACAGCTTCATTGAAGCCCCTTTAAAAATGTGGCCCTATATGTACAGAATCAGTTAGGTTTATAAATCCTGGATTCCATTTTTGCATCCACAAGGTAGATGTCTGACTAATCAATATAGGAATATAAAAGTGGTCATACTGTGTCAGATCAATGATCCATCTAGCCCAGCATCCTGTCTTCCAACAGTGACCGTTGTTAGATGCTTCCGAGGGACTGAATAGAACAGGGCAATCTATTGAGATCTATTGATCCATCCCCTGTCGTCCAGTCCCAGCTTCTGGCAGTTAGAGGTTTAGGGACTCCCACAGCATGGGGTTGCATCCCTGACCACTTAAGTTCATGAAGGATTGATCCATCAATGAACCAATCAAATTATTTTTTAAATTCAATTATACTTTTGGTTTTCACAACATTCCCTGGCAACGAGTTCCACAGGCTGACTGTGCGTTGTGTGAAGTACTTCCTTATGTTTGTTTTAACCTACTGGGTATTCATTTCTTTGGGTGACTCTTCGTTCTTGTGTTATATGACAGGGTAATAACACTTCCTTATTGACTTTCTCCACACCAGTCATGATTTTATAGACCTCCATCATATCCTCCCTTAGTTGTCTCTTTTCTAAGATGAACAGTCCCAGTATTTTTAATCTCTCCTCATATGGAAGCTATTCCATACCCCTAATCATTTTTGTTGCCCTTCTCTATTCTGTTTTTCCTTACCTAATTTCCTTTTTCCACTTTAAAAAACAGACCATTTATTCCTGTCCTTTGTTTCCTGTCTTTTAACCAGTTACTGATCCATGAGAGGAACTTCCCTCTTATCCTATGACTGCCTATTTTGCTTAAAAGCCATTGGTTATGGCCCTTGTCAAAACCTTTCTGAAAGTCCAAGTACTCTACAGCCACTGGATCACCCTTGTCCACATGTTCGTTGACACCCTCAAAGAATTTGAATAGATTGGTGAGGCATGATTTCCCTTTACAAAAGCCAACATATAATATTTATCTATGTGTCTAATAATTCTGTTCTTTAGTATAGGTTCAAACGATTTGTGTGTCTTACTGGCCTGAAATTGCCAAGATTGCCTCTGGAGCCTTTTTTTAAAAATCAGCATTAGTTTAGCTATATCCACCAGCTATCCGTCTATAATAGTTAAATGTCTGAGGGCATGACTCAACTGGATTGGGAGGTGTTTTTGCAGCTCATGTAGACATACTCAGGCTAGTTTTAATCTAGCTAAAGTGGGTACTAATAGCAGTGAAGTTGCAGCAGCATGGACTTCAGCACAGACTAGCCACCTGTGTATGTATCTAGAGTCTCAGGGGGCTTGTACAGCCATTGCTGCTGTGGCTTCACCACTAGATTAAAGCTATCTTAAGTATGCCTACCTGGCTGCAATTGCACTCCCCAATTGCAGTGTAGACATACACTTAGAGACATCCATTATAAACCATAAGTGACTGCAGGCACAATACTGCATCCACAGTTACTGACACCTGCACAGCTGCTGATACAAGAAGAGAAGACAGGCAAAAGGCAGGCTGGAGATACAAAGTAGCCAATGTTGTGTGTGTAGTCCTCACTCATGCAAGTAGTCTCATAGATTTCAATGGAATTAGTGACGTTCACAAGCCTTGCAATATCAGATGTATGTTATATATATGCTTTCACACCAAAATATATAACACAGAGAGACCAGTACATATTCAGCAAATATGAGTACCTCTACACTTGTCCCTTAATTAGGATTTTCTAAAATAGTATTTTGTTGTTTTTAGAACTAGATGAAAATATCCTACACGTGCAAATCTCTCACTGATTTCCATAAGAGCAGAAATAGCCCAATAGATGGAAGTCTAGACAATTTTATTGATGGCATTTTCATTCCTTAGAACACCCCATTAATTTGTTTTTTTGTGAGTAACAAAGCTATGGTGCTGTTGCCATCCTTGGCTTTTTCTCCATTGCAACCAACAGCTAACTGAATAAAAACTACCCTGTTGCTCCTTGCCCGAGAAGCAAGTGGATTAATAGATAAATCTATAATTGTTCTGATGTGTCTACTCATCATAAGATAAGCTAAACATTTTCAGAGTTATTTTGGTGCTACCATAGGAATTCAATTACAAAACTGGTGTGTGATGAACAATATACAACACAATATTCCAAAAGCACCAATCTCATACCCTTCCCCACCTCCATAGTTTCCTTTGACTTTTATCATTAATATAACAGTTTATAACCAGAAGCAAGTACCCATTGACTCACTTGGCCTGAAGATATTAAGGAACACAAAGTTGCCTCTAACAGTTTCTCATACTCATCAAATAGAAATGTCTAAATCATACATATTGTATTCATTAATATTCCTGCCAAACTTTCTAGAAATCAAAAAAGTGCTTCCTTGAAGATTTTCTAATTCATTCCAATTATTGCTTCATTTTGTGGTATGGCTTATTCTCAATAGACAAAGGGCCAGATGATACATTGAGATCTGTACTGCAGATCTCTAAAACGTGGCTTTACTTATGTCTTGAAGGGGCTGACTAATGCCTCCAAACCAAATTGGAGAGCTGCTGAAGGGTGAGTACTGATCATACGTTTCTGAAGTACAGATGTTCAAATGCTGACCCACAGTTGTAGAAGGGCAGAGTTTTGTAAAAGTTGTCCCTTATTACATCAGTTATGTCATTAAAATTTACATTGATTGTAATATAGTTTTAATAATACATATTTAAATAATATAGTTTTGTTGGATATTTATCAAAATACATTAAGAAAGAGTGAGAGATTCACTGAATTTTTTTCTTCCAAAGAGCCCAAACAAACTGTTACTCAGAATGGATGGCAATTACTCATTCTAACAGCTCTCACAATACACAGTGAGTTTAAGCACAATTTTAAAAGTCCTGAATGAAACTATTTTCTTAATTGCAAAATGCTGATATAGGCCCCCATGCCATGTTATATGGGGAAACCTCCAAACCCATCTAAGTGCTAGGAAAGTCTACTGTACTGGGTTTCAGCTTACAGTTTTCTCTTACTCATCCTTTCAGACATGGGTAAGGAAAGCACCAAGAATGACTTGTGAAATGGGCAATGAGATTAGTTCACCAGCTCTGCAGATCTCAGAATGTAGGTGGGAAACTTGATGGCGCTGGTCACTACTGGGAAAGCCCCAGTTGAACTAGAGAAGAGAACACACACTGAGGGGATGCAGGGGTGTCCCTCCCCTTCAGATTCTCTAGACACTTATTGGCTAGTTTAGGGAGGAAGGGAGCTGATTGGTCTCTCGCCCTCCCCTTTCATTCATTTAAACCCTACCTCAGGCCTTTTTTTGATCTGTTCCAGGAGCCCCACCCTAAACTGATAATCTTGGAGCTGTGTTTTGCAGATGCAGCGAGTCTGACTGAAGTTTTTCACCTTCTGTGCAGCATTCTGGAAGCTTAAATAGGAGTAGGATTTAATCATTGGTAATTGTACTCAATAAGGATGTTAGTTGCAACTTGCAGCTGATTTTCAGTGCAGTTAAAGGCTAAAAGGATAGGTTCCCAGAAGTAAAAGACCTAGGATTTTTTTTTACTGATGGGCAGTGAGATCATGGAAGATGGGAAGACCTTGTAGCCTTCATGGGCCAAGGATCCCTCTTTTAAGTAAGCTCTGTTCCTCTTGCAAGGTAGGTGGTAGGACTCAGAAGATCGAGCTGAGTCCTAAGGGTAGGCTGAGGTAGGAGGCCTGTAACCCCCACACTGGAACCACTTAAAATGCCTGGCAAGTGGGAGTATGGGTGAGAGGGTGGTTAGTGTTTAGTTTGATAAAGTTTTGGCCTACAGCAACAACTACAGAGAAGAGACACGTACACACAGGCCTAGTACCTACGAACTAGGCTCTCTGCTTCCTGTCCTTTATGGTAGCATGATTCCACTGCTTCCTACCCCCAATCCCCTCTCTGATGGGGTTCTGCAGGTCTGGAGTAAAAATTACTACCTATTCTACCAGCATTATCTTCCTGCTGAATTTCCAAACAGAAGTCGACTTGACCCTGAAGTGAGCATGTTGAAAAGAGCAGCTGATCTATGTCGCCTCTCTTCTCTACCTCTTCCCTCCACCAAGAGCTGCCGAGGGGCTGCTAGTGTTCAAAACCAGGGGCAGAGCCAGCCCAAGTCACCCATGAAGCCAGCAGCTGCACTCCCAGATTGTCAGGCCCTAGCCTTGGCTTTTAATTACAAACAAAAGTGTGTTTCCATTTCATTTCATTTCATTGCAAAGATGTAAAACAAGAGCTAACACTGGAAGTCTGATTTTTTCCACAGTGCATGCCAAAGAAGCAGAGCAAAATACATACCAAGTGCAGGAGCACTTGGTGGTTATCCCTGAGCCAAGTAGGCAGGAATAACCCCTGCTGCCACTGACACCAATCTGTAAGGGAGAGCAGAAACAAACACTACAAAGTGTGTTGCACAGGAATGCTTCAGAGCACATCTCTGAGTCATCCTGTCCTTTACAGATATGATAGCTGAGGCCACCACCTCTTCCCCTCACTAGCTCATCTTACACTCGTAGTCTTTATTTATATTTGGCATGCTAATTGCCCTATGGACTTTCTAGTCCTCACATCTGCATGTAAAAGGCATTGCTGCTGCTTCTGCTGCGTTAACGCAGCCTTTCTAGTCAAAACAACAATGGTAAAAATCTAGGAACAATAATCCCATGTTATACTCAGATTCTGATTAGTTATTACATTGGTGTAAATTTTAAACATTAACTATGAATTGTCGCTTGATATGGCCTCATAGTCATGTTAGAGACTGTCTTTTCAGGTGGAAAAAAGTCCTGGAATAATTTTAATTACAACTATTATTAGTATTAACAATTAATAATCATAATAAAACATATCTATCTAAATAAATTTGCAACACAATGTTCATTCAGACAAAGAGTTTTCCCATGGGTAACCTTTTCTGAAGTATGTGTCAGCCATTCATTTTCATTTTGCTGATGTTTCTCTTCTCTCTTTGGTCTACGCATTCCTGGTTATGCAGCTTATCTCATTTTCCAAGAAGGCCTCTATTTATGAAGAGTCACAGCCATTTTCTTCTGGATGGAAATGCTGCCCTCAAGCTGCTATTGTAACCTGAAACAAGGATGCTTCATTGCCTCAGAAAAGACCCCAGGGACTCTTATTCATACACATATTTATCTTCTTCATCATGTACACACAGATTTCCACTATGCGCAAAAGCTGAGTGTATCCAAAAGGCTGCACATTTCAGAGTAGAAGGGTTTGTCCAGGATTAAGACTAAACTGCAGCATTGGGGGTGGGGGGGTAAAGAGAGGGAGGAATCTTTTCTGAGCAGCAACTCAGCTAGCCTAGGCAGTTAGCCAGAGTTATATCATGGTTTTTGCTGTATTCCTTCTTCCTCATTTCCTTCCCTTTCTGATCACTATTCCCCTTTAATCTCCCCCCTTCCCCCCCCCCCCAATCTATTGGTCTTCAGCCTCTTTCCTGACCCTCAGCAATAATCCTATTATTTTCCTGCACTCTATCCAGAACACTCATCTATATCCGCCTTTTAATAGCATTGTTAATGATTTGAGGGGAGTAAATCACAGTCAAGATAATGGCTGCAAAAAAATTAATAGACATGATTTTTATGATATAATATACTAGTGTACTAATTGTCAGAACAGTTAATTGAAACACACTAAATATTTTATTATCCATTCAATATTCCTTCTCCTTTTACCATTCATTCTTCTGTTTATTTTTCTGCCTTTTGAACTTTTTGCCTTTCATTCCTTCCTAATTCCTCTTAAAGAAAATCTCCAGTATAACATACAATACCTTCAAATCATTACATGTCATTACGAAGACCAAATTAATACAGAAATTATAAAATGTCTTTAATATAATTTCAACATAACATTTAACATTTAATTGAGACTTAGATTATTATTGTCTTTAACATTCATAGGCAATATAGGAATCAAAGGAATGCAGTTCCCATTTGAGTGCATGAGAAAACTCAGAGTTATTGAGGCAATTTCTGTTTATTAATCAAGTTTAAAAAAAGAACAGAATTTACCTTAGAAAAAATAATTCTACACCCTGAGATACCTAGAATCACAGTCACCATCGTGATGCAAGCCATAACGGAACATAGGACTTGCCAAATCAATTCAGACCAGTGATCCATCTAGTTCTGTACCCTGTCTCCTACATTGGGCCATACCAGATGCTTCAGAGGATAATACAAAAACCCCATAACAGACCTGCCAAAGGGTAAAATTTTTCCTAATCACTGTTAGTTAGTTGTTTGTTTATGCCCTGAAGTATACAGGTTAGCGCTGGGGTCTTTTTGTTTTACATGTTGCCTGTGATTGTTTCTATTGTTTCTATTTCGATGCCTGAAAAATGCATAGTTTGTCCTTAATGCAGCCAGTGGTTGGCAGTGTAATATACAAAATGTGATTTTTACAATTTTCTTTTATTTGTAAATACATGCAGGGGCTTAAGCAATAAGCTCACATTTTTTATAACTAAATAAATTTAAAAAAAACTAAATCGGTCCAAGTCATGTTCAGGTTTTTTGTTTGGTTGGGATTTTTTAATTGAGAATGACTTCAGTGCTTGTGTATAAAAGTAATATCAGCATGAAAGGCTGGAAGTGTGAAGTTGCTATTCCAAGCAAGCTCCTGCATGACCCCTCAGACATGGAATACCTATGTTATTGCAATCGTCTTAGAAAGACAATCTTACTAACCTATGTGATGGTTCTGTGATGTTCATATATTACATACAAAACCACTGCACTAAAAGAATGTTCAAGTTACAAAGTCAGCCACCTAAAACTGAGGAAATGCTAGAATTAAGGTTGTCCATACAATCTTAATTCAGCTCCCTTGTGCATATGCATTATAATACAGTCTTATACTGTACAGTATGAGTGTTTCATACTGGAGACAGAAGAGCCCCACTGCTCCTCCTGCATGTTGTAAGAGGCGACTAAAAGGGGGCTGCTTGGAGAGGAATGGGTTCCGCCAGGTTAGAAATTTGCCCAAGACACACTATATGATAAGCAAGTCAACCATATCCATACAGGATTGGTCGCAGCATGGGTTAATAATGTCTGCACGCACCATCCGTCTCCCACCAGGGTGGACGCAACAAGTATACTACTGGTATAACCCCAACGAAGAGGATCCGTAAAAGAGATAACATCACCATAGCCACATGGAGTGTAAGGACATTGAGCCATATAGGGAGTTTGAAAGAACTTACATTCGAAATGGAACAATACACCTGGCACCTCCTAGGAATCTCTGAGGTTAGATGGAAGAACTTTGGAGAGGCACTAATGGAAGAAGGCCATGTACTCTATTACAGTGGAGAGGACAAACATGTCAACGGCATAGGATTTCTTGTGCATAAAGATAACAAGAATTCAGTATTCGGATTCTGCCCAATGTACAGCAGGCTTATTTCCATCCGTCTAAAGGCAGTACCATTTAATATCACAGTGGTCAAATCTACGCCCCTACAACAGACTATGACAATAAGCAAATTGAAGATTTTTACAATCAGCTCCAAGATATCATCAGTAAGGTACATACGAAAGATATCCTGATTGTACAGGGAGATTGGCCCACTACGTGGACACAGTCACTAATCATCACTCTGCCAAAGAAAGACAACCTGCAATTGTTTCAAAATTACCGGCCCATAAGCCTAATTAGCCATCCCAGCAAAGTGATGTTGAAAGTCACATTGAACAGATTGAAGCCACAAGAAGAGAATAGCATAGCTGAAGAACAGGCTGGCTTTCGTGCTGGAAGAAGTACCACAGAACAGATTTTCAACCTTCGTGTTCTATGTGAGAAGTACTTACTGTTTTGTAAAGCCTCCGCTCAAATGCGATTGTAAGATCTGTTACTTGTATCAAGTTCTGCAACCTTTTTGCAGACTTTGTAACTTTAGTGATTGTTAGCATAGCCTTTGAAGTTTTGTAAACTTTGCAAACTCTGTAACCTTTTCAAGTTACCACTTGTATGAACTTCCAAACTTTGTAATATCCTATCACTCAATCAGAGAGAGTGTGAACAAGGGAGTGTATGTGGGACTGGGTGGAGAGGAACTGCAAGGAGAAGAGAGCCTGGAGACAGGAGACAGGTGTGCCTGATGTAATCTGCCCTGAGAAGGCAATCACGGAGTACTGTAAAGAAAAGATGCATGAAAGGAACAGGGACTGGGAATACTTCTCGGTGACGGACACAGAAGAAAAACTCAGTGTACGTGCAGGAGTGCCCAGTTCCAAAATAAAAGAAAGCAGCCATGCACACAAGCGGCTGCTCCTTGACCTGCTCAGCAGCGTGGATTTGTGACCACAGGCGGACACACCAGATCTCCCACGCTTCGGCTTCTCAGCCTCCATGCTGTCTCCGGTAACTCTCCGCCTGTGTAAGTGTGTGGGTGCATGAGGGTATGAATGCAGTAAATGTGTGCGTGTATGAATAAGCTCCATCTCTTTTCTATCTGACCTAACTGTGGCATTGTAATAAAACTAATACAAGTGTGACCCTGAGTTGGTTTTCAGGGGAACAGAGGTAACACTTACCACACCAGCAGGACATCTACCATGTCTTTGTTAATTTCAAGAAGGCGTTTGACAGAGTATGACACAAAGCTCTCTTGGCAACCATGAAGAAGTACAATGTTGGTTGTAAGCTTATTCTTACCATTAAATAACTGTATGCCAAGGCCAGCAGTGCTGTTCTTGTCAATGGCACAATAAGAGAGTGGTTTCACACCATGATTGGAGTCCGTCAAGGCTGCCTTCTTTCACCCACACTGTTCAACATCTACTTGGAGTGCATAATGACTGATGCCCTAGAAGATCACAGATCTGCAGTCAGTGTTGGGGGGCGAACAATCTCAAATCTTCAGTTCACTGATGACATTGACGGCCTGGCAGCAAAGGTGAACTTGCCAATCTTGTGAAATCTTGGATGAAACTCTGCAAAATATGGTATGGAAATCAGTGCAGAGAAAACCAAGCTGATGACAAACAAACGTGATGGGAATCAGCTCACATATCGCTGTCAGTGGACAAGAGCTTGAGACAGAGAAACAGTTCAAGTATTTGGGGGCAATCATCACTGATGAAGGATCAAAGGCAGAAATTCTGGCAAGAACTGCGCAAACAACAGCAGCAGAGGCAAAGCTAAAGGCAATTTGGAGGAATAAGAACATCTCCCTGGAATCCAAACTGAAACTGCTGCATGCATTGGTCATCTTCATTTTTCTGTATGCGTGCGAGACATGGACTCTTATAGCAGAACTTGAATGGAAAATACAGGTAGTAGAGATGAGATACTTCCATAAAATCCTGGGAATCTCCTGCTTCGACCACCTCTGTAATGAAGAGGTCCACAACATCATCACCCAATGCACTGAGTCATATGATAACCTCCTGACGACTGTGAAGAAGCACAAGCTGAAGTGGTACGGCCATGTAACAAGATCATCCGGCCTATCCAAGATCATCCTCCAAGGGACAGTACGGGGAAGAGAAGAAGAGGTGGACTGACAACATAAAAGAGTGGACAGGAATGGACTTTGCGGAGACTCAAGCACTGACACTCAATCATCAGGGGTGGAGACAACTGATTGAGTGCTTATCAGTGATGGTGCCCCAATGACCAATGCAGTTATGGGAGTGATGATGATGATAATGAAGAATTAATTAATTAATTTTCACATAAAAACTGTGAAGCGAGGTGGTATTATTATCTCCACTTGAAAGAAATTAAGAGGCACTGAGACATTACAGCCACCATTGTCAAAAGTATCCAATAATTTTGGGTGCCTAATTTGAGATGCCTATAGCCTGATTTTTTTCAGAGAATTTAGCATTTTTAAATACTTTATATGTACAAAGCACAGCTCCCACTTCATTTGCAATTCTGAATACTCAGCTCTTCTGAAAATCAGGCCCTGGGTTTCTCAACTTGGGCACTATGATGCTGTATGATTGAAACATGACCATTTATATAATTAATATTGCTATTTAAGGGCTGGTCTACACTGGGGGGGGAGGGGAAATCGATCTAAGTTACACAACTTCAGCTACATGAATAACATAGCTGAAGTCGACGTACTTAGATCTACTTACTGCGGTGTCTTCACTGCAGTAAGTCGACAGTTGGCGCTCTCCCGTCGACTCCGCCTGCGCCTCTCGCCCTGGTGGAGTACCAGAGTCGACGAGAGAGCACTCGGCGGTCAATTTATCTTGTCTAGACTAGAGACACGATAAATCGACCCCTGTGGATCAATTGCTGCCCGTCGATCCAGCAGGTAATGTAGTCAAGCCCTAAGGTCAATGGAAAAGTTACAATCTATGAATATGTTTATCCTGTTTAAGTCCATATACCATCAATGTATCTGAAGTTATGAATATTGACTATGTTCCTATATTTCAAATGTGTTTGCTCCTGGGGTAACCCACAAGGTAGTTTACATCCTGTCTAGCCTGCACATTGTGAATGGACCATTCAAGTTAATGGCCCATTAAAGAACACTTAACTCTCACATTGAATCACAGAAGAAGCTTATCCCCAGCCTTATTGTGGACGTTTTAGCCAGAATATGGGTAATGGCTGCTCCTATGAGTCATCATAGAATCATAGAATATCAGGGTTGGAAGGGACCTCAGAAGGTCATCTAGTCCAACCCTCTGCTCAAAGCAGGACCAATCCCCAACTAAATCATCAAGCCATGGAAGGGCATGTGAGTTGCTCATGTGACCCTGGACTCCATCTTGTGCCTGTAATGTTCCACAAACTAAGACTGAGTGCATCTCCTTCACATGGGAGAAGGTATCAAGGACTCTGGCATCTCCATTGTGCCTCTTTCCTGTGCTGATCTCTGGAATATGGACTTACACTAAAAGGAGCATATTGAGTATGGACTGAGGACCTTCCAATCTTTTGGAAGTTACCAGAGACTTTACAAGCCAGCAGTCTGTAACATCACTGCTACAAACCTGATACACGAACTTTGCAATGATTGTATGTATATGATTTCTTTGAATATTTTAACTCTTTCTCTCTTCTTTTCTCTTATAAATAAACCTTTAGATATTAGATACTAAAGGATTGGGTAAGATCTGAGTTGTATATTGACCTGGGTATGTGGCTGATCTTTTGAGTTTAGAAGAACACTTTGTTTGATTAAATTGGTTTTCAGTAACCCCTCATAATTGAGTCTAGTGTCTGGGTGGGGAAATAAGTGCTGGAATGCCTAAGGAGACTGTATTTCTGTTTTCTTGTTAACAAGTATGGTGAGACCGAAGTTTACTTTAAATATGTTTTCATAATATATTCACAGAAGGAAGCTGAATTAAGATTGTACAGGCTACCTCAATTCTGGCATTTCTTAACTTTACATTTTTTAAATTTTCTAGGTATTAAAAAAAGGCTAATTGAAAAAAACAGAAATTCCATCATGTGGAACTATCTTGATCTATACATAGGTGATAAGTAGGATTAGAACCTTTAGATCCATAGGACAGACTTCTACCACTTCAATGAATGGAGTAACTTGTACTAGCAGTAGCAGGCTGTCATTTTCTATATCCAAAGCCACTAGAGGGGAAAGAGAAACATTTTGCCAGTGGGTTTTCATTTATTTGCTAGACTGCCAGGGAATGTTGGCATTCAGGAATTCTGCATTCTATTCCAGGTTTTGAAGAGTAGTGTTCTCTAGTGGTTACAGATCCTTCTGTCCCAGTTCTCCTAAGCCTGTCCCCTTCTGTCCCCATCTGCTCCTAGACCCCCACACTATCTCATACCCTATCTATTCCTATCCCCCCCTCAGTTGTTGTCTGTCCTTCGCAGCCCGTCCATTTCCCTTTCTCCTATTATTCTTCCTTCCCTCCCAACGTGACCCCAACCCCCTCTGCTCAGCACTTCCCTGCATTCAAGTCAGGCTGCTTCCCCTTTCTCCTCCATGCTACCTAGACATTAACCAAGAAGCAGGTGGGGGGAGCACTAAGAACTGCTCTCAGTTCTGTGTGCCTTGTACCACTGCAGCCCTGAGTAACCAGAAGGAGCAATTGCAGGAAACAGGGCTGGCTCTACCATTTTTGCCACCCCAAGCAAAAAAAAAAAAAAAAAAAAAAAAGCAGCTTGGACTACCACCCAAACTGCCGAAGCAAAAAAAAAAAAAAAAGCCGCCCGACTGTGCCGCCCCAAGACCCCAAGAATGGACAGAATGCCGCCCCTTAGCATGTGCTGCCCCAGGCACGTGCTTCCTCCGCTGGTGCCTGGAGCGGCCCTGGCAGGAAAAGTTCTGATCACCCCTGGCTGGAGCATACTCAGTGACCTCTGTGAGTTAGCAACATGCTTAGTGAGATTGGCACAAAGCTGTGAGGTGGAGCATGCTCATTGCAGATGGAATGTTTAGAGAATTTTGTTGCCATCCTTTAACAAATCTCTACCAAACGTGCAAATAGCAATTTTCAGAGGTTTATAGTTCAGACAAATTTGGGTGGATTTTCACAGGAACAGCAAAAAGGCCCAAGAGTTGTCACAAAGTAACTCTGCTGCCATTACAACAGTGGAGCTGCTAAAGCTTCTCAACAAAATGGTTGTAGGAATTGAACACTGGAAAAAACAATGTTTTTTTCCTAACTTCAGGCTTAGAAATGTCTGAACTATTTTTGCTGAAACTTTCCCAAAACTTCAATCTGAGACAGACACCCAAGCATGGAAAATTTCAGCCCGAATGATTAAGGTTTGCCACAGTTACAAATAACTGAAAACAGAGTCTAATAATGGAAAGTGTTAGACAACCTTAACTCTAGGCATTACCACCAGCTCTACCTGTAATACAGAAGGATTCCTAGTCAGAGTAAATCTTACCAATTTCATTCTCGCTTGTACCCTGTGACAGGATGTGAACTCGTGTCTCCTGCAGTGGAAAGCTAGTAAATTAATCCCATCTACATCACCCAACCCCATTCACCAAATCTCTCTGATACCTTAAATTTTTTGTAATTGCCAAAATAGATTAATCACAATAAACAAATGTACTTATTGTACAGCTCAGTTTTAAGATGTTTTAAAGTATCAGGAAATCATATATCAATTAATATAAAATGAACCTGACATAAGTTGATGGCTACGGAATAATTACTACGGCAACAGGAGAACTGTGTCAGGTAGAGTCCTGTTACAGAGTTATCTGTGCTGTTGCGTACAGGCAAAGTGTGACTGTAAAATGAACAGAAAGGGAGGAAGTTTGTCTAATGGGTAAAGCACAGGATTTTGTATCAATATTTATAGGTATTAATCTCCGTTCTGTTACTGTCTCCCTGTGTGACTTTGGATAAATTACTAACCTCAGTTCCTCAATTTCCCCATCTGTAAAATGAAGCTAATGCTACTTCACATGATGGCTGTGACACTTCATTAGGTCAGCTTTGAGATCCTGGGGTGAAAGGTGCTCTGAAATGTAAAGTATTATATTTTTATAAAACTTTTTGCTTTAAAGAAGTGACACATTTTTCTTCATTTTAATTAGCAATACAAACTTTTCATTTCATTTTCAAAATTGCACGTGTTTCCAAAATATAAATGTAGTAAAGAAAAAATGAGGAACCAAAAATCTATTCAAGAAAACATATGGGGTAGGAAATGTATATTTTTCTAGAAAATTTCTGCCAGACAGGTGGAAGTTTGAGAAAAAATATTAGAAGTACTTTATATAAAATATAAATAATATATTTAGAATGGAAATGCCTATACAGCTCTAGGTAAACTGTCACTATGCACTCCAGCCTCTATCCAGACCTTCTGCAGCTATATGGAACTAAATGTCCATTATTTCCAATTATCTGAGTGTATGACATTGCCTTTTATCAGGAGAATGGCACTTCTGGAAATTGAGGGACTTAATATTTTGCTTCTTAAGAGTCTCTTATCAATTCTGCAATAATACAGTGTACTCATACTGGAAAGATGTAGAAAGCCCCACAATAGGAAGAGTGCTGTCACAATACCAGAGCTGCATGGTGGTGGCAATGCAATTGGTTTTGTTTGCTTTGTTTTGGACTTACTGATAAACAATGCTAACAGCCTATCAGTGGAACCTAATCAATATTCCGTATCTCTCCAGAAGCTGGATAAGTGGAGCCTACATTCATAGTAGGGATAGTTCTCCTGCAGCAAGCAGGTCTGGAGTCCTTGTGTATGTCAGATAACATTGTAAAATGAACATGAGATGTCAATTCTAAGAAGTTTGCAGGAGGCAAGGACATTATTAATTAGATATACAAAGTATGTCAAGAAATTATAATGCCCTATTTAGAAAATCTGGATCGAGATTCTGTGCCCAATTCTCAGCCCAGGGGAAGGGAAAGCTAAACTGGCTTTAAGCCATCTTTGCATCCTCCCAAATCTGGGCTGCTTCAGGGAGCAACTTCTAATGCAAGTTAGACAGCCCTGGGTAGCTGGATAAGTTACAGCAGCTTTCCTGAACTACTCTTAGAATCTCCACAGTACTGTGTGCTGACCCCCTCCCATCCAAATCTCCCACCCTATATGCCAGGGCTTGCAGGGGATCCTCAGAAGGCAGCCTGTGGCTACCTTCTCTGTTCATACACTGAGGGAATTCTCCCTGGACTGGATCTGGGGCTTTTAAAGTCCCTTTACAACACCCCATTCCCTTTACCTAGCATAAAGGGGTCAGATCAGGAGTGAGAATCTCACCACTGGAAGGTAAGCCTTGTAGTTTAAACTTTATAAAGCTCCTTAAGAATTATATTGATTGTGCGGCTGCAGCTAAGACCCACAAGCATGTATTATGTTAATCAATCTAGCTGTCCAAGTGCTGAACAATTGGGCCCTTACTGTAAGGCGGGGTGGCCAACTTGAGCCTGAGAAGGAGCCAGAATTTACCAATGTACATTGTCAAAAAGCCACAGTAATACGTCAGCAGCCCCCCCCATCAGCTCGCCCGCCCCGCTCCCAGCACCTCCCACCCACCGGCAACCCCGCTGATCAGCGCCTCCCTCTCCCTCCCCGCACCTCCCGATTAGCTGTTTCGTGGCATGCAGGAGGCTCTGGGGGAGAGGAGGAGGAGCAAGGGCATGGCAGGCTTGGGAGGGGGCGGGAAGGGATGGAGTGGGGGTAGAGCTTGTGGCAGAGCCGGGGTTGAGCATTGGTAAGCTGGCACCTATAGCTCCAGCCCCGGAGTCGGTGCCTATACAAGGAGCTGCATATTAACTTCTGAAGAGCCGCATGTGGCTCCAGAGCCACAGGTTGGCCACCCCTGCTGTAAGGTAACCACCTATCTACATATGCCCTTGAAAGGGCATGGCAACTTGTCCTTTGCAAAGATTATATGCTACAGAATGTAGCTATGGAAACTCTGGGCTGCCAACCCTAACACATCTGGCCATGACCTTTCCAAATCATAACTTATTATATGACTGAGCCTATCAAAGAGAAGTTTACCACATCTAGACACAAAGTAAACAAAACCAGGACTATAAACATACTCTCAAAACCTAATGCACAAGAGCAAATATGCTCCCCTTTCTGTTAATATTTTCTCTGAACTGATCTATTACAATGGAATTGTTGGCTTATCTCCAGAACTGCCACAGGAAGAATCTGCATGACATTACACGTCTGTCTCATCTTATGCTGGGGTTACGTTCCACGGTCAGCGCGTAAAGCGAAAACCGCGGACAGTCAAAATTACATTGAGTGTAATGGCGGTTGGAATCACCCACACTACAGGAACAGTATTTAAATTGTTATTTTTCTCTCTTTTTTTTTTTTTTGCCGATCACGTAAAACTGAATTTGCTTATGTTAAATGCGCTTAAGATGCGACAGACCTGTACAACATTCACAAGAAATAAAAGTAGAATCTCTACCCAGCCTTCTAAATGTTTCCTAATAAACCAAATGTTCAGTGAATCCCTCCATTCCATCTTTAGGACTAGAGTGGATTTCACTTTGCGAATAGCCTTTTGTGGCATCTTTGATGCCGTTTCCGTAGGAACTGCTGAGGTTACTTTTTCTTACATTGTCTGTGAAACCCTCCAACTTCCACAGAGCAGTGTGCAACGCGTGCTAAAATTATCACTAGACATGCTGCTGTGAACAAGAACAAATTCATGCATTCTCTTGGAAAAGAAAAGTATTACACTTTCTTTTTCATAGTAAATATACACAAATCTATCTGACTGAAAAAATACTGGATATTTGGAAATTATTTATATTATGTATGAGGGGGGGCAGGAGGGAGAGATATCTGACATTTGTTTTTACCTTCATTTTCCTCTATGGTCATGATGACAGCACTGAAGGCAAGTATGAACAATATGTAAATTACTAATAGCTCAGTGTGGCTAGATAGACAGAGAGGCTCAAATTAATATCTGTGTATATCCATTGTAGACTTTTTATAGAATCACAGAAGATTAGGGTTGGAAGAGACCTCAGGAGATCTCAACCCCCTGCTCAAAGCAGGACCAACCCCAACTAAATCATCCCAGCCAGGGTTTTGTCAAGCCAGGCCCTAAAAACCTCTAAGGATGGAGATTCCACCACCTCCCTAGGTAACCCATTCCAGCGCTTCACCACCCTCCTAGTGAATAGTTTTTCCCAATATCCAACCTAGACCTCCCCCACTGCAATTTGAGACCATTGCTCCTTGTTCCATCATCTGCCACCATTGAGAACAGCCTAGCTCCATCCTCTTTGGAACCCCCTTCAGGTACTTGAAGGCTGTCAATGTTGTCAATGTTTTCTTCCTCAAAATGACCAAAATTCGCTCCTTTAAGATTGCCTAAATCCTTGCCATTCCTACCTAAGTGTACTAGAAGAAGGATTACATGTAGCCACAAATACACAAGCACCTGATGGGGACATCCATATGATAATCTGCTAATATGCAAGAGAACCCACAAGGAGATCTGTTTGTTTTTCACTACTGGATATGTTCATCTGAGTAATTTATCAGTATTTTAGAAGTCTTATTCCAAGCTAACAAAACACTGTACCTGTTAGGAACCACAGATACGATACTATTAATTTAGTATGCCAAGTAACAATGTACTAAAATGGGTTTAATTATCTGTGAGAGTCACTGAATGAAAAAAATGAGTGACACTGAACATGACTCAGAATGGATGAGGGTTGGATAACTAGGTTTGGTTTTGACTGTGCACAATAGTTTTGCATATGCACATGGAAGGTCATTTCAAAAAGATAAAATATCCAGAGATGCGTATTTAAAAAGGGATTAAAATAATTGATTGAAAAATAAGTTAATCAGAAAAACTGATTTCAGGGAAATCCTCTCAGAGAGTCAGGATAGCCAGGTAATCTCCTGACCATCAAATTCTTCCAGAAAGGTGGGAGGGGAGGCATATCAGTGAAATTAACTAGTCAGCTGTTTCCAGGTGTGTGTATATGTGTCTCAGTAGCTGAAGGCCATGTATAACTCTCATATGTATTAAGGAGAGCTGCTTTTTCAGTGGCTTCTTGCCCTCATTATCCTTACACTGAAAAGAAGTCCCACTGTGACACTGAACATATGACATGTCCTAAAAGAAATACTACTACAACAGACAAACAAGGTATTTTATGTGAGAGGAAGAGGTGATTATGGACACATTTTGTACACTATCTATATTTGTCCTTAAAATGTGTCAGCTCAGCTGAGCAATTTTAAACAAGCTTTTGATTAGGCAAATACCAACAGCAGAATGAATACATGGACTTCGCCTAAATACAGTTTTACTTGAAGTCTCCCCTATGCATTCTGATCACATGAAAACATATCAAAATGCTGGCTTCTCATTAAACAAAAAACATGCCTTTTGTAGTCCATAAACTGAGGGTCTGATTTTCAGAAGTGCTGAGAACTCACAGCTCCAGCTGATGTTAATGGGAACTTCAGGCACTCAGCACTTCTGAAAACCAGGCTCCAAGCCTTCAACAGAGAATTTATATTTATATATATACACATATATAAAAATTCCAAACCACACAAAAACTGAAGAAAAGCAACAACTATAATATGTATTTATATATGCATTACAGATAAATCCTTGAGAACATCAGTGAAAATAAAATCCGTTGTTTTTACATTATTATTTGTGTAACACCAGCAATGTGCTAAGCCCTTTACATATTGGGATGAAGACCAGGTGCTGGCCATGCAGAGCTTAAAGTCTGATGCCCTGACCCTGCAAATGATTCCATGTGGGCAGATCCTTTCAGCCATACAGAGCCCCATTGTGTGCACAGAGATATGCCCATGCACTTTTTCATGCAGGACTGGACCTAAACAGACAACAATGTCATAGGTTCTGGAACTAGCGGTGCTGGCTTGAAGTGGTTTCCATTATACACAAGGTTTACAGTTTTGTTCAATGGTTCTCAGCACCCCCACTATAAAAATTGTTCCAGCACCCCTGAACAATGTGTAAATGAAGAATGGGCAAGAGAGCCATTAGAAGTGGTGTGGCTGAACAGTGACATTAGCACATATCTTGTTAGCTCAAGAATTTTCTTTGTGATTTCTTTCATCTCAAAAAATGATGTAGTAGTTTGTTCAGTGAGTCTACAATTAGTTTTCCAGGATCCTACTTTCTCAGCCAGAATCCACATAAGAAGCCAGTTGTCTAGAACTATAGGACTAATCCCCCAGGAGTAGGTTTGGAACTGAAAATCATTAGGAAGGCACTGAATATTTTTTAAAAATTCAAGTAATTAGCTAACTGAGTGACTGAATTGTTCAGGTTTCAGAATGGTAGCCCGTGTTAGTCTGTATTAGCAAAAACAACGAGGAGTCCTTGTGGTACCTTAGAGACTAACACATTTATTTGGGCATAAGCTTTCGTGGGCTAGAACCCACTTTTCCCAAATAAATTTGTTAGTGGGTTCTAGCCCACGAAAGCTTATGCCCAAATAAATGTGTTAGTCTCTAAGGTGCCACAAGGATTCCTCGTTCTTTTTGAATTGTTCAGGTGACTGGTGATAAGGTTTGAATCCAGCCCTGGTCAATGGTATTCAAAAATCATTCAGTGGCCTAAGTGAAATGAGGTTAGGTCTCAGATCTCTAGCACACAGTTGCCCAGAACAAAAACAATCACCACGATAACTGGTACTAATTTGCACACTTGCTGATCATCTTGCCAAGAACACTATAGATTTATTAGGCATTGAGACTGAACCATCCTCTGACTCATGAAAAGAGGTGAAGCACATTTGGTAGGGCATTTTGGACATGCTCGCACTGCATTTCTTCTGTCATAGAGAGGACTTCAGACTCCAGGGCTGGGAATCGAGCACTCTTTATAAGCACGAAAATTAACTTTTTAAAATATTATATTAAAGAAAAAGAACTGACATGGTTTTGGGGGAAGGAGGGGCCGTTTGTTGGAGATTGGTGTTTGGGGTCAGGGTTTTATTTTTCAGATTTGACTTTTAACAAATAAAATACTACCATATTCACACTGAGGACCATATGCTACCCTTGTTTGTACTGATGTCTGGGAAAGCTACATGCCTCTTAGAGAATTTGTTTAATGGAGAAGACTTTCTAATACTTTTAAAGTACTTAAGGTGAACAAATATTATGCCCCTAATAAAACACACCTTATCACCGGCACAGATGTCATTCATAACTACAGTAGGAGGGAATTTCCCAAAAAGCCACTCCAACAGCGTCAGTAGAAAAACAAATAAATACACAAGTTGTTTGAAAAGGTCTTATCACTGAATGTAGTTTAAAATGGGACTTGCTGCTAAAATTAAAGTCTACTCCCTCAAGGGCTCTTATGTCTCTTTCCAAATGTTTTAAAGCATTTTACTCTTCACTAGATCACTAAAATGCCATGTAAATAAAACTGATTAATAAGAATTCAGTGAGGGGAAGAGACACATTTACCATAAAACCAGGAATGCTTTGAGCTCTGTAGAGATTCCTTTCTGCCACACACAGCTCGGCTGGAAGCATTCCAGTAGTCCCACAATGCACATGTTTTCAATTACAAACTACAGACTTTATCAGAGTTCAAGTTAATTATTTTATATCACTGAGATGAAAGAAATTCATGTTTTTAAAAACATGTAAACGTCTTCCTATTTTAAAGCTAAAATTTTTGTGCTTCCTAAGAGTAGAATATGGGCCACTTCGCAATAATGATTTTTTTATTTTTTTGGCATTTTGATTAGAAATCTATTTCTCTCCTGTGACTTACCACTCTTGAGTTATCAAGGCTTCCTAGCATAATGAGATCAAAATTACATCTCATGGCAGTCTATTATGCTCTCTTTATATACAGGCTGTTTAGAAGACAACAACCTCTGTGACAGCCTTTGTAAATATGAGCCGGTGCTCAGTTTCCACATGCTACTGTTTCAGCGTCCAAATCCTGTGAAAATAAAGCAACCCCCTGAAGGAAATGAAAGCTGTTTCTGTTAACATCCCCAGTGCACCATATAAAAGTATACATTCAGTATAAGACTTAAGATTTACATGTTAATAATATAAGCTTATATTTAATAAGTTAAGTAAATACTAATTTTATAAAATACAAGAAATCAGTCATCATAGATAAATCTTTAAAATACATGTTACTGAATTCTATGTCATGGTCTTAGTTATAACAATGCAGAAATGATATATTTTCTAAATACAATGTATATTTAGTTTTCAATTCAGCAAATCAACATGCTCTGGTTGTGTCTTTTCTGAGAGGCAAATACACAAAGCTACACCATTTTAAAAACAAATCAAAGCAAAATGCATCATACTTTCTTTTCAAAAGCTGTTCAAATGGTAAAATAGAGGTCATATATGGAAGCAAGTAGGAAGAAGGAAGCAAGCCCTTATTTCCATTACTGACAACTCTCTTCAGAACACTTGAGAAAGAAAATGTACACACATTGATAATTCACACAAAATCTCCCACGTTTTTGAAGTCAGGAATATCTGTGGTCTCTCATAGAGGAGAACTGGATTCTATTCCCATTTCTGTTACTGACTTGCTATGGGACCAGAGGAAATTTGCTTAGTCATATTATGCCTCATTTTATCAATCTGTGAAACGGGAATAATAGTGCTTGCTTATCTACCTCAGTAAAGCACTTTGAGATTTACACATGAGAAAAGTGCTATATTCTTGTAGAATAGCAGTAGCTATGGTATCTGAGAGAAACCACTTATCAGCACTGAGTAAATTTGTGGCAAACACTCATTATTCCAGCTAAGAAAAGATTAAAACTATAACCAATACAATTTGGCCAAAATATCAGGGAACAAAAACAGCACCCTGTAAATACCATCTACCTCTCTGGGTTTTATACTAATTGTCATGTAAACTAACAAAGACAAAAATCACACCAGTAGGGAAAATAAAAGGTTTTTCCAGTTTTCTTGCCTGACCCTCAGAAAAGTCTCCCCCAGCTGGTTAGCTAACATTGTGCTTGTTTTTTAGACAGTAAAATGTGAAAAGTTTTCCTTTTCCTGTCAGCAAATGATGAATACATGTGGTACAGATTATTTAATACCACTAGACCACCAGGGATGAAGATTTAGGTGAGCAGCAGCAGAGCTGTACCATTCATTTTTATTACCATGCATTAAAAATTACGTTTACAGATAATTGTTTTTCTCCCTCCAATAAACCAAGATAAGAAAAAAATCAAGGAGAATATTTAATAATACCAGACCACCAGGGAGGAATTTGAAAAGTTGATTTTTTTAATTGACAAATTAGATTTTCTTTCTTTTTAAAATTTTGTTCTTTCTTTTTAATTAAAATGCAATTATTTTAACTGCAATTTGTGGAAATAGAATGACACAATGAGTGTTCAACTGGGGGAGTTTCACACACAAATTAAGTTGCCCCTTTACATAGGTAATTAGCTAATCAAATAGTCCCGCAACACCAGCAGTTCTATAACACCTATGTTACTGCCCACATGTTACATAATGTTTTTCAGATGTAGGTCCCCACAGATTCAGCCATATAGTCCTGTTTCCTACGATTCTTTGCCAGGATACAGTCCTGCTCCCATTGAAGTCTCTGGGACTTTTGCCACTAATTTCAGTGAAAGCTGAAAGGGCCCTTCGTTATTTTATATTTTATTTTATTGAGTTTATTTTGACTGGTGCAAGAATATCTTGATTTTTTCAATCCTGTATTTTTAATTCCAGGTTTCAATGGGAAACTAAAAGACTGTGTGTAAAGGCATTCATTCCTGTGATATTCCCAACAGCAGCAAAATGAGGAAGAACTGGAAGTACCAGTAGTCAGCTTGCTTATGTGAGATTGCCAGATGATTTTTCTTCGAGAGGTTTAAGGCCAAATTCTGAAGTCCACACTCATTAGATAGACAAAACTCCAGTTGGCTTCAAAGTCAATAGTGATTTTGCCTAAGTAAAACCAGCAGGAATTGGCTCTTTGATAGGATCAGTGAAGCATATTAATGTTTGGACACTTACCCAAATTAAATCAAGCCCCATAACTTTTAGAAGTTTGCCCATTACAGTATGCAAGGAACCAATTGTAGGCAGAAGAGTTCATCCCTTTCTTTAGTGCTGGGCAGGTTCAGACTACTTTCCATTTAATGAAGTAAAACTAACAATTCTGCATGCACAGCAGGACCATAAAAACATGCAGTGATGAATATGCACTGAACATTTTCAGATGTGCACCGACATCTCAGAAAACATTGACTATTTGGCAAATGCTGCCACTGCCTAGAACTTTATTTGCTATCACATGAAGTGGCTCTTTGAATTTTTCTCCCCCTACACACAATTTTCAAAATAAAAAATCTGCCTAGAAATTATTGTCTGCTGGGTCCAGTTTAAGCTATTTGCAGGTTATTTTATCTCCAGTGTGCGTTAGCCTAAACAAGGCCTACATATACCACACACACCCAGGGGAAAGGGGAATGGATTGCTCTGGTTTACAAGTCTTTCCAAGCTCCTCATCTAGGCCCTGATCCAAAGTCCATTGAAGTCAGCGGTAACTTTCCAATTGACTTCAGTGGATTTTGAAGTAAGCCACTTGCCTTGATTCTTATCTTTCTATAATGGAGAGAAGCCAGCAAAGCTCAGTTTTGGCTTTACAAAAATTTGGCAGCAGAAATGAAGCCCCTTGCTCAAATGTTTAGCTCTGCAAGATGGTGAATTTTTGTGAAGGTTTGTGAAACTTCACAACGTTCAACTTGCAACATATTAAAGCATAACAAACATGGATTTTTTTTGTTTTTGTTTGTCTTTCTCTCCTTCAGTGGTAGCCTATGAAGGGACAGAGCCATAAGAAATGTAGAAGTTCACAAACCATTCAATATTATTCATTGTGCTAGATTTATTTTCTTTAAAATACATTTAATGTTCCTGAAAGATGGTAGGGTGTCAGTCCTGCATGTTAATCTTTTCAACTTATCCAAATAGGTGAAGCATAGGCAGTGGTTATGCAAGCGTCCCTATTCCATCCTATAAACATGCCCTAATCTCAGCCAGGAGGGAACCACCTGTTGGGGTTTATTCCTCAGACCCCTCCCATCCTTACTTTCTCTGCTTAAATTGCCCCTTCTGGTAGCAGTGGGACTGACACCCACCTGGTAGGAACTGGACTACTAAAATCACAAATGCATGTATCACCATCAGAGAGTATTGACTTTCAATTACTACCCACCCCACAAACACACAATTAGGTATGAAAAGGTAACAGAGGGAAGAAAAGTTCCAGGTCCCTTCAGCAGTTCTGAAATATTCAGTCCCATGTTATTGGTTCAATGTATAGTGTAGTAAAAAAAGAAGTTGAAAAAGTAATGGTGAGGCCAAAGACTTAACACACTTTGGGGTCTCTGTTGGTGTGGATACATGGACATATGTGCAATTAAATGAAAACACAATACAACTTTATATATATATATATATATATATATACACACACACACACACACACCTTTCATACAAATGGTATGCCAGGATATTTTACAGTTTTCAGTAACACAGATACAAAGTTAAACAACAAATAACAGGAGAGGGAGAAAATACATGTTTTCAGATGAGATTTGAAATGAGATGGAGAGTCAATGAGGCAGAGAAATGGGAGTTACAGATGCATATCAACAGCAGAGCAGTTATGAGCATGAATAAGAAGGCAAACTGTGTATCCTTATTCCTTCTCCTGATTTTATCTGATCATTTCAAGCAGCATTTTACAATTAATAAGGAACTGAAAGTTCTCCCATAGCAGCAAAGAGAAACTGGCCCCTAGAAGAGAAACCATAAAAATGACAGCATATGGGCCTCCTGAAAAAGCAGGTATGGCTGCTTCTATGTCTAATGCCAGTTGCTTTTTCAACTGCAAAGTTAGGACATTTAAAGTATACAGCTGAACACAAGGTTTGGCCCCTCCCAACCAACTACAAACCGCAGAACAATTAACCAAATGGCCTGCTGGCTTTTCAGGTGTTGTGAGTTGCCAGTTCTGAATCCCCCACAGAGCAACACTCTCATTTTTATTATTACTGACCAAAAATACATGAAGGGAACTAAAAGGAACAAACCTCCCATGGCAAAACAAGCTAAAAATAGCAAGAGGCAAAGAGCATGGCAGTTGCCCTGGGCAACATCTAGCTGATGAATGAAATAATTATGACAGACAACAAACTAATCCTCATTCCCTTGCTAAATTCTGGTCCACTAAATAAATTAGTAATGTCATCAATATCATTATTACATTTCCCTTCCACAGCAGCTGCACTGTCCCTGCTGTTCCCTCTTTGTTTTTGTCCCTTTGCTAACCCAATCTGCAGTGTAACCTGTCAATGGTGCAGAGGTTGACGTCAAGGAGGCAAGAGACAGCAGAGAGACATGGTAAATGGGCCTGGAGCATGATTTGGTCCCTAATGGTTGGTTTAAGTGATTAGCAAAGATGTTTCCACTGCTGGCGTTCCTGCTTCTGACTCTTGTTCTGAAACACAAGGTCTTTGCTGGCAGAGCCATGCTTGAGTTAGTTTTCTCCTACTTCCACTCTGCCTATTGTGTAAAATTTAGTAAGCATAGTAAGGAGCTCCAATACCATACATAACCTGATTCTGAATTTTTGATGTTAATGATTAAACATGTATATAATATTAATGATGCTATACATCAGGGGTAGGCAACCTGTGGCACGCGTGCCAAAGGCGGTACATAAGCTGATTTTCAGTGGCACTAACATTGCCCGGGTCCTGGCTACCGGTCCGGGGGGCTCTGCATTTTAATTTAATTTTAAATGAAGTTTCTTAAACATTTTTAAAACCTTATTTACTTTACATGCAACAATAGTTTAGTTATATATTATAGACTTATAGAAAGAAACCTTCTAAAAACATTAAAATGTATTACTGGCACGCGAAACCTTAAATTAGAGTGAATAAATGAAGACTCGGCACACCACTTCTGAAAGGTTGCCGACCTCTGCTTTACATTGATATAGCACTTCTCATTCCTTATGATTCTAAAATACTTTACAAACTAATATACAAATACATTCATTTTGTCCACTGTTGAACTGTAGCCACCTCTGTGTTGTACCATAGCATCTGCTTAGAACAGTGAGAGAGAATAATAGTGTATCAAATGGAATTCTGAGGGGATGTTTAGGTATAAGTGAATTATAATTGAAAACTGAAATTTCACCATGAACACCAAAGGTATGTCTATACTGCAATAAAAGACCCACAGATAGCTGTGGCTGGCCCAGGTCATCTGTCTCAGGCTTATGGGGATCAGGCTATAGAGGTATTTCAGTATTAATGTTCAGGCTCAGGCTAGAGCCTGGGTTCTGAGACGCTGCAAAGTAGGAGGGTCTCAGAGCCCATGTTCCAGCCCATATGTCTACTCTGCAATTTTATAGCCCTGAAACTCAAGCCACATGAACCTGAGTCAGCTGACACAGGCTCTGCAACTTGGTGCGGTGAGATTTTTATTGCAGTATAGACTTACCCCCAAACTTAACCAATTTTTTCATATAAAAAATGTCATGGGATTTTCAAAGCTCACGGGTGGTCAGAATCTTGCTTTAAATGCCATCCACAGGGATGGTAACTACAAATGCACAGTGCCCAGCGCCAGCCCTAGCCCCAACAGTATGGTTTAGTGCTGAAAGAGGGAACAGTACCATAGACTGACAACTTACTTCTAACACATCTTTCATTGCTGCTTCATTTTCCTCCTCTACCAAGATTTTCCTGTGACAGGAAGCCTCTAGGGCCAGGTAAAGCATAGGTGGCATTATCCCGTTATTTGTATAAATTTGAGCTTTGATATATGCAGGTAAGGTTCAAGACAACAGTTGGTTATGTGGATAAGAGCCGTCTTTCCCTCCTATTGTTTTCCAGCTTTTGGATCATATTCCTATTTGAACTCAAAAGCATTTCCTCTCCCTGCAAGGTAACAGACTGTAGGGCAGGGTAAAGCCAGCATGAGCACAAATCTGCAACATTTTCATTACCTGCCAACTGTGTTTCCTCTAGTTTGGAAGCATTTATTGCTCTAGATTCTTATGGAGGATCTTTAGCTTCATCTGTAATTCCTGTATTGCAGCATGTTTCAAATAATTTGATTTATGTGTGCTTCATGCAGAATTCAAGCCAGTCCAATTATTTGCTTTCCAATGGCATGCTAAGGGATCCAAATTTGGTCACTTCAGTTTCATTTCTCAATTTTCCTGTTCTAAGTTTATAATTGTCAGGAACGGCTGTGTACATTGCCAACCACCTTCCCAAAAACTAACAGGCATCCAACAGACAAAACATCTATTCTGCTTCTAAATTTGTTTTTAATTATATTACAAGTGGAGAAAAAATGCCCCAGCTGTTAACACTGGTTCAGTAAGGCCAAGAGTAGACATAGAGCAGACACTAGGAAATACTTCAAAAAAATTCTTGTAGTTTGTCATGATTTAATAGCAGATATTTCTGGCTTTGAGTGAACTATGAAATATCTCTGTTTGATGGGATAAATGATAGGCTACCACTATTAATATTAGGTCATAATGTCTGAAATGCTGCTTCAAAAATAAATGCAGTATTTTTACTTTATTTTGTCAGGTAAATACTAAACTATTTTGTCATAATAACTTTACAACACTGTGTTTCACCTTGTCTTGCCTTGACTACTGAAGGTAATAGGGGTTGCTTTATTATGCCCATAAATTGAGTCAATTGACTTATCCTTATATCCTGTTTCCTGAACTTAACGAGAGATTCTGCATCATTAGGAAAACACATCATCTTACAACAGGATCAAAAGCAAAGGAAACCTGATAATAAGTCATTTTGATTTTGGGGGATGTTCACCAGGCAAATTTTCAATATTCTGGCAGGAGCTAGAACAAATAATTAGCTTGCAAGTAACAATTTGCTGACTGCTATGCTTGTATTGAAAATGTCCCAGAATACTCAACAAAAAATTCAACCCTCTCTGAATGTGAGATGCCTTCAGCTAAGATTGGTACAAACTCTGCCTCACCTGTATTTTAAGAATCAAACAGCATGGACTTTCAGACCCAGACCTGTTCAAGGGGATGGATTCTAATCTGAGAATTTATATCCAATCCTCAAAAATTCAGAATTAGTTTAGGAAATTAAGTAAAGCGATCCTTCAGTCACATACTTTCTGCAAATTACCATGTAAAATACCTGCTCTTGTAAACTTTTATTCATTCAAGTATGCAGAGCCGTCCATCCATAGGACGGACCAGGGCAACTGCCCTGGGCCCCGCGCTTCAGGGGGACACGGGGAGGCCAGGGCAGTCCGGAGGGCTAGCGGGGGGCCTGGCGTGGGCAGCAAGGGTCGGGCCCAGGCCCCGCACTCACTGGCCCAGGCATTTATTTTTTTCTTGCCCACAGCCCCCTGGGTTTTACTCACAAAGATAGTGTCATTGAAATCAGAGGAACTACTTGTGTAAGTAAGAAAGAGTTTAGAGGATCAGGCCCTAATACTTTAACAGTTGATGTGATGGTGTTACTTCTTGACATGGAGACTTTGAATGAATTTTGGTATGGAAGAGGGTAGTCAGTTTGGATAAAATAAAAAGGAGACCAAACTTCCTTTTTGGTTTTATTCAAATAATCATTTTTTAACTCCCCACTGCTTGCTGTTTTCATCTGAAATGAGAAACAAAATGGGTTAAGTATCACAAGAAAAGTTGTCTAAATAGAAAACACAAGATTTCCAGCACAACCACTAAACTAAAAAGAGTTGCAGCCTTGTTTCTTTGGTAAATTTTGAGTATGCATCTGTATTTTTCCGGGCTCTTCTGAACTTCTGGTCTTTGAAAGTTCACCCTTACTAATAACAATTTTTCAGTTACAGTTACCTTTAAAAGATAAGGGGTAATTCAGACAAAATCAAGTGCAATTTGCACAATACTTTAATTAAATTAACAAATGAACCATAAAATTCAGGTTCTGGCAAACACACTGATGCAGGAAGTTCAAAGTTGATACTTAAACGTCATCCTTTAAAAGCTGTGCTGAGAGACTGCATATTATTATATAGTGTACAATATCTAGAGACCCAGGAATATTTGTGCATTTTAATGATAAATTTTCAACCTTAACTCTGAATGTCCTGTTGTTGTGGATGTAAATTAAGCCATGGCTTTAATCAACCATATCTAAAAAGTCATTTGTTTATATAATAATAGTATTCAATCAAAACAGAAAACATGTTTTTAAAAAGCAGTCTCTCAGTAGAAGTATAAAGAACTTAATTTATATTGTGTTGATTAATCTGAGATCATGAGACTGTGACAGTGCCAATAGAAGCTTTACTATCATATGAATGAAAGTGTCCAGGAAAGTACCTTTGAGACTCTTCAATATAAAGTTTATTGGTACATAAAGGCTCTTCACTACATATGTATGTACTCATGGAATTTGTATTATGTATATTATTGATATACAGTAACACTGGCAAAGTTATTGTTGGATGAGTCACAAAGCATCGCAGAGGTCTCTAATCTGCAAAATAATGATTTCTCTTCAATATGCAGATTATTGACATGGTAGACCACACTGGTCAATTGTGTCAAGGTCTACTTAGGTCTACTAAGCATGTAAATTCTTAACACCCAGGCCTGTTACAATTCCTTTGGAATTGCAACAGTCTTCTGCCAGTAGATATTTTGGAACTTTAAAAATGAATGGGCAAAATACTGTTTCAGATCAGCCATTGTACTGTAATGTTATCTTTTCCCTGTAGTCCGGACTTCACATAACACATATCGCAATGTGATACTCCATATTACCTGCCAAATATGCGTTAATCAATTATCTAAAAGCATATTGTTTTGATCTATAACAATAACATCTATCAAGTACATCATACAAATTTTAAAACATGCTAACTGTATTAACAGATGTTTGGGATCATTCCTGTCTAACAGACACACAAGTCAAATTACCCCCAAAAACCAGATTTTTATCCCTTTTCCTTTTTCTTTTAAAACAAACAAAAAAATCCCTCAAGAAAATTAAATATTGGAAACATTTAAATTAAGTTATACAGCAGATCTGACATCAAGAAAAAGTTCATATTGAGTGACATATCTGCATATCACATCAGTGTAACTTCTGTACTATAGGATCAATCTAAACAATGGGTTTTCTAGTTATCTTCAGTTTAAGTAATTTAAGACTGAATTCTCAAATATGTCTTTGAAATTCCACCCACAAATGTTGTAGGTGCATGACATTTGTGCGTTCAAACGAACAAGAGTGGGTCAAAGACCGCAGGAGGCTGAACCTGCAAGTGCTCTGGGCTGAAATAAATGCAAGTTCTGCACAAGATTAAGCTGGATGTGATGCGAAGATAGTGAAGGGATTCAAAGGAAATGTGACAAGGTCAAATTAATTGGCAAGGAAGATAATTTATAGGGCCTTATTTTGGTCAGAATGAAAGTAGATGATATGGTTGGATGCAGTAGTCAAGATGGAAGCTGGTTAGAGCATTGACAGTTAGTCAAGCGGACAGCGAGGAAGGTTTGGTTCATGGTATGCTGTGAAGGAAGGGTTGACAAGATTTGGTTATGAGAACACAAAATAGTAAATGTCTGCAGTATATCAGATACTGAAGATAAATATTGATTCTTTTAACTGCAGCTACTCTGTGCACGTGTGCATCATGTAAGTATATTGTGCATACAGTATGTATCTATATATCTTATTTGCTCAGTTATGCAACTTAGAGATGTAACTAGATACTGTATTGTTGGCTGAAGAATCTCTTCTGTACAAGATTTTGGTTCAGTGAGATATTGTTCCTAGTTAAATAATGATTAGTAAATAAATTAAGGGAGGGGCATCCAAATGTTATGTCATCTTGTGTTTTTTTGGCCAGTTTAATCGTGCTGTGGTTAAGGTTAATGAGAAAAATTTACATCATGCAGCACAGGTATCAGGCAGGCTGCTTCATTTCACTAGATAATCTTAACAACAGCAAGGAACACAGTCCCCCTCTGGAGCTGCTTCAGGTCCTCTGTGAGTGTATCCAGAGCATTTGCAGACAAAAATGTGGGTACATTCTTGCAGTGCTGTGGTCTGAATTTAAAGAAACGCAAAGGATTGAGAAATAGGTGTGAGCTAATCAGCTGTTCCATATGAAAAATCAAGGCTGTGTTTTGTATGTCAGTGTGTGATGATGTAATGCCAAGCTTGTCATTGAAAAAACAGCTTCATATGCCATAATTGCCCAAAATCATACTTGGGAAAATCTGACAGTCTGAGTTTGAAATTTACACATAGCCCCTATTAAATTGGTATGCAGAAATACACTAGTCTGAGGGAGCTACGGAAGCACAATCCCTCCAAGAATTCCCAGGACAAAGGATATCCTTGGGAGATGAAGTGTGCCCCTGCAATGTGCCTGCCCAACTTTGCTAATCAGGGTGGGGCCATATACCCATCTCCTTGCCACGTCCAAAAGGTGCCAAGAGGGAGTAGACCCAGAGCTTCTATGAGCAAATAGACTGCAGTTGTGCCTAGCTGTTGCTGAAGATGCTCACTGCACCCTCTTCTATCCCTGTGTACTTGCGCATTGGCCAGGCACAAGCTAGTTATTTATGAATCATCCATTTTATATGTTGCCAGGAATGTTTAAGGAGAATAAATTTACTGTATGTTTGTCACAGTGGAACACAATATATGTTTTCATGCCAGTTTCACCTGGTTTTGCTACCCCAGCCCTTCCTTTGTGAGACAGGAGGAGGCCACATGTGCAAGTAAAAAGGCAGATAAAATTTATGAATTTCAAAACCCTGCATCACTGGTGTGCAAACGGTATATAAATCAGGCCCTTCTTTATCAGAAATGCCAAGTGTATTTTATTATCTTTACATTTATTTCTTTTCATGGAAACACTTTAAGGATATTTAAAGGGCGTGGAGAGGAAGAAACACTTTTGTATTAATAGCAGCAGCTAAAACATTAACATTGGCTGACATCCAATGTATACGTTTAAACTTTCTGTAACCAACACCATGGCAAAACTCTACCTCTGTAAGTATATGACCTCATCACCATAGTATCTATTAGGCTCCCGAATATTTTAAAATAGAAATAATCTCTCTCTCTCTCTCTCTTTTCCCAGCCTGTAGATGTAGCTTGATTAGTTTTCAGGATTTTTTGTTATGTATGTTTGTGAGCATGTGCAGGAGAGAGAGAAAGAAACTGTTGTGCTGGGAAAGTGAAGGGACAGAACTAAGTTTTGCATTTAGTTCTGAAATAAAGGAGTCCATGATCATTCTTCTCTGTCTGGCAGGAGTGAGTTCCTTAGTCTAGGTCCAGGTGATGTGGAAGTTCTGCCTCTCAGACTACGTCTACACTTTCAGTTAGTGGTATGAGTCCCAACTCAGGCAGACATACATGCACTGGTTCTCCTTGAGCTTGCGTGCTAAAAACACTGTAGTGTAACCAGGGTAGCCTGGGCATGGGCAGCAGTGAGTGGTGGCATGGGCTAGCTATACCGAGTACGTACACATGGGGTTCAGGCAGGTTTGTACTTGGCAAATCTAGCCTGTGCCATCATTCACCACCGCCCATGCTACCTCGGGTACATTACTAAACAGACTGCTACATTTTGTACCAGATGGAGCTTTTGAGGGGTCTGTGGCTTCATTCCTACATGCAGTGCATTGCAACAATTAAGTCTGGAGTCATGAAGGCCAGATGATTGTGTACATAAAATAATTAACATTTAAATAGAAGTTCTTGACACTGTCTTTGTACTAGTGACCAGATTAGTATTGCTGGCTAAATTAACAAAGCTCATTCAACCAAAAAGAACGCCCATCTTCAAGGAGGAGAAACCGCTGGGAGGACTTGGCCTCTCCCATCTCTTCTTGATAAATGCATGTGTGGCAGATGTGCGACCTCTGAAGCATGGAGACTTCTAAGACTATTTTACTGATATGCGTCTGACACTAGAGGCGTATAGGATATTCATAGATTATTTTATCAATAAGCAGTATATATATCTTAATTTTTCCAACTTTCTAGGTAGGTTTCGGGTGGAATCTGGAATCAGTGGGGTGAAGGGATAATTAATACAAAGTCCTAATGCTGGCTGTGCAAATCCAGCCTTTTGAAACTTCACCCCCTAGGGAAAGAGGGATTGAAGTAACTAGATAGTTACCTGTTTCAGGAACGAAGACTCCCAAATCTATGAAGAGTCCGCCTGATCTGAATCAGGGTTAGGGATATCCCTGTATGCCCCCCCTGATTTTCCCCAACACCTCCCCAGTGGTCAACTAGTTACATGCAGTGTTGTCAATTTAGTCATTGATTGGAAATTTGAATTGAAATTGAAACATTAATACACACTTTAAAAGCATATACTGTATATCAGTGTTTCCCAAACTTGGGACGCCGCTTGTGTAGGGAAAGCCCCAGGCGGGCTGGGCCAGTTTGTTTACCTGCAGCGTCCGCAGGTCCGGCCAACCGTGGCTCCCACTGGCCGCGGTTTGCTGCTCCAGGCCAATGGGAGCTGCTGGCAGTGGTGCGGGCCGAGGGACGTACTGGCCGCCGCTTCCTGTGGCTCCCATTGGCCTGCAGCAGCGAACCACGGCCAGCGGGAGCCGCGATCGGCCGGACCTGCAGACGTGGCAGGTAAACAAACCAGCCTGGCCCGCCAGGGGCTTTCCCTATACAAGCGGCATCCCAAGTTTGGGAAACACTGCAGTATATGATAAAATACGTGTAACCTAAAAAATCATAGAAGGTTTGAAAAGTGTAAACAAAGACTAGCTTCTTCACACAGCTGTTGTTTTTTCTGACAATGTCGCCACATTCGTTTTGGTGATGCTGGCCAACCTAATAATTTCAAATGATGATTTGTGAGCAAGGTTGGTAGTTCAAAGCCCTGGGACCTCTGGGCTTGCCACATCAGTTATGAAAATAAAAAACTTGCTTGAGCCCTGGCACCTCTTTCATTACAAATTAAGCACTGGTCATCCTCAACTGAACTGCACTCACTAGGCAAGGGGTTTGGATGGCAGATCCCAGTGGAGAGAGAGAGAGAGAGAGCGGATGGGGACAGGTGTTTTGCTTTGTGGTTTGCGCTCAGCCTAAGAGTCACAGACACTATTTGACCTGTCTCCCTCCCCTGTTTAAAGATAGAGCTGATTAGGCTCTACTGAGCTTTTTGTTTTGTTAAGTGACCACTAGAGCTGAAATCACTGATAATCTGATCTAAGTGCTTAGACCTGCTGCAGGACGTTTCTGTGGAAGACCCTGCCCAGCCTTCCCTAACAGTCAGGTTCCCCCACTGAGAGCTGAAATCACAGAGAGCTGGTGGAACCTCAAGAGACTGACTCACCAAGGTCACAGTGGCAGATGGGAGCAGAAGGTGATAGTGCAGGGCTGGAGCGGTGGAGTGAACAGTAGCATGACAAACAGCAGACAGAGCGAGCAGCGAGTGGCTAGAGGAACGAGCAAGGTGCCTTCAACCTCCCACGAGGTGAACTCACACAAAAGCACCTCTGAACTTTGGTCTCCATTGACAAAGGACAACAACTATGAGTGGGGTGTAGTGGAGAGAGAAGGGAGGGGCACGTTAAAGGAACATTTGTTTGCTGAAATATGTTTTAGTGACTTTGCTCCAGATTTGTGACTGGGAAACTTATATAAATATGCATTTCCTAGTAGACCAAGATTTTTAAAATGCATTATTTGCAAGGTCATTATCTCACATCATTGCTATCTCAAGAGATCATTATCTTAGGGAGTTTCTATACTAAACATTTTTATTATATAATAATTCCTTTTTACATAAGAACATAAGAATGGCCATATTTGGTCAGACCAATGGTCCTTCTAGCCCAGTATCCTGTCTTCTGACAGTGGCCAATGTCAGGTGCTTCAAAGGGAATGAAAAGAACAGGCAATTATCGAAGGATCCATCCCATCGTCCACTCCCAGCTTCTGGCGAACAAAGGCTATGGACACTCAGAATATGGTGTTGCATCCCTGCCGATCCTGCTAATAGCCATTGATGGACCTATCCACCATGAACTTAACTAGTTCTTTTTTGAACCCTGTTATAGTTTTGACTTTCACAACATCCCCGGGCAAAGAGTTCCACAGGTTGACTGTGTGTTGTGTGAAGAAGTATTTCCTTTTGTTTGTTTTAAACTTGCTGCCTATTGATTTCATTGGGTGACCCCTTGTTCTTGTGTTATGTGAAGGAGTAAATAACACTTCCTTATTCACTTTCTCCACATAAGTCAAGATTTTACAGACCTCTAACATATCCCCTCTTAGTTGTCTCTTTTCCAAGCTGAAAAGTCCCAGTACCATGGATTTATATAGTAAAAGTGGAGGAGCTTGGTTTGCCAGACTTATCAGCAAACTAATGCTGACAATGTATGTGAAAAGGCTGCAAAACACCAAGCCTCTGGACTGCATTGACATGCAGAAAACTTTATAAGCCAGTCATTGTTAAAGCCAATTTCAGAAGTACTTAATGAGGCTGTTAAGAATGCTGGAAAGACAACAGTTTATGCAAACAAACATGGCTGTCACGTGATACTTTCTATTTGAGCAAGAGATACCACACACTACAAACGGAGGCCAATGTTAAGTGCATTGTCACTTGATAATTGTGAAATCGGACACTGGTTCCAACCAAGACTGGCAAATGCTCACTATCTTTCTGCAAGAAACTCAACTGACTGGTTAGGAGCTTGCGGTGCAACAGTGGAAGATTCAGCAATTGAAAAAGTGAACTCTCACCACATTCAGAAAATGTGCATGCATGGCCGACGAATGCACCGATGCAAATGAGCGTCAAGTATTAAATCACTGTATACATTATCTTGATGTCCATGGTAGGCTAGTAGATGCATTGAGGGCCGTCCCTGGGGGAGTGCGGACATAGACGTTGAGTTTCTATCTTCCAGGGGTGCTCCCCCCAGGCTCCGCACAGACCCTGCCCCCACTCGACCCCTTCCCCCAAGGCCCCAACCCGCCTCTTCCCACCCCTGCTCTGCCCCACTTCTTCCCCACCCAGTTTTTCCCCCTCTCCCAAGCACGCTGTGCCCTAACTCCTCTCCCATCCTCCCAGCACCTCCAGACGCCATGAAACAGCAGATCAGCAGTAGGCACTGGGAGGGGGAGGCACTGATCGGCGGTGCCCACCGATGGGCAGGAGGCACTGGGGGGAGGGGGAGGTTGGTAGGGCAGCTCCTCCTTGCCCCCCCCCACGCACGCCTGCCCCCCACCTCACCTCCCTGCCCACCTCTTCATGAAGCGCGGGGCCCCCCAAAGTGTGGGGCCCAGGGCAGTCACCCCAAATTGCCATACCCTAGGGACGGCTCTGGATGCATTTCTAGATGTGCAGGTTATAGAAGACACATCGGCTGCATCTGTGAAACCCACATCTTAGAAGAGTTAAATGTTTGTACATTGAACCCCAAAGAGATGGCTGCTTGTACATTTGATGGAGTTGCAAACTTCTCTGCAAAACATAGTGGAGTACAAGCTTTGCTCAGAGAAAAGTGTAACCCTAATCTCTCCTATATACACTACAGAGGCCATCTACTCAACTAGCACCAGTATGAGCTGCAGAATCTTCAAAAGACATTTTAAAAGCTATAAATTTAATTTCTTCATTATACTCCTTTTTTTTCAGCAAGAGTCCAAAAGGACTGAACAGCTTGGAAAAAATAGAGGATACACTGGGACTGAAGTTCAAATAAAGTTCAAAACAAGCTGGCTTTCTCAGAAGCCATCCTTGGCTGTTGTCTTAAAATTACTGCAACCATTATTATTGGTTTTGGAAAGTATCTACTGAGATGGGACAGATCTAAAAAGTGAGGCTGGTGGACTACTTTTGCTACTAAATTCAAAGAAGACTTTTGCTATTCTCTCTCTTGTAAATGTACTGTTGAAACCACTTGGGTCATTAAACAATGCCATCTATGCATCTGCTACAACAGTAGTAGATCTTTGTCCAGCAATAGAAGCTACAGTTGGCTCAATCAGAGAGTTAGCCATTGAAAACATACTGAAAGAAGCAAAGACTTCAGTTCAGAAGTTGACTAATTAAGGCACTTATATTGACTCCTTAAGTAAAGAGGACAAGAAGCGTTTGTTAAGCCAGCAGAAAAAGTACACAGACTTGATTCTTACAAATCTACAACAGCAACTTTTGGATTTTACTCAACCTTTACATAGCTTTTACAGATGCCTGTCTTATAAAACACTGAAAGTTGAGTGGAGTGAGACACTACCAGCAATGGGGTTGCTATGTGATCAGGACAGAATAAAGAATTTGAACACAGAATGGAATATCATACAATGAATGAATGAAGATTTGACTTCAACTTTTTCTTTATCATTACTAGTGATTCAACCCAAACTTTGTGCTATGTTTCCTGGTATGAAAGAAGTAGTTATTTATCTCTTGCTACTCCCAGTCACAACAGCTACAGTTGAGCATTCTTTTTCCTCATTGAATAGAATTTTGTGTTCTGAAAGGAGTCACCTTCTGCCTGATCATGAACATATCATGAAGGACTGGAAGTACTGGATGCACAAGAAGCCACCAAAGATGAATTCACTGCATTCGAGAACTTCATTAATAGAGTTATGCAAAAGTACAACAAGAAACTAAGAAGGATGTAGATGTAGTGCTTCATAGTAGGCTTGAGTAGCCAGCTTTAATTTGTATGATGATTTTAAAACATGAGTTAAATCTAATAAAATGGTTGTGAAACTTTTTTCAGTTTTTCCTATCGTGCCATACAGCCCACCTTTGCCCTCATGGTCTCACCCCTTATCAGCCGTCACCCCGCCCCTGTATATTTGAACACCCCTCCCCCAGCCCCTGTAATTTCAATTCCTGGGGGAAACATTGCTCAGGGTCATCTGCACTCATTCCAAGCACTGACATGAGACTTTAATGAAGAGGGCAAATCCATCCTAGAGGGGCTTGAAGGACTTTGAAACCTACCAGGGTCTGTGTGTGAAAGATGGGCTACATCTGGTGAGCTAGGCATGCATATAAGCTGTTTATTGTTTACAAGATCTGGTTTCTCTGTAATTCTTTGGTATCAAATAAATGTAAAGTGCTTTATGAAACCCGGCTGGTCACTGGCAAACACCTGTCATAGCCCCTGGGAGATAACAGGGCCACAAAGTCTGAAATAACCTCAGACTTGCGAAGGTGATCAAAGTAAAGGGAGGAAGAATTGTAGCCTAAATCCCCCGTCAGGAGGAAAAGGAATATGAGTTCTCACTAGAATAAAGATGATGGTTAGCGGTCACAGACCAAAGTGGTGATGCCCCCAAGGAGGCCATGAAGGGATCAGACGTGCAGTTACCCCTCCAAACTGTGACAACATGAATCTGTATTTCCAAGTACCAATCCAACCACCTTTATTTCCTGCCATGCCATTTGAAGAAGAGCTCTGTGTAAGCTCAAAAGCTTGTCTCTCTCACCAACAGAAGTTATAAAATATATTACTTCACCCACCTTGTCTCTCTAATATCCTGGGAGCAACACAGCGCAACAACATTGCATATGCCACAAGTATCATCCTTATCTAGGACTCCTTTCTCTAGATCAGTGGTTCTCAACCTGCAGCCCGTGGGACATCCTTGCAGCCCAGTCAGCACAGAGCTGCAGCCCATATGACATCCTCAGGCCCATACAGGTAGTATTGGATGCAGCCTACATAACACTTTGTGGGCCATGTAAATAGATTGAGAACCACTGCTCTAGATTATATATATAAAGTTTGCCACAAGCTTCACAGTTTATGGACACAAGATTCAGGCAAAGAACTGCTCATTCACAGGTAGAGCCTAAACGCTAAGCAAAGCTGATTTCATGGTTTCATTTTTACATTTTGTATCAAAGAGTGGGCACGGCTCTACTTTCATCCAGTTTTTAACTTCTTACTCACCAACTGAGAAAAACCAGATGTCCCAAGTTTCAGGTTCCTAGAAACCTATCTGCCTTTTACAGTACTAGATGTTCAGATTCATAACAAAATCCTTGTGCACAAATTGTGCCTTGATTTGATCGAGGCGCTCTCTTAGGCAGGGAAGCATTTTTAAACCCATGCAATATGATTTTGATACATGTTGGTACTGCCTTCCTTTGGCCAGCCAGCCTCCAGAAAACAGTTTGCAAACACCAAATGTGTACTGTAGTTTTAAAAGTTTTATATATTTCTACAAGTCTTGTAACAGGCTTTATTATGTACTAACATGTGCCGAAGAAGAGCAGGTTGGATATTCTGAAGCTCTGGAAATAGACAAAGAGCAAGAACGTGTTGGACCCTAGAGTTCTGAGTGTGTATTGGCACGAGGGAAGGCTGACTCACTAAAGATTTTCAGGTTTGTTTGGATAAAATCCAAAGTTTGAATAAGCAAATCCCTGTACATGTGAAAGTCTTCCCTACATCCCTTCCTCCCTCTCATCAAGTCGCTCAGCTACATGTACACTCACCCATACACCAACCCTCCTATGTGCCACACTCTGCCCTTCCTCTTTGTGTGGAGCCCTACTCCACGTGCACATGGCAGGAGAATGAAAGGACCACTGCTACTCCTGATTGACGCGGGATGGGCAGAGAGAGGAGCCGGCCCAAGATCCCTGGTTAGCTGGAGGACTGGAAGGAAATCCCACCCCTGACTTCCAGCTGCCAGCCCATCTCCCATCAGAGGCGGGGAATGCTGCTGCAGAGTGTGAACTCAGCCCTGACCAAGTGGGGATTGATTGCAGACCACTTGATTGGCTCTGGGCCAGTTGGCTGTCATGGGGTGGGACTGGAGAGAGGACACACATGCTGAGGCCTGAGAACGTGTTGCTGCTGCTGGAAAAGCAGGCCAAAACACTCTGCCAAGGGCACGGCTGAAACACCCAGTGACCACTTCAAGATGGAGAAGGTGCCCTGTTTGGAATTTAGAGACTGGGCACAAGGGCAGTTTGGATCTTCATCTGTAAATGTAGGTATTGGGGACTCAGTACGTTACTATTACTTTGGGAGGTATGTGTGACTCTCTGTAGGGCTGCCAATGGTCCCCAGTACTAACTGAGGTATTGTCTATGCTCAGACAAAAGTGCTGGTTTACAGCTGAGTGCAGCATTTGTTTCTGGGGTTAATTCCTGCCTCTTCAACAGTTGTGGAAGAGAACAAGAAGGGTTGGGTGTACTGGGAAGCAAGCATGGTTCTCTCAGGCATGTGGCTTGGGATGTAGGATCCATTTAACAAAACTGGGGTGCCCCCACCACTATTTGTCCCTAGAGCTTTCTAAGACATGGACCCAGAAGGTTTAGTGGGCTCTATTGGACTTTAGTGCTCTGCTCACTACAAAGTTGCAAGCAGATTTGGGACATTATTTGCATCTCGGAATGCATAGGGCGCTACTTATGGGAAACTCTATGGAGGAAAATGTTGTACATTTGGGGTGTTCCACACAGTGCAGGAATCCCCAAAGTGCTAATGAATTTGCAGCAATCAAGGCACTAAGCCTTAGCAGAAAAAGCATCAGATCTGCTGACCCCATGTTTACAAAGGTACGAGAAGTTAGCTACTTTGCAAGGGCAGATCTGGAGATAAGACTAGAGATTACAATCGGATAGCAAATTGAGATTAAATAAAATTGTAGATCTGTGAAAAGAAGCCATCTTTGTCTGTATCTTCTGTTGAATTATAATTGTATTGTATTCTGTAGTCAGCAGTCACAAATGACAATGAACAATCTGATACAACAATACAGTTCCCAGTCCCTTTGGTATCCCTAGTTTTTGGACTAAATCATGACATTTTTTGATTAAAGCATAACATCACTGCTCTTCGTTAGCCCTTACCAATACCACCACTAAGCACAACAAGCAGTCATACAGCACAGCCAGCTGCCTACTCTGTAATTAAAATAACATTCTGAAACACTGCCATCCCATTCCAGTTTAGAAACATAACAACACTTCATGTTTTCTCCCCTCAGTGCTTGTCTAAATCCTTTTAAAAATATGTACATCTGTTTCTGTCCATTCATCTATCAGCAGTAAACTTGTTTTGACAGAATTAAATTAATACTTGGTTCAGGCCTTTAATTGATGAATGTATGACAGCTGGCTATTTTAGACAGTTTTTAAAAGCCTCAGTTGGCATTGTTCATTGAGTTTTAGAGATGCAGTTCTTTTCTTCCCCACTTTGTTACACCTCTGAAACACTTCAAATTATAGTTTTGAATTCATACATCTCATGATAACATGTAGACAGTGAGGCTTATGCCAACTCCCATTTAAAAGCTAAGTAAGTTGAGATAATTTGCAATGTCCAAGAAACTATGCTGGCCCTCCTTAGAGTGGCTACTAACAAAATCTTCATTTCGAAATCAAGTCCACTGGGATTTTAAAGTATGTGCCAGAATTTTTGGAATGGTGTTGCAGATGCATGTATGTAGAAATCACTGAGAAAGAGCTATGTGAAAGAATTGAGATATGCATGTGGGGAAAGATCCAAAACTCATTGAAGTCAATGGAAAGGCTTCCATTAACTGCAGTGGGCCTTGGATCAGGCCCTTAATTCTGAAATTGATGAGGTCCATAGTCATTTTTTTCTTGCAAGGGTGAGTTCCATAGTCCAAGTCCAGCTACAGTGAGAGTTCAGCCTCTCACAGGCACAAGTCCTCATGAACAGAATGGTGCCATAAAAAGAAAGAAAAATTAAAAGAATTTAACTTACTGTGTGCTCTCATTCCAGGCCTAGCTATGGCCACAGCATCTGCCACTGCCCTCCCTACTATTGTTTCTGATCATTGTATCCCTGCACAGTGAATAGTGACACTTCACTTAACACCTCCACAAACACACTGAAATTTGAAGCCTGATGTTAACTAATAAAACTTTTAGATTAATCTCTTCATTCATTTTCTCTGTAATGAATCTGTGTCAACCAACATAATACATGGAATATAGTAATGGGTGCTTAGTGAGAGCCTTGAGGGCTGAAGAAGGTGCTCTATAATTTTACTGATTTCAGGAGATGTTTAATGTGCAAGAGACAGGCCCACCTGAATATCTTTCTGTTATCCAAGACACTTGCCAGAAAGATGTGTACTATGGGGGAACTGTGGCTGAAACCTAAATCCACCACCATCCTTAAGGAAGTCAAGGACACTGACTAACTTAGCTTTAAGGAAGTTCCTGACACTGTCTTTGTACCACTGACCAATTTTTTCCCCAAATGGCAAAGCAAGACTTTTGGTAGGAGGTTTTTGTGATGCCAGAATAGTATTGATCAGCACTTCCTAGAAGCCCTTACAAACCAGCTCTTGCTTTCCAGCAGCAGTGCAGCCAAACTGAAGCGTGATCTGTAAAAGAGCCCTTTGGATCAGAAGGTCCAGTGACTAGAGGCAAAAGTACAGCAAGCTGTGCTGTTGTCAAGAACCATGGCCTCCTTGGTTATCTTGGAGCTACCAAAATCACCAGTATTTTTCTTCTTTTTAATAGGACCCAAAGCAGAATATGATGGAAGGAAAAGCAAACAAAGCCTGCCCTTTTAAGGCTGGGACAGAATGTGCTGTTGCTGTACTGTCACTGTCTTTGGGGAACAATGTTGACACTCTGGTGGTTTCTACTGGTGTGAAGAGGTCTATTATCTCCAGCAACCTCCCACCAGAAAAATGAAGGATTTATGGCTGAGGCTTCATCTTCCAGGCAAAAAAACTTTTGGTTGAGTCAGTCTGCCCTCAATGCATCTATGTGCACTGCCTTGAGGGATCATAAGGGATTTTGTCCAACAAAAGTGGCACAGACTCCTTGTGTAATATTGCACTGCTTGTATTGAGCTGACCATATTTTCAAAATAAAAAACTGGGACTTTTTCTGTCAATATTTCTCAGGGTCATGGTAGTGTCATATAAAAGTAAAAAGTACAATGTTTTAAATTGTGTACTATTGTTGCTATTGCCTACTTCTAATTGAGCAGGAACAGGTGCATAGCTCTCAGAGTGGAGAATTTTGTCCAGTAACTTTAGTGTGCTGAATAGTTTATTATGGAACACTGAACAAGTATTGTTAACGTTCACTTTGAGCAGAAGAATTGCTTTGATTCAACTTTTCTCTTCACTCCAAACATTGTTCATCACAATGAACACTCATTCCACTGGACGGTTTGAACTGTTGTGGTCAACACAGAATATTCTTTTAGCTATAGTAACAGATCTGAAAAAATATTTTGTAATTATTAGAAAAATATGTAAACCTTTTTTTATGAAATGAAAAACCCAGACATTTCATATGGGACATCATATGAAAAACCAGGACTGTCCTCATAAAACTAGGATCTACTGTCACCATAGCTAGTAAATCTATGCTTACCAAGGTAAGTAACCTTAGAAATGTCTGATATTACCATAACATAAAGACAATCAAATATTTTTTCAAATGTAATTGTGCCAATCTCATATTATGAAGTTTCTGGCAATTTGAAACAATTTTCCCTAGCACTCTCCTCCTTAGACTAGAGACCTTTAGAGCAAAGGTACTGGTCAAAGTCAACCTATCCAACACAAGAAAGGCACATCAGCAGTTAGGACTTCTCAAGTTGAGATCGGAAATGGAAGCTTCCCTTGACCACCCCCTGGGGGAGAGAATCTGCAGGCAATGCTGAAGTGGCTTCCAGACTGAACCAGTGAAACCAGTGGGACCAGATGAATCTCTGCACTTTCGGCCACACGATTACATTTATACATGACATCATTATTCCTAGCAGCCAGGGTCTTATCAAGACTGGTGGGTTTTACTATAATTATTAGTTAACATTAATATTACAGCAGCACTGAACATCACTTCTGTTGCTGCTTGTTTATCTTCCCTGTCTTATTCCTATGAGGAGTATTATCTCATGTTTCACACTGCTGGAGAATCTTGGAGAAACTAGGATTGGAACCTGCTCTTTAGGCTTCTCACCAATTCCAGAGAGTACCTCCTTTTATAAAGCTGTTATCTATGTGTCCACTGTGGTTTTCTGCTGTGTTAGGCATCAGCATGGTGAGGCACAACAAACAGATCAAGGAGAGGGCTCTCATAGTGAGCACTGCCACCATAGCTTAGCTGTGACTAGAATGAAGTGCTGCCAACATAGCCATTTCCTAGCAGAAGGAGTTGCATCTGGGAGTCTGTTGCCAATTCTTGCAATATTTGGTGTTTTTCTTTAGACCTCAGCTGCTGGAATCTCAGGATTGCTTAGGAATCTCAGATTTCCTTCTTCTTCATTTTTTTAAAGTTTGTAGCCCTCATAGTTGTGGAGAAAAACTTGAAAATGTGAAGCAAATGAACCCTAAAGGCTCAAAAATAGGATGGCAAATAAAAAGAACCCAACATTTTTAATTCATACTATTTTACCTAATTCCAGGATTATTGATTGGCCTGACTCATGACTTTTGAAGCTTCTAGTTTACAGCTTAACTCTCTCCAGGGGCAATGTAGAAATGTTATAAAGCATTCAACACAGAGAGAAACTTTTCCAAGAGTCTAACATAATTGCTCCTTTACTTAATCATATAAAGCACAAGTTAGTACAGATCATACAGAAAACAATATGCCCTACATGCATTTCCCTGCCTCAGTTTCCTCACTACTCCGCAATATTCTTTGAGCTGAAGTCAGAGTCCCTGGGTTGTCCAGACTCCTTAGTGCCAGAATGGGCAATAATTTTCGCAGGAGGGGCCACTCCACTAATTTTGGTAAGTCGTCAGGGGCCACACATTTCTTATTAATGAAATTACTTCAGCATCTATTGTAAAAAGACCCCCATTATGTTCTTTACACAACAGAGTAATAACAGTTAACTGAATACACGATTATCCAAAGCTAATCTTAGAAGGCAATTTATATTGTAAGCAGTTTTGTGAACACTTGTAAAATTTGTAATAACACTAACGCTAAACTTTAACTCACATTCAACTTACATTCATTATTAAAATTAAGTGTAAAAGAAAAAATGAAACTCCTTCAGTGTGAAGAAGAAAGTCTTTGATTGGCATTAACAAGGAAGGTGAAGTCAGATGTCATTTCTGTTGTTTCAGTGTGGAGCACTGCTGCAAGGTGGTCATCATTGATCGAAGATCTGTTCTTTGATTTATTGAATTTCATCACAGAAAATGCCTGCTTGCAGATGTAAGTTGATCCGAACAGTACAACCTCTTTTGGGCATGAGCCTTGATCTTTGGAAAGTTCTGTTCATTGAGGGATGCGTAAAACCTCAGATGGCACTGATTTTAATTGCTCCGCAAGCAATGCATCACACACAGCAAGTCAATAAGCTCAATTTGGAGGTCACTTGGATAGTTGTCCACATCACATGTGAAAGGGGAGGAGATGAAAGTCATGTCATTTTCTATCATTCTAAAATCCTCAAAGCGGCGTGAAAATTCAGCATGCAAAGCAAGCAGTAACGATGTGTATCTTTCCAGGTTCTGGTTGTGACTGGTTGGATTACAGAACCCCCCTTGGAAGCTCCAACTGATGTGCCAAGACTACTTCTGCCCCTGCTTTCCTGCCCCGTCAGCTTAGGACTTCAGTGCCCTGCCTGGTTTGAGCCAGACTTGCTAGCCTGCTCCAAACCCAGACCCAGGTCTGAATCACATCCCCTAACAGCTGTAGGCTTACCTGAAAGCAGCTAACAGAGGTGTTCTTGTCTTTAACACTCAGATGCCCAACTCCCAATGGGGTCTAAACCCAAATAAATCCGTTTTACCCTGTATAAATCTTATGCAGGATAAACTCATACATTGTTCGCCTTCTATAACACTGATAGAGAGATATGTACAGCTGTTTGCCGACCCAGGTATTAACACATACTCTGGGTTAATTAATAAGTAGAAAGTGATTTTATTAAATACAGAAAGTAGTATTTAAGTGGTTCCAAGTAGTGACAGACAGAACAAAGTGAATTACCGAGTAAAATAAAATAAAATACGCAAATCTATGTCTAATACAGTAAGAAACTGAATACAGATAAGATCCTCACCAGTTCCAGAATGCTTTCTTTTACAGACTAATCTCCTTTTAGTCTGGGTCCAGCAATCACTCACACCCCTTGCAGTCACTGTCCTTTGTTCCAGTTTCTTTCAGGTATCTTTGGGGGGTAGAGAGGCTCTTTCTTTAGCCAGCTGAAGACAAAATGGAGGGGTCTCCCACAGGCTTAAATAGACTTTCTCTTGTGGGTGGAGACCCCCTCCTCTCTCCTATGCAAACTCCAGCTACAAAATGGAGTATTGGGGTCACCTGGGCAAGTCACATGTCCATGCATGACTGAGTTCCTTACCAGCCAAGCCACATTCCTGGGAAAGTCCAGATGTGGATTGGTGTCTCCAAGTTCACTGTTGGCTTAAGTGTTTCTTGATGGGGCACTTACTGAGAATAGTCTTTTCTCAGGAAGCTGACCAATTGCTTCACTACAGCCTACTTAGAATCAAACAAGTATGCATCCAATATTCATAACTTCAAATACAAAAATGATACATGCATACAAATAGGATTAATAGATTTGGTAGATCATTACCTTTACAGAGTTATGTTACATGGCATATGTAGCATAAAACACACTCTAGTTATGTTATATATATATAAATATATACATACATAAGTATATTTCCAAAAAGCCTTATGGGTGGCACTGTCACACTGGTCAGATACTGTAATCTGTTGCAAAGTGGGGAAGTGTGTGAACTGCTTGTTTCCAATCTGACGGGAGAAAAGGAGCAACTCTGTCATGAAAGACTTGACAAGGGAATACATGTCATGAGCAAAAAGCCCCCTACCTTGTAGTTTCAAATTCAGTTAATTCATGTGACCCGTAACATCAATGGCAAATGCAAAACCAGAGAGCCAGTTCACGTCGTTCAATTAAGGGAAATCCAGATTTTTTTCCTTTCAATAACAAATCCATCTCTGCTCTCAGATCCCACACTCTTTTCAGAACTTTCCCCAAACTAAGCCAGCTAACATTTGTATGGTACTGAACATCCCTGAGCTCTGACTCAGATTCCTCCAGCAGAGAGGCAAATTGCCGGTGGTTCAATGCTCTTGCTGTAATAAAGTTGACTGGTTTTGTAACTGTATCCACAACATTGCTTAATTTCAGAACACTTTTGCAGAGGACCTCTTGGTGAATAATGCAATGTAGAAAAATTGTTTTCTGCTCTGCATTTGTTTCTGTCACTTGGTCTTGTATTCTTTTCAACAATCCAACATTTTTGCCTGTCAGATTAGGGCTTCCATCAGTGCTCACACTCACCAATTTCTTCCACTCCAATCTCAGTTTTGAAACGCTGTTATTTACTGCCTCCAGTAGATCTTTTCCAGTAGTCATATTTTTCATTGACTGCACTGATGCCAGTTCTTCTGTGAGCTCAAAATTTGTGGTAATGTCTCGAATGAAAATCAACAACTGGGCTGTGTTTTTAATGTCACAACTTTCGTCAAGTGCCAGTGTGAAGTATGAAAAATTATTTACCTTGCTTTTCAACTGCTGATCCAGGTTCTCCGAGATTTCTTCTACACGTCTCACCACAGTTCACCTTGACAATGAAACATTTTCGAACTGCTTTTTCTTGTTTGGGGACAATATTGCAGCAGAGTCAACCAACTTGATAAATTCTCCCTCCGAGAATGGCTTGCTGTTTTTGGCGATTTTGTGTGCAATCATGTAGCTCGTTCTTGTAATTCTTTCTTATGCTGCGGATAGTTTCATGAAAAAACTTTGCTCTTTTTGCATTGGAGCAACCATCTCATGTGCTTTTCTAACTTTCTCTTCGGCAGACATGTTCTTATATGTGGATGCATGTTTTCTCTCAAACTGCCGGTGTAAGTTGTATTCTTTGCATACTGCCACACTTTCTTTGCAATGTAAGCACACAGTTTTTCTTGCCACATCAGTAAAAAAGTATTTTGAAGTCCACTTTTTGTTAAATACTCAGCATTTGGCATCTACTTTCCTCTTCTTTGATAAACTAATTTTAAAATTAGGGGGTCGAGGGTGGATGTAGCTGCAAACAAAGGTGAAAACTCAGTTACTTGTCAACACATGGCAATGAAATAGATTGCCATTATCACTTTATTTACAAGCCAATGTCATGCCATCTATTAAGTATTGTTGATTTTGTGGAATGGGGGTGGGAGTATGGGACAAAATGCATTTACCTTCTTCTCTTTTTTGGCTTTGATCCTGCAATGAGTTCTGTGAGAATGAAGGTCTGCACCTAAACAAAGCCCTATTGACTTTTATTTTGGGGATTCCCCAAGGAGTTTGTTGCAGGGTCAGGGCCTTAGTTATTATTAATTTCTGGCTTCATAAAACATCAGAGTTTTTTGTTCATATACCAGAGAAGGAAGATAATTACCAACAACTTAAGACAAATCAGAAAACTCATCAGTGACTATTACTATGATCCTCTGTATTTTTAAAGAGATTAAGTTTAAAATAAACGAAATTAAAAAAAAAAAAACATTTACCATTTATGTTATTTTTTTTTTAGGAGAAATACTCTCTTGTGGGGCTAGTTCAGTTATGTGTTTGATGCCTAGCAATATGTGAACTGCCTGTCATATTTCTAGAATCCTGTATGACTGTAATGAATAGTTCTAAATCCCACATAAAATGCTGGTTAGGAACCTACCAGGTAACCAGCCCAAACCAGAACTGCCAGGCCCCTGGGCAAGGTGAGAGGTGGCCAGCTCCAGGCCCTGGAAGGAGCAAGGCCTTGGGCTGAAGGGTCGGGGCTAGCTTCCCCCTGCCAGCCCTTCAGCGTTGTCTGGGCAGCGTGGGTTGGGCACCACTGAAGAGCTGGCTGGGGGAGGCTAGCCTCCAGCTCTGACCCTTCCAGGGGCCCAGAGCCAGGTCCCCCCACCTCCTGGCAATTCTGTCGGCAGCCCGTGGGCCAGATCTAATTGTTAGGCGGGCTGGATGCAACCCGCACATCATATTTTGCCCGCCCCTGCCTTAGTGCCATCTGGGCTTAGGAAAGCAGATCAGGCCCCCTGCTTCATGGAGGTTCCTATGCTTGGCTGCTTTTCCCTCATGAAATCTCCTCCCCAGTTTCTGTGACCTTGCTCTCTCCTGCCCAGGACTGCTTTCTTTTCCTGCCTGGCTCCCTCTGTTCCTGTGCGTTTCCTTATTTTAGCCCCTTCTGGCTGCTTTGTTCTGTATTTGTAACTTTCCACTGTTCCCAAAAACAAAAAACCCACCACCCTCCCATCAGAAAGGTAACCTCAAATTGGTTTTCCGAGGCTGCAGCTACTCTCTCACGTAACTTTTGTGTGATCAAAGCACCATCATTAACCTTAAATACCATCCCTTTACCCTCAGCATGGAGTGCACCTAGTACATGTCCTGTCCAGTCCGCAATGGTAGATACATACAGGCATTCATGATACAGCAGTTTTTCATAGTAACATTTCATAATAACTCCATAATATCAACCAGAATTCATAAATAATACAGACAGTCCCAGATATTCACAAGCCAGGATGCCAGGTAGCCCAGAAGTCAGCTGTTTGGGGATCGTAGGAAGCAAGCCAGGCATGGAGCTGGGCAGCCCAGGGAGTTGTGGAAAGTTTCAGTGGAATTGACATGTTCATGCAGAACATTTTCATTCCATTGAATTGGCGTTTTCCAACAGGAAACGATTCTGTTATAAAATTTTCACCCTGCTCTACTGGAGCAGATTCTTCTTTCCCTCTACAGGTACTCAGTGATCATGCTGGGCTTTATCCTTCTTACCAACTGATGCACAGGACTGCTTCAGCCCCAATAATGTAAGAACCAGCTCTACCAACACTGTGACACTGCTTCATCTGCATTGGCACTAAAGTAATAAGGGCCTCTTAGGTAAAATGACAGATGTGTATGAGCAGATAAAGGGAAATCTAGCACAAAAGGGGTAGCCTGAAACAAGTTGGGAAAAAAAACAGGAATTAGGAGAACACCAACCCAACATAAAAGCCCCTATTGATTGCCTTTTTTCATTTCTAGAATATTTTGTCTGCAGAAGAAACCTATATTACAGTTTGCTTCACAGCAGTGAAGATTGGGTTAAAATGAAAAAGCTGCTTTTTGTCAGCTTTTTGTTAATAAAACAATAGGAACATTTTTCTGGCCAAAGGCCAGTGTTTTCACACTTTCCTGAACCCAAAAAGGGTACAATGTTAGCAAGTTTCACAGGGTGGGGAAATTATTATTTTGCTATAAACAGCTTAGTAAATTACAGATAATAGCTCTATTAGTGACTAATACTTATAACACTATAGAGACCTCATTACACTCAGCATCAGAAACTGTGATAAGCAGTGAGGGACATAGGTAAGCAAAGATGTCGTTATGAAAATTCCCCCTCCCCACATGCCAACAATTATGAAGACATTCCTCCACTCTTCAGGCAGATATATATTCCACATCCTTAGCCAGAAAAAAAAAAAACAGTGGCATTGGGGAGGTGGAAAAAAAAATACTCTTAGCCTCAGTTTGGCAGAATAAAACAAATTGTGTTCCAGGCCCATATTTTTATTCCCATTTTGACAATCCTAAACACTTACTTCAGCTGAAATACTGGGCTGTAGCACAAATTTTTAAAAAACAATTTTTGAAACCTGAACTCTAGTTTCATATTTACATGACAATTATGAAATCATGGCCCTAAATGCTAAGTGTTGCCCACTGCACCTTACTTGGTGTTGTTTGATTGACCAATCTCAGGGTACAAAGACCATGACGCATTGTAAAGAGAATGATAAATTATCCATCTCTCAGCACCTTCATAATCCATAATACATCTCAAGATATCCAGTTACCATATTTTCATGAGCCTCTGCCAACATTATATTTCTTAATCTGGACTTGTTTTCCAGCTCATCAATTTAATTTGTGTTGTGGCTATCAATCATTAAGTCCAAGATCCTTCCCCCTACCCCCCACCCTCAGCTTCCTGCAGTCTTGAGCCAAAACTTTTAAACTTTGTATCCATTGCAACCATTGTAGCCTGGATTGCATCCAGCCCTTTACTAAAATCTGTCAAATTCATATTTGTGGTGTTCAACTGAGTGGACTAGAAAATAAAGATGGATTAACTCTAACACTACTTTATTACACTGCGGACATTCCAGATTTCTCTGCTGCACTCAGTCCAACTAGACTTTCCACATCTTATCTTCCCCTACAGCTCTCTGTCACACACTGCCTCTTGACAAAAGAACTGCATCTTATAATTTATGAATGTTTATGTTAGATACAATATTAAAGTGATACAGTCAAGATTCTTAGGTCCAGACTTTGACCTAATATTTTCTTCTGTTTGCACAGTCCACATAATTGTACTTGTTATTTTAAAACAAGTATTTCAAAGTTCATTCAAACCCTTTCTATAAAATATTTGTGTTCACAAAGAAAAACAAGTTATATATGGAAAGATTTCATTTTCAAGATTCCAAGGAGTAGTAATATTATTTTTTCACTCCTTCAGCACTTTCCATCCAACAATCTCAAAGCTTTTTACAAAACTTTCTGCATTAAATCTCATAGAACATCTATGAGGCATGTATGCGTTATCCCCAATTTACAGGTAGAAACTTGTGTCACAGTGATGGTAAATAACTCTTGGTCACAAGACAAACTGGTAGCAGATTAGATTAGAAAAGTGAGATCGCAGAACTCTTAGTCCTGCACTGTAACCACCATGCCAGAAAGAGAAAAAGCAGTTCTGAGAAATATCCTGCTAGTGTCTATTTCAGTATGTCTCAGATGGTTTGAGAGATCAGGGTCATTACCTCCCAATGGGATGGAATGGAAGACCGATATTAGATCTTCCTCACAGATGGTGGATTATTAAATAAAAAATGCAAACTTGTTAACAGACACAGGTTTATTTTTAAGGCCTTCCTATATTCCTGGTAACTACTAACCATCAATATTTTTAAAAGCTCAGTAAAAACAGGACATGACATTGTAAAAATAATTGAAGCAGAACTCAAAGAAAAATACTACAAAAAGTTATCTGCCATCTCAGCCTGCCCACTTCAGTTTCGTCTGGAAGGCAAAAAGTCAAGCGAGTAGGAAGGAAGGAAAGTCATGTTGCTCTTTGCTGCATCAATAAAACCTACCTATTGTAATAGACTGTTTTGTAAAATTATGTTAGCATCTAGCATAGACTAGAGCAGTGGCTCCCAAACTGGGGTTCATGAACCCCTGGGGGTCCATGAAATGTTACAGGAGGTTCTCGGGAAAAAATTCCCTAATGGCGGACAGAGCTGTCCCTAGGGACCTCAGGCAGCCCGGGGCCAGCAGCCCGGAGCCCGTGAACTTCCAAGAGCTAAGCAGATCAAAGCAAGCATATCTATCACACTGAGGAGATTTAAACTTTAAGACTCCTTATAAGAAAAGGAAAGGGAGGTGGATATTTTTTGCTGTTTTTAAAATGAAATAGGCAGCTAGTGTTGTTTTTAAAATTATTATGAAGAAGTTTAAGCTTTGTTGTAACGTGCGTTGTTTGCCTGGACTGCTCAAGAACTGAAAGCTTGTGTAGGAGGAACTCTGAGTAGGCTTCTTAAATACCTTCATACTGTTTCACATCTGATGCTCTTTGATGAAACATATGAGCCTTGTCTTATAACAGGTTTATTCAAACTGATATAAGCTACAAAAGTGAGATCTTGGAAGAGTGTTGCTGTTTTCATAATGGAATAAAAATACTGTAATGATAAATAATAATAAATAGTAAATAAAATAAATTAATGGAGATATCCTATCTCCTAGAACTGGAAGGGACCTTGAAAGGTCATTGAGTCCAGCCCCCTGCCTTCACTAGCAGGACCAAGTACTGATTTTGCCCCAGATCCCTAAGTGGCCCCCTCAAGGACTGAACTCACAACCCTGGGTTTAGCAGGCCAGTGCTCAAACCAAAGATCACTGCTTTTATAATTTATACTCAGGTAAAGGAGAAAATCCCTGGAAATATTCATTTTTAGGAGGGGGTTCGCGAGACTTGACATTTTCATGAAAGGGGTTCACAGGTTGTTAAAGTTTGGGAACCACTGGACTAGAGTCTAACTCAGCAGCCTTTCCTCGTATAGCCTCATTGGACCATTGAATTGCTCAGGCATTTGTACAATGCATATTACTCAATAAGGTGCAAATCCTTCCTCAAACAGGCAGTCCAAACAACTGGGCTGCGTGATGGCAGGTGCCATGGTGGTAAGGGGGAAGGAATCTTGCCCTATTTGTCCAGCAATGGCACTCATGGCTACTAGTACAGACCTGAGTCTGCAGTGGCACTTGCATCTCCTGCTTCCTTCAGTGCAGGGGGGGAAATGGCTGGTGAATCTATATAGCAGCAAATCTAGAGATGAATAGTGAAAACTTTTTTTCACAATCTTTCATTTGAATTCCAAATTGCTGGCCAATTCAACTCTGTTTGTACCTCTTAGGTCCTGATTCAGCCAGGTACACAACTTATACCAAGTGAGTAGTCCCACTGGCTTCATGTACCTTGCTGAATACTTGTGCAAACAGGTTCATGTATGTCTTTGCCTGAATACCCATATTCACTTGCAGTGAATTCACTTATTCAGGTGTATGTGAACAAGAGCATTCCTTATACTTGATTTCACTCTTCATTATTTGCTAACTTTCTTGATTTAAAAGTATCAGTCATTCAAGAAGGAAGTAGGAACAATCCCATGTGGCTTAGGGAGTGTCTACACTACAAGATGGGGTGTAATTCACAGCTCAAGGAGACACCCCTGAGCTAACTAGGATTGAGCTAGCATGCTAAAATTAAAGTGTAGCTGCAGCAGGATGAGCCTTGGGAGAGACTAGCTGCCCTGAGTATGTGTTTAGTGTCTCAGACAGGTATGTAGTCAGTGTGGCTAACCCTTCCTGTTACTTTCACCATCGTGGCTACACTTCTGTTTTTAAACACACTAGTGTGATCAGAGCTAGCGCAGGTATGCCTCCTCAAAATGGGAATTACACCCCCAGTTCAGCAAAGACATACCCTTAGATAACATACCACAAATAATTAATAGCTGAAGTGAAGAGTTCATGAAGAACCCATCAGCTAAAATTTGATCTTATAAGCTTTTCACCAAATGATTTCAAATAGCAAATAAACATGCAAAAATCCAACTCTATTCATAGATGGTTCCCAGGCAGAAAAGAGGGCTAATATCATCTGATAATATATTTACAATGCATGATACAATCAGCTCTAAACAGACACATCCTACTTCCAAGTTGCTCCCAAATTCCACCCACACAGACTCGTCACATTCTTTGCTTAACCTTGCACAGCAGTGACACCAATTTTGCTGCATCTGGGGCCCTACACACTATGGTGGATGGCAGGAAAATTTAAAATTGCTTAATGTTTGCTGCTCACAGCAGCTTTTGCAATGAATATAGATTGAAAAGGGAATGTGTTTATGGGACTAACTATGGGTACCTATATTTTTCCACCCTAGCAATTGGTTTTAATAGAACAGAGATGCTGTGGAGGAGAACTATTTGCTACCTGCCCTGGTCTCTCCAGTTTTCCTTCAAATAGTTAGTTGGCAATAGTACACCCAAGGCCAAATCCAGCACTGACTTACACCCCATGCAGACTTGGATTAAGAGATACCACTCCACTAATTAACCCAAGTCTGCATGGGGTGTGAGTCAGTGCTGGATTTAGACCTCTGCATTTAATATAATTGCAAGTAAATATGTAAAACAAGATCTAATTCTTGGGAAATTTTTAAGCAAAAAGCAAAAATATCTAATATAACTAATATCACAACTAATCTGTGTTTCCAAAGGACAGTAGCAACCCAATCCAAAGGGAGTTGGAGGGTCAACTCCAGACCTGGCATAAGTAGGCAAACTTCAAGAGCACTGTGCGTGACCATAACAGGGCAGAAACTGGCCCAAAGTCTTACCTATTCCAACTTTCCTCTCACTTTTTAAATGGTTCTCCACTGAAATACAGAGTATTCCATAGACAATGGGTGAAGTCCTGGCCCCCCTGTAGTCAAGGGGAGTTTTGCCATTGACTTCAGTGGAGCCATATTTTCACACTGTGTCCTTTGTAAATATTTCTCCAACAATATCCGGGTGATTTTAGTGTAGTGTGGTTTTTAGAAGGTTTGTGTGAGCAATATATACATATAGAACTGCATTTTGACATCAGAGAAAACAGAACATGGAGACTGAGGACAGTAAGTGATCCAGGACCCAGTCCCTATAACATGCTAGTTGCATAAAGGGAGAGATGATGCAACAGAATAAAAAGCTCAAAGCAGCAGGAAAAAGATAGAAATTAAACTTTCAGTGCTTCAGAGACTACCCCTACCTTTCCTAAGGAAGCTAAATTTAATTGTTGTTGCTAGAAACATTTTCATAAATAGCTACATAGAGTCTGAACTGCCTCTAGCCAATTCTGACTTTAAAAAAAGAACTACTTGGTTTAGAACTACGGATTCATAAATTACGTGATTCTACATTATACAGCAAAAATGTTTAAATACTCTAGGATCTTTAAAAGGAACAGAATGCATTCAGTGATCTAGACATCTGAGCATCCTAATTTTGGGGTGCAAGTTATTTACACCAAAAAATATGGAGATCTGGTTAAAGCTACGCTGAATATCTGATCCTTAATATCCATAGTTTAAATTTTGTAAATCCACTAGCCTTTTCTTCTGCTCCCTCTGAAGAACAAATATATCTTACAGCTCTTATTCCCAGAGCTGTACAGACATTATTGATTATGCTGATCCACAAACAAGCTAGTAAGCAAAACTTGCTGTGTTAATTTCACCTCAATTTGAAACTCAGGGTAGGTGGTCGGGTGTTTTCCCACAAGAATAGCAGTTGGTAGGAAAAAGGTTAATTTTCTTGGGATATTATACCCAAAGGTAAGCAAAATAATGTGAAACTTGGGATGAATGTGAGCAAATAAGATAAAACACAAATACATAGCTAGTTTATAGATTCACCACTAACAGGGTTCCTTGGATACAGCTTACCTACAGTCTTCCCTAGTATTCAGGCACAATACATATATACACACAGTAACTAGGTCAAACCACATTCTTAAGAGTCTCATCTCTCATGAAGTCTTTGGAGTTCAAACAACTCTCCAGGCTTGAAAGAGAAGCACAGGAACTGCCCAACTTGACAACCAGTTCCAGACATTTCCAAACTTCTCCCCATGATGATACCATAATTCAAATAAATAAAGAAACAATAAACTGATACCTTCACAAATTTATAATCGATACCAAAAGGCACCAATAAGTACCTATTATACTCATCTTTGCTTCTTTAATCCAAAAGATACACATGATGGCATGTACATTTGGATGCTTTGAGAAGATTTAATTAAAAGTTAAATGAATCAGAAGAGGAAGGTTGAAAAGACAGTAAGCAGACTACCATAAATGCATGGCAGTGCTTGAAAGAATATGGATAAGCCAACAGTGTAATTAAACTTCCACTTTGTCTTGTAAAGAAACTTTCCACCTTCATTTCAGAAGGAAATTTAACATTTTGAATTGGCAAGTGGTTAGACTGTGGTAAACTATAT